>NC_046665.1:108618299-108629228 GCF_010883055.1 Belonocnema kinseyi | reverse complement strand
TACTCTTGGAATTTACTAAACGTCCATAAAAGGTCTTGAATTAAACTCATGCTGTCTATAATCTCTCTCTCGAGTCTCGAAATTGTTTTTAGTATCTTGTTACATATACCTTGTCTAGAGGTTTACGGACTTAGCATATAGTAAAAGAATGAATACGAAATCGAACGTTTGCGAGCTGTAAAAAGAAGTGATCTCTCTAAAGAACGATAGCATAGGATAATGAAGTGTGTGCAGCCTCAGACTGCCGATGTATGAATGCTTCTGCGAGTTTAAACGCGTGTGGCTGTTATCTCTGATCCTCGCTTACTACTTGATACCAAAATAAAGCGACAAGAGCCCTGAGTATATGAGCTACCGCAAGAAATGCTTTTTTATTCCTTTCTTACCTAAGATTAATTCTTTAGATATAATTTTTTAATTCTAATTATTTTTCTCGAAGATTCTAGACTACAGAAGAATGTTTTTCACGGGCAGGAATTCTTAGTTAAAGCATCATCTATCAGGAATTTTCAAATCAAATTAATAAGCAAAACAGTATATCATGCATAACCCTTATATCAGATTTCATCTGTCCACCGGCATCTTTTACGCATTAAACAAATAAAGGCAGGAATTTTGAGCTAAAACATCATCTATCAGGAAGCAATAAATGAAATAAATAGTCAAAACAGGATGCCATACGTAGGTCTCATATAAAATTTCACCTATGCACCTGCATCTTTTGCGCATTTAACGAACGTCTTATCTGTTAGGAAGCAATAAATCATCTTTGTTTTTCTCATTTAACCTTGATACATGAATGTGATAACCTTGAACCTGTTTACATGAATTTGGCTACAAACTATTGCGTAATCGTGACATCATCAGTACCCTTCGAGAACGTTCTGGAAGCCTAGTACGGACACGAACCACTACAGGCCGTTGATTTTCGATGCCGGTAAGGTAGGAAGTGTGTTCCAGAACCCGCCTTATACATCCACTGGTGGTCATAAAAAAGGATCAACATCCTCACTTATCAGACGAGTTCACTAGAGAGTCGCTGATCAGCACGTTTTTCGCACCTCGCAATCACAAACTGTAATAATATGTCCAAATCAGTGATTGAAAAGTGATTGATGGGCGATGTATTAAGTCTCTTGTTAAGATGAGTAATTTTAATCGCTACCGACAAGAGACAGATATCCTCAAGAAGGCTCGATTTCCATTGGTCTGCTCTGTCACCTTTTTTTCTCTTATTTGCATCACCGTCTGCCTTGCTGAAACAAGTTATCACCTAAGAATCTTTTCTAGTTCTCGAGAATCAGTCAAGTTCTTGGGTAGTTAAGGCCATCGGGTATATCTAAATGCCAAATTAAAGAACCGAGATCCGTGCTTCGAATAGCGAAAAAATACGAGAATCCAGCTTGTAAATACAGACAAAGAGTGCGCTGACGGTAGAAAAAGATAGAAAAAGAAGTTATAAGAAGTAGAAGATAGGAGAAGAGGTGACGACAGAACCCAATCTATAAGGCGATCTAGGGTGTTTGGGACCATCAAGATTCACCACTTGATACAGCAAAATTCGAAAGCTTTATAGCAGTAGTATAAACGAAACAAAGAAAAAAATATAGCCAAATAATACCTGAATTAAAAAAAAAATTAACAATAAGGAGTGCCGAATTTACTCTTGATGAAAACCAATCTATTTTGCTAAATTCACAGTTAAATTAGGATTTCTGATGTCAGGAAATTCGCAACATCCCAACGTATAAAATTCTGCCAGCAGCAGGAAACCACAATTACAATATCCATCTTAATTAATTTCAATTTGACAAAGCCTCCTGCTATGTTTTTCCTGGCTTATATGTTTTTTTTTTAATTACTTCATTTCGCTTAGAAGTGACATATCGAAAATTTCTGTATAACATTAATAATTTGAACAAAACTTTTTTTGTTTCTGGTCGATTACAAATTAAGCCTAAACTTGTTATAAACGAAAATCAATAACAACATCACCCGCTGCCCTCTTTATAGAAATTCAAATACCGGAATTATAAGGAAGATATTATGAGTATATCGAAAATAGGTTTTTAGCAAGTTGGGACTCAAAATTGCCAGACTTTCATGAGATAAAAATAATTTATCTATTAAAATAAAATGCAGTCTGATGCTTTCATTTCCGCGAATGTAATTTTAAAGAAGAAACTAAATGGGCAGTAGAATCCAAACTGAAAATTTATGGGGCTTGATACTCAGAAATCAGGAAGTCAGATGAACAATGTATGTATGTCAGATAAACAAGTATGTATCTATTTGAGACAATCTAAAAACTAACATAGATGCTTATAAGGGCCAGAAGCTCACCAAACCCTATTTTTCACTCACGGGGGTTTTCGGCACCCTATAACACAGACTCATTGACGCGATATTTTAATAGTAATGAATTCTCTATTCACAGCCGCATTTTTCATCAAAAATTAATTTTTTGATTATAAATTCTTTTTTTGTTTAAAAACTTTCCTAAACATTTTTTAAAAAGATTCATGAATATCTTTGACTAAAAATAAAATTTTTTCAAAGTCTCGTATTTTTTGTATAAATCAGTAGTTATCATATGGAAATGAAATATTACCTAATATTTTTGCAACCCTTATTATATTTAGGAAGAAAATTTCTTAGTTCATTTTCAATAGGATAAAAATGAATTTTGAATTTTCTACAGTTTGAATAATATTTATCGGTCTTGGCAGTACCACCAAAAACCTATTTAGCGCATTTGTTTGATAAACGAGGTTGTAAATACTGTGAACCATAGAGATAGGACTACCTGATGTAGTTCTTGCGAGATTTGGCACCACGCCGCAAGTAGGAGTAAAAGGAGCTGCTCTGCGTGAGCGGCGGTCGCTCAGGCGTGAACAAACAAAAGCGTTTTCTACGAAACGGCCCTCTATCTGGATAATTCTTCGTCAAGGTCAGCCCGAAAATCGGCCCAGTCTCAGAGTTTCACTGTATTTTATATAATTCGAGGATATGTGCTGTGCTGCCTTCATCCAAAAATATTAATCTTTATGAATTTCTGTGACTAATTTCATATGGGCAGATTTTTGCCAGAGGTGATTGTTAGGGATACTAATAAGGCACCTAGATCGCTTTGATTTTTTATTTATTTACCAAAACTTTTTATTAATATCCTAATCAGTTTTTCTTATACGTGGAAAAAACCCTGGTCTTTCATACTCTGATCTTCACTTGGAACATCATCTTTAATTCCATTGGTGAATATCATAGTGCTGATAAATTATAAAAAGGAATCCGCAAAAAAAATTTCCCGAATAAATAATTCCACCCCAGAAATTATAAAAGCTTGGCTTCACGAATTAGATAAGAATGATAAAATTTTGGTTAAGCAAATATAGTTCTTTTCTACAAAATATCAGATCAAGAAATATTTTTCACGTCCTCAGAAAATTCTTTTTCAAACTTTACATTTTTTCCTAATGAAATAAGAAAATTACTGCAAAATATTTCTGCAATCTTTATGCAATAATTCAATAATTTTGGCTCCATGAATGAGAATTATGTGCACTGTTACTGGCATGTAGTAAAAATGATCCCCCTAACCATAATCCGGAGACACCCCCGGTGGCCTGGTAAGCTGGATATGTCATTACTGCAAAGCTAGGTTTCCCGTTACGAAACCTTGTTTACTTGAAACCATTCAAGTAATTTTGAAAATCTCAAAAAGGAGACTGCATTCACTGATAATAAGCCAGGCAGAAATTGGTACGAGGAATGTTTAAAGCGTCGCGCAGAAATTTCTAAGAAAATGGTTTTTTTTTATTTTGATAGCGCTTTATCATATCTACCACTTCATCTCAGCAAATTTTGTTCGGAGTATGGAATTGTGCTTGTTATGTCATTTAAAAATGCTACGGACTGTATACAGCCCCTAGACTATATTTTTCAAACTTTTAAAGCTTAATTGCAGACGATTACTCGGTGCCATAGATACCAAAAAGCTTTTGGTAAAGGGGTTTTAAAAATGCGGTTTGTGCCCATCTAATGGGACTACTACCGATCTCACAAAGGCTTTCTAACTAAATCAATATTCACTTGACTTTTAAAAATACATCGAAAATCCTGAATTATTAATTAAAGTTAATTAAAGTTAAAGTTCGAAATCCTAAATGATTCTGCACAAGTTGACTACAAGAATTTAACACAAAATGAAGGATTTGTAAATAGCTACAACTCCAACTCCGAAAGTAAGACTAGCTTCTCAGAAGATAAGAGAGAGATAGAGACATGACTAAATGAAAACAGTTTTAATAAAGAGATAATAAATAACTCTATTTTTTCATGGGCACAAGAACTATCTGCTGATGCTGGTGAAACTGATAAGACAGGACTGTTCTTCTCGTTCTTTGCAATAGATTCTAAATATCAGTCCACCATGAGAGATGAACATTTCAGTACTGCCTCCGAAAAGAAATTTGACTATTTGGATGTTCTTGGAAAGTCTATTTTAATAAATATAAGGACACTTGTGAGAGTACACATGCAGAAAAGCTAGTCTATAATGCACAAATAAAATTCCACAATAGCAATGTTGTACAAGTTATTTTTAATACGAACGATACAAAAGTAAGAGGATCTGTAAAACAATTTTTAGCTTAGCCAAACGATAATTAACTGAGTTGATCTAGTTGACTTTTCCAAAAATAAAAGAAGATGAAGAAACGAAACAAGGATAAGAAGTAAAGTTTTAAGATCAGTTTTAAGCTTAAGTACTTTCTGTAACATTTATTATACTTTAAAATCAAACTTTAAAAAACTCTTGTTTTCAGTGAAGTTTCGAGGGTTGTCTTTAAATATCTTTGGACTGAATTTGGGTGGATCGAATCGTAAGCAGTCAGGGCCGCCTGAACCGTTTCCAATTGTATTGCATGCTATTGTACAATATACATGGTGGACACGCTGGGGCTTACATACATGGCCAGTTGAATGATACCTGAATTGCACAATAGCAGGGATAAAGCCATTATACAGGGGTATTTTCATATTTCGCGCCTTCAAAGTTGCATTCGGATCGGCCATTTAACCAAGTCCGTGCATCTTCGGATCAAGTTCATAAGAGTTTCCATGGTTGCGTTCGA
Source organism: Belonocnema kinseyi (assembly GCF_010883055.1). Taxonomy (NCBI): domain Eukaryota; kingdom Metazoa; phylum Arthropoda; class Insecta; order Hymenoptera; family Cynipidae; genus Belonocnema; species Belonocnema kinseyi. Next base: position 108,624,093 of record NC_046665.1, on the reverse strand, counting down.
AACCTCAAGCGGTCATGTTCAGATTCACCTGTTTGCCCTGGTCGCTGTCTGTAAATATAGGCAATGTCAATTTAAAGTTTACGCATGTAATATTTCATTCACATTATTTAAAACATATCCTGTCTATTCATTACATACCTTTTTTTATGCAGTAAAAATAAGCGTTAAACACCATTCACTCTTCGCCGACTGGAAGCGCAGAATATTATTACTATTTTATAGTATTTGTCACTGAGCAGCTATTTTATAATGGTATTAGCAAAGAAAAAAAATTACGTTTACTTCTCAGTTCACATGTCTCTCTTCATTATTAATTAAACACTTTCATAATTTGTAATTACCATATAAAATAACCTATATTTTTTTGAAACTTGTATCCGTTTAAAGTTTCGAACGCAACCATGGAAACTATCATAAACTTCATCCGAAGATGCACGGACTTGATGGAATGGCCAATCCGAATGAAACTTTAAAGGCGCGAAATATGAAAATACCCCTGTATAATGGCTTCTGCCCTGCTGTAATGCAATTCGGGTAACATTCAATTTGCCATGTATGTAACCCCAGCATGTCCACCCTATATATGACTGACAATGAGTACTCGCGCACTGTGACCCTTAGACAACTATCGCAACCGCTCTCGCCCAGCTGCTCTGAGAAATTGTGGGCTCAATAAGTCTAGAAATACCATAAACGGGAAAACTGAAAGATAGAGCTTGGTGTATTCCGGTTAAAAATTCATCATTTTAGTTAAAAACTAAACTACTTGCTCAAACGTTAAATACATTGTTAAAAATTTCGGTTAACTTTTTAACAGAAGAGTTTAACTTTCAGAGAAGTAATTTAGTTTAAAATAAAAAAGGAGGACAAACAAAAATGTAAATTAAATAGATCCCAGTTAATTTTAATTAAACTTTTAAAAATTTTAGTTCTCACTCTCTCGATCAAAAGTGTAAGTGGGCACAAAGTCTAAAAATGGACCGTTTTTTAGTTACACAAGGTTAAACTTTGAATCAATTTTACAAACTTAGGCCAGTATCTTGAAAACTGCAGGCCAGGGAAAAAAGAATTCGTATGAAAGTCAGTGCGCACTAACGAGAAAATGCAAAGCAACTATGAACTTTTCATTTGTTCCTATTATGAAGCCCAGAAAGATAAGATATAGACAGAAAATCTACATGTAGCCAACGAAGGCAAGACATAAGCAAGGTTTTATCAATATCGAGCCAATGAAGACAAGATATGAGCAAGAGTTAGTCAATTATCAGCCAATGAAGGCAAGAAATGAACAGCACTTAGTCAATATACAGACAATAAAGGTAAGACATAAGAAGGATTATGTCAATATTTACCCAATGATGACAAGACATATGCAATAGTTAGTAAATATTCAGCCAATGAAGTAAAGACAAAAAAGGACTTAGTCAATACCCAGCCAGCAAGGGTAAGACATAAGAAGGAGTTTGCCAATAGCTAGCCAGTAAATGCCAGGCATGTCCAAGACTCAGTCGATATTCAGCCAATGAAGGCAAGCCATGAGCCATTAGCATGGAGTCAAATCTAGCCAATAAAGGCAAGAAAAAATCAGCATGATAAAGACAATAACTAGCCAATGAAGTTAGGAAATACAACAAGCCATTAATAACTTCTGGTAACTGAATACTTGTTGGTTGTAATGGATTTCCGTATCCTTTATGATCTGAATGAACTTTTGTGATGGATAACAAATTCTTTGTTGGTAGCAAGCATACCAGAAGAATCATAAGACATTGCTTATATGAGCAAAAGTTCCTAGCGTCCGAGCAAGAAAAAACTCCGATTCTTATGAATCTTCGTTGTGTTACTTGATTATCCGCTAATAGCATATCAATGTGGAATTCCTCGTCATTATATACATTAAAAAAAAATGTTTTATCAAGCGCTGCAGGTTAGTGCTGGGATCAAACCGTCATCTGAAAAATCTCTTTCTTTTTTGCAAAGGTTTGCACAGTCTTCTCGGTCATCTAAGTGTTCTCTTCCTGCTGAGCCTTCTCTTCCTGCCAGTTCGATGTCACCCCCTCCAACGGATCATTCATCTAAAGTTCCTCATGCTCCAACCAAATTTCTCATTCGCCACAGGTCTTACACTCCGCCTGCGAGGTCTAGGTTTCTTCTTGAACAATGAATCAATTAAAATGAGAACGTGCAGGATTGATTATGGGCCTACACCTGTCCAAGAACAAATTGTATTATCAACATCCAGCGGTGACGTCTTGGCAATATTGCTAAGTTACAATATTCTTGTTGGAATTATAAGAACAAAAAAAATCATGAAACGTTCTAAAATGAACATGAAAAACAACATTATTACCCCATTGAAGAGAGAAGAAATTAGAGACACACCAGTAGGTGTCTACCGCCACATCACGAAAGGCTATACAATAAAGCATGATTGTTATTTGATTGATTTAATTGATTCGACCAAATAAATGTACTGAGCGAAATAGATTGTTGATTATATAATTATTGGTAAAAGTAACAAGATCATTTATTTGATTCAACCAAAAATTTGGTTTGAATCAACCAAAATGTGATTGATTATATAGCAATGTATTCATTTGTTGGAACTAACAAAATTTCTGTGAATCAACCAAACTTTTTTCTGCGTATTTCGTGATCCCTACATTAAGATCCTACATTAAGATCCTCCTTAAGATTATCTTTTTAGTTCTGAATTTTATTATTTGGTTGAAAATTTAACAGTTGTCTGAAAAAGACATCCTTTATGACTGCAAATTCAACTGTTTTCGTTTTTTTTAATTTGTCTTTTTTAATTAAAAATTAATTTATTTTCTAAAAAAATTAACCTTTTGTTGAAAATTAATTTTTTGTTGCTTGTGAATCAACTGCTATACTTTTTGGAATAATACCTTTCTGAAAAAATTTCCTTTTTAATCACGACTTTACCTTTTTCAGTATAAATATTGCACCTTTCTTGGGAGAATGCTAAAATTGTCGTATTCCTTAAAATTTCATTCTTTATTTTGAGAAGCCAAATTAAATGTTTTTGTAGGAAAACTCAACTCTTTTTCTGAACTAGAATTTTTGATTTAAAAAATAACTTATTGTTTACAATTCTTATGTTGGTGTTGAAATTTTAGATTCAGATGAAATTTTATTTTCCTTGAATGAAAATGCAACTGTTAGATTGAAAATGCAACTTCTTTCAAGAAAGTTTGTCTTTCTGATTTTACAATTTACTTACAGAAATTTTATCTTTCTTAGGTAAAATTTCAACTGCCTGGTTAAAAATTAAACTGCTTTGTTAAAAGTCATACTTTATATATAAATTTATATTTTGGTTTTACGTATTAACTAATATTTTTCTGCATGAAAGTTCATCTTTTGACAAACAGGTTTGTCGTTTTTGATTGAAAATTCATCCGTTTTAGTACAATTTCCATCTTTCTGGGATGAAAATGCAACTATTTGGTGGAGAATTCAACTATTTGGTTAGAAATTACTCCTATTAAATTTTTAATAAAATTTAAATTTGTACCTTAAAAATTCGGTTAAATAAAATACGGTTAAGTTTAACGAAAAAACACGTAATTTTCTCGTTTAATTCAACCAGAGTTTATACAGATGTAAAATATTTTCAGTTTAAAATGTCAACTATTACATTTTCGACTAAAAAATTGATCTTTTTTGTTCAAAAATACAACTACTTATATTTGGAATTAAAACTATTTCTTGAAAAAAAGATCCTACTCCATCTTCACTCGATTGGGAATCGAACGACAAAACTTCTGATTTCCGGTCAGGTGCTTTTCCAATTAAGCTATTAGAAGTTTTGTGTCGGTGAGGTAACAATCACTGATGATATAACAGATTCATTTAAAATACTTATATTTGGTTCAAAACTTAAATATTTAGAAATTTCTGAAATTTTTAAATTTAAAAAAAAAATCTTTTTTATTAAGATAATAATTAATGTAAGGCAACAAATCATTTTTAATTCATCCAGTTTTGTCAAATATATTATTATTGTGCTATAAAGTTGCGGTTTTTACGAAATTCTCAACTTTGGTTAAGTTTTTAAGTGATTAAAAAATAGTAAATAAATATTTGAACAAACATTTTTGAACAATCTCTTTCTTTTGTAAATATATATTTTTCTCAAATAAAATAGACATTTAAAATACTTTTTAACAGTCTAACATTCTTTTCCTCTTCGTTCTAAATATATTTTTTGCACAAAAGCCTTCCTCTTTTAAATCCTCCCATTTCTCTTCCACAGACTCCATTCCGTCTACTGCGACTTTCTCAGTCCTCTCCCACCCTAGCATATTCATGACTACATTTTCTATCGCCGATATTCCGAACTTCATCCAGTCCTTTAGAAACTGAATTATTTTAAAGCCAATGTTATTTCTACCTTGGCTCAAAATAAGAAGGTTAAGTGAGATGAGAATCTACTAATTTGCATTTACAAAGAGATTGTTGTAAAATATTTATAAGATACGCTTTTATTTGATTATTTGGTAACTAAATATCATCTGAAAATTATGTTAGCCTGAGAGACAAACATATGTCATTGCCAAAAATTGTATTTTATCTTCAGGAGGTGCATAGTATTTTTCTTTTTGAATGGATTAGAAAATGTATGAGCATTCATGTCAAATGAAACCATGTAAAGGTCTTTCGGAAATTTTAGCAAATAAAGCTACAACTTTGAAACGTAGTTCTATATTTGAACCCACAGTGCTATACGGTAACAAGACCTGGACCCACTAAGAATAAAATAAAAGTTCTGAATTTTTCATTCTAAAAGAATGTGGTGTAGAGGAGACACTATTAGACGAGAGTAAAAAAATTTGTTGCGATGGTTTTGGAAATTATGAGATAATGAAAGAGAAAGAAATGACCAACAAGTATATATAGATAAAGAAAATGGTATCGTACCCGGAAACAGACCGAGCAAAGAATGGGTTGAATGTATGTATGAGACCCCGATTCAAAAGATGTAAAATTCAGAGAAGCCCAAGCGCTTCCGTTAGAAGATGTATGGACGCAAAGAAAGATAAATAGGACTGTCAAAACAGAAAATTTTTGCGAGAAATAGTTAATAGCAGATGCATTATAATGAGTTTTAGTGGCGTGAGGTGACGCCTGAAGCGAAAAACATTGGATATTAATGTCCCCTAGTGGAGAGCTTCACGTGGTGAATTTGTGAATCTTTTTGCTTAGAGTGATTGTTAGAATGATTGATCAGAGATCTAGGTTGAAACAGTGTCAAGGAAGGGAACGTGTTATTTGGATTAAGAACAAATGCATTCTAAAAAAACTAAAAATTCATACCATGTAACTAGTTTTTGTTTTGCTTAGCAATATATATTTCTTATTAAAACTGACACTAATGAAGTGCGAATATGTCAGAAGATCAGGCTTGGTCTCTAATCTGTGAGATAACGACTTAATGATATGCTAAATAATTCACGGTAAAGCAATAGAATATTCCTTTGCTACAGTACTAACGAAATTGTTCATTATTATCTGAATCAGTTTTCATGTACTCGGATCAAATGAAGTTCGTTGATACTCTGGTCTTTACCTTGGCAATCAACTTTTATTCTATTGGTGAATATAAGAGTATTACAAAAATATTCGCAAGCTTTCCGCAAATAACAATTATTCTCACATAACAATTCTACAGCCATGACCACGTCTCACAACCGTGAGATAGGTGGTTACAGTCTGTAAAGGAATCAATACGACGATCCAGCAAAAGCCTCGTGGACCCTAAGAACACGGA
>NC_046665.1:108610648-108618199 GCF_010883055.1 Belonocnema kinseyi | reverse complement strand
CTAGACACCTCACCCAGGTGCCATTCAGCTTTCGGCACGGTTTTCACACCTCCACTTGGGGGTTAATTCCTTCGGGACCACCCCTGGACAATTGTCCGCGACCGCCTATTTATTTTTTGTAACCATATTCAGCAGAAACCCTTGGTTTGAAATAAGCAATTACTGCATGATATTTTCACAATCTTCATCTGTTACAAAATGGCGAATTACAAACAGCAAACGTCCATTACTTTGACAGGGATTACGCATGTGCAGTTTGCTGTTAAGAACAGACGCTGTAGGTCGCAAAAACTGTTGCAGTTTATTTTTGAACTTTTTTTCTCAATATTAATATCACCGATATCATGTTTTTCATTTTTTGTGCAAATTAAAAATATTGTACTCAAACTGACCCAATCTGACTACTGCTTCCTGCTGAGCCTTTTCATCGTGCCAGGTCTAGATCTCCTCCCAATTACGATCGTACACCTGAGAGCCACCTTTCTCCTGTCGAGTCTCATCTTCGCCTTAGGTCCCACTCGCCGCCTGCCACGTCCAGTTTTTCTGCTGGCAGTTCTATGACAGTTCCTATAAGGCTTCCGTCACGTGATGTAAACGGATGTGGAATAGGGCAAGTGGCATGTTTACCCCAATGAACCCAGAAGAAGTTCAGAAAGTTCCAGTAGGTTTTAACTGCCGCATCACAATGGGTTATATAATAAAGCACGAAAAACCCCATTAAAAACAATTGTTGAATTGAAATCTTACATGTAAATTGTAATTACAGTAAAATGTAAATGTATTATTATTCTTGATTTTACAATCTTTTGGAATCACTTACAACCACCAATAAAAATATTGGCCCTGATTTTAGAAATTACTTCCAACAATGATCATTTTTGAACTTGAGATAACTTGAGTACATCCTTTACCTCTTTAAAAATTCTTCTTTAAAGTTAGAGAACATGAAGATTTATAGTTGTCAGTTGGCGCCATTAAATAACTGCACGTATTTTTCATATGAGATATTCTTTACAATTTTAAATATTTTGGAATTGATTCATTTGTGAGCAGAAAAAATTTTTTTACAGCTTCTAAATCGGTTCCTGTTGTGCCCTATGTGATCTATTATTATAGAATTTGCATAATTATATTAATAAATATAATTAGTTACACTGGTTCAATTATTATATTAAATTATTATTATTACATCATTAAAATATTTTTCTTTGAGGGTACGCGTGACACACTCAGAGGGGAAGGAAGTAATGTGAGGAAGGGGTTATAGAATTTTTGGATTGATGTAGAACTCTCGTGTTAATTATTATTAAAATAGCATGTTCGTTTCACAACCCTCTTTCGATCCAGGTATGCTACATTCTTTGATAATTATACCGTTACTAACTTTGTTATTTTTCGCATATTATACGCAGTAATCGTAGTCCAATCGCGGTAATTATACTTTTATACTTTTTTTGATAGGTCCATGTCTCGCTACCGAGACATGTTTCAAGCCAAGAAACAAGAAGCCAAAGTCTAGTGGTGCCCCAAAGTTGAATAAATGACAGCGAGCTGTTAGGGTCCGGATAGGAGCAAATCAGGTCGGACGTGCCGTTTGAAGGGTCATAAGTCTGCGGATTGCGTGAGCATCACACAGTCCTTCCTCTGTGCTGAACGAACTAAGAAACACCAGACCGCCCATCAGCCAGAAACAATGCGGTGTTTATCTTATAGGGAGTCCACCCTGTCAAGAAAGCCTCCAAAAGAACAAGAGTGATTTTGAGGTACGCCCAGGAATGTAAAGGTCTCCCCAGTGTCTTGGCGGTATTTTAAGCTTTTTGGGGTTTGCTTTTAATACAAGCATAGATTTAAGGTCACCCATATAAACTAGATGATTATGTTTATGCTCACGATGAAGAGTGTCGCCGAAAAGGTATTGAGAATAATTTTGCAGTGCGAGAGATATAGTCAATACTGTGATGCAAAAAACAGATGGATTATGGTATCACCCTAAAAACCCTTTCTCGAAGGTGACGTTGTATATTGTCACGCGATTATTTCCAGATGAGGCAGTGAATATAGTTTTTTCAAGGGGCATCAATCTCCCTATGCATCTCACTCTGTGTTGGTGAACTTTCAGCCTATTCAAATGACAGATAATAATTCTATGAGATTTTGAATGAAAAGCTTTCTAGTAACCCATCAAGATTATTGACAGGATGCGCTAAAGGACTGCTGCGTCAATGCAGACGTACCTTTCAATGAGCAAGTGTTCGTACTGTATTCTTATATCTCTTTTTCTGTGATTCCCTGGGACGAAGAATTATCTCTTTTTCGGTAGGAGTATAGTACATCCTATCACCAGCCATTGAAGAATGGGCGTTTCCGTTTTTCCCTCGTTGGGCTTGCATAAATTTTTAACAGAAACAGAGTGAACATTGAAGAGGCGCGATGGTTGAAAAAAAGTTTGAATATCCCTGATCTAAACATCCCTTTTCTGATTTTCGAACTTTCGAATACTTTTCGGGAACGGTCTATTCGATTTTATGTAGTGAATTATACAGTGACCACGGGACGTATTCTTTTTTGCCCTTCCAATCTTTTAATTCAGATGATTGCAAATGTATTTTGTCCAGTTCATGGAAGTGTCTTATGTTATTTTAATCCATTATCGGTTTTACCCTTTAATTGAATCAGCCAAAGCTTTTGTAAAACTCTAAACTGAACAATTCATGTTCTAGAGGTCAAGGTAATACAAAATATCCTCACGAAGAGGAGCATTCATATCAGTCAGAGCTTAGGGCTCGGATGAGCTAGCATGTCAATATTTATCCTTTACCTTAAATTACTATCATCTGTTAGAAGGTGCATGCTTCCCACGTTCGTTCTTAATATTGCTTCCGCATTTTCGTCTGAAGGTGTTTCAAGTAGCGGTTGGAGAAGCGATCCTTGCACATATCCGCTTTCCTGGATGTAAGCACGTTGATTTAGCTATGACTAATGAGAAACGCGCTGAGGTTCTGAAAGTTTCTGGCACTACAGAGAGTACACATGAACCATAAAGCCACCGTAAAAAGGGTTGTGCTAACATCGTGGCAGTCTAGCAAGTCTCTCAAGCAAGTCTAGCAATCAGTGTTTGCCGACCCGTTGTCAGGCACTCTGCGCGTTCAATCATTTTGAATTACATCTACAACTCAATCTTGATCTGGGGTTGTCATAGTGTCAATCTGAAAAAGTTTCCCCGAACCCAGTACATTCGCGGTAAAATAATCGTAGCCGTAAACACGTATTACGACCGTGAGATAGGTGGTCACAGTCTGTAATGGCCTAAGTAAGATGATCTAACTAATATATTATGAGGTTGTTGCAAAACTCCTTGAAGCAGATGATATTATTAGTACCTTTTTTAAATTTGTTTCTCTTCTGTATTCTATTCCTTAAGTCAGATAACACTCGTATTTTGTCAGAAATACGCGGCTTAATTGTCAGCAGCTTTCACTTTTACAGTGTGTGACTGCAGATCCCCAGTTCTTGGACGAACTTTCTTGCCGATTCAGTGCTTTTTTAGTTGATACAAGTGTCTTCTGATCTTCAGATCCAGCGTCGGTTTTAGACTTAGTTTTTCTAGCCAACGTTCTTGCAATACCATAAACTGAATCATTTATGGTCGAGAGATCTGACCCTTCCGAGATATCTTCACAAAGAAAGGCATTTACTTCAGACAGATCTTGGGGCTTAGGAGGAACCTCCATATCAGAGTTTCTCTTTGTCCTGAAGTCTCCGTAATTATATGCCATCATTTAGGATATTTTCCGGAGGCTATTATTTTAAGTAGGAGATATAATCATCAAGAGAATTCTTAGGCTAGAAAAAGGTACACACGTACTTGGAAAATTCGTGAAAGAATGGAAACATGAGATGGGGGCTTAACTGCAGTTGGAATAATAATCAAATACTTTAAATATGAAAGTTTTTCAAGCCCGAATTGGTTAGGCGGGATATATTTGGAAATCTCGGTCAGCAGTAATATTTTAGGCAATTTGGACGTTTAGAATTGCAGGATTAGGCCTCTTTCTGAGTCTTAACCATTTCTTTAGAACGTTTTTCTAGAGCGGATTTTGCATCCTATTTCGGCCCTCAAGTTTTTGATTGTTCTGAAAGAAGTGTTTGGACAAAATAGATTTTTTTCATCAAATGAAAAAGGAAAAGGATTTGGAAAAGGAAAAAGGAAAGGTGTTTCTGCGCGCATGAAGTAGAGTTGAACTTAAATAGCAAATTGAAGGCTACTGCTATTCTCGTGAAGTAAAAAATCTACTTGCGAATCGACTCTAAAATTCACATGGAAATTAACGAAGTTTCCTTAGTTTACTTTAGTTTTTTAAATTTACGACTTTATTTTTACGTGGAACTGAATGCATAACCTTACGTGTAATTTCTTCATTGTTTCACGAGGAGGGCTAGATGATTTCTCACATGGAATTTCACATGGATTTTCAAGTTAACTTCATCTTCAAGACAATTATTTCGTTGCGCGGCTTGATTCAAAGTAACATAAATGTATTTTTAACTCTTATAACAATCAACCAATGTAATAAATGCAGACAGCAGCTTGAATCATTCAGTTAGTTTGATTCTTTCACGCCAAAATACAGTGGCTCCAGTTATACCCAAATAAGAGTGAACATGCCTATCACACCAACTGGTGCAAATCTTTAACAAATTACACCAGCTAGTGCGACAACTTTTTGACGTCGTTCCCCCACCACTGCAGTTTTATGGATGTGCAGTGTTGGAAGCATTGGTGGGAGCAGCCCATCGTATTAGATTACTTTTCAATGTAATTTTCTATTTTCATAAGTTACATTTTTACTCGCAATTTCGTGGTGGAGTAGCTGACACTTCCGGACGCTTGAGTGTAAATAAATTGTGTTTTCTGCACAAAATAATTTAATCTGATTTTTTTTTCAAGATGGAAGGCAGTCACGTTCGCGTAGACATTGAATTTTAACAAACTGATATGTGTTATTATTTTTAATTATTATATTTTCTGATTTTTATTATAATTACAAACAAATTTCAAGAAAATTTAGTTGATGTTTGTTAAATACAATGGATGTTATATTGAAAATAAGCTTCGATTAATCTATACATGCATAATATTATAACTGAACACAGCTCGAAGTAAATTCGTTTTGTAATTTATGATTTTGTCTCCCGTGACGACTAGAATGAATTTATTATAAGGGTTTTGCTTCAGATCGTCATAATGCGTAAATTCTGTGGCTTGCTGTGCAAAAAATCCTAGGCTTATCTTATGTGTTGAACAAAATTTTGCTCCTTGACAAAAAATCGTATGCAGTTTTAGTGTTACTGAAATTCCTAAAAGTTTATAACTTTTTTTAAACGCCCGAATATTCTGTTAGAAATCTGGTCCTAATTTCAGTGTAAATCATTCGTCAACGTTTGATTTAAACTTTCGGGAAGTATCTAAGCACGTCATGCAACCTGCTCAACCTCTACCTGCTGTATCTTCACATATATTCTGATGTCTCTCAACATCTTTAAGTAATGCATTACACGCATTTCCCTCAAATAAAAAGTCACCACTATGGTTTAACTGCTTGCAAAGTGACTTTTCTGCGTACATTGCAAAGCTATATCAGGATACAGTTTGTGTACTTAACTGTACTCTCTAAATACTTTAGAGTCAGATGCCACTAAAATAGCGTGAATGATCAATTCACCTTCAAGCCAGAAGTGAGCTTTTCACTTTGGAGTGGAGCGAGGTATTTAGTTGTAGTAGAGAATGATTGTATAGCTTGGAGTGACTGGTCACTTAAAATGGTTTGACTTGCCACTAAACCTGGTGTGACTGGTCGCTCCAGATGGTGCGGCTGGTCGTTCCAGATGGTGCGGCTGATCGCTCTAAATAGTGTGACAGGTCGCTCCAAATGGCGTGGCTGATCGCTGCAACTAGTGTGACTGATCGCTATAAATGGTGTGACTTGTCACTCTAAATGGTTGGCTGGTCGCTCCAAACGGCGTGGCTGGTCGCTGCAAAGGGTGTGACTGGTCGCTCCAAATGGTGTAACTAGTGACTCCAAATACATCTAATTAATTATTCAAAGAAGGGATAAACAGGATAAAAATCAGAAATTATATATATTCAGTGTGGAATATCATCTACACTGTGAAATTTCCGACCGTTAATATTTGACCGTTTATCAAATACTGTAAATCACATTTTAATGTATACTTTTTTATCTGAAAAGACTTTATTATTGATGAATTAAAATATGAAAAGAGTAACAAATGTATACAAAAGTTTGATTTAAAAAAAAAGAAATCTGGAGATAAAAGGGACATATGCGGATATTAGATCACAAAAATGATTAAAAAATGTATAAAATATACAAATCCCAAATTAATTTGTAGAAATTTTAGCATTAGGGAATAAACATCGTAATGCTTTAAATCTCGAATTATAATTATCAAATAAATTTAATAATACAAATGAAATTGATTTGCAATTTTCTTTATGCATACAAAAATTAATTTGTTTGAAAACCTACACACAAGAGAAACAAGAAACTGAAAGAGGAAAGTTGTGATGAGAATGTGACCGCGCAGCAGGCGGATTTTATTTTATTTTTTACTCTGTATTATGTTTTTCACGATAAAAATAAAAAATGCGCGTCCTATTAAAAAGTGATTCATAACAAATTTGTCCATATTTTTCAAATGTACAAGTTCTGTCTTCTCATCTTTTTTTGTATTTTGCATGTGATTGAAGTTCTGGATCATCATTAGGATAACTTTTTCGTCTTCTTAAATACTATAAATATCCGTACAGAGAATGTTTTTATCTTGAAAGCAAGTTGTTTTGAAAATGTTTAAAATGCGCTCACTATTTGAATTTGTATCTAAAATGGCTGGCTAAAGAATATGACCTTTAGTTTAGGACACTCAAAAATATACCAAAGGCAAGCTAAGCTATAATCTCTTTCGAAAGTAATCGTGTCAACAAACTAAGAAACTACGAACAAGAGACAGGCAGAATAATTTGAAAAATATATTTTTCTGTATTAAGCGACAGATCTGGAGTTTCAGCTTTTTTTTATTTAATTAAATGTAAAAGTAATTATTATCCCATTTGAGAAAGAATTCTAAAGTAAAAAAAAAACATTCACAGCAGAAACTAAAATAACATGAGCAATTTTTTCAAATCATTGGCCTAAAAGATACCTAAAATTTTTTAGTATTCTACCAATATACAGTGGAAATTTTATATGAAAAGGAATAATTTTTAGGCATTGACCCATTTCAGAAGAAAAAAATAAGAATATTTTCTAGACCACTATAATAAGTATAGAACAACTACGCGAGATAATTATGAATAATCTTTTTCTTTGTCCTTATAAATATATAACTATGTAGGAACAATATAATTTTTATATCTAAAATCAATTAATGAATGCAATACTGATCATTACCTTCTGATCTCAAAAATTAACTTAGGTCGGGGTTGGAGAAAAAAGAGACCCAAGAAAGCAAAACAAACGCGAATCAAAA
>NC_046665.1:108602403-108610548 GCF_010883055.1 Belonocnema kinseyi | reverse complement strand
AGACCCTACTTAGAAGAGACATAAGAAGTCACAGAAACACGAGAGCCTGCATGAAAAAATGCATGGGCATAAAAGAAGCTAGAGAAGTATGCCAGGACAGGAGATTATGGCGGCAAATAGTTAATAAAAAGAGTGTCAGTAGAGTGAATGACGCCTGAAACAAAGACTTTGGCTATTAATGGACCTAAGTGGGGAACCTTACATAACGACTTCGTGAGGTTCTTCGCTTGGGGTGATTGCTAGAGAGATTGAACAGCAACCTGGCTCGGAGCAGTGTTGTGGAACGAACGTGTTCTTTACTTAAATAACACAAGTATTCTGAATCAATATGAAAATTCTCTATCCCTTCCACACACTACTCCTTTCCCCTACCGAGTGAGTCACGCCTACTCCGAAAGGGAAATGGCTTAATAGTGTAATAAAAATAAAAATAAAAGAGGGATTTTTTTATTTTTACGGTTGTTATAGAACTGCAAAGAAGGAAATGCGTTTTTTAAAGTTTTTTAGAAGCAGGAAGATGCACTCATGTTTGGATATACTTACATGATGTCTTTGCTGGTTTTTTAAAAGATATCGTTTTTTAATTAAACCAACTATTATAACAGTAAAGACGATTTTTTGACTAACCTCCCGGTCGATCGTATTTATTTCTTTTGTGTTTAGCAATTAATTTAAAATATACTAACTTATTTTTGATTAAAAATACAAATTAGATTTTTTATCTTTTATACCGGACTGGCTCAATGGATTTACTAGTAAGGCTATGTGAATCAGTCTTAACTTATACATTTTGATTGATCTAAATTGATTGCAATCTATATTTTCCAAAGAAATTTTTTTTTAAATTGAGCATAACTTTCAATTTAGAGAATTCAAAACGATAGCGCGGATTCAAATTTGTAACCAGAGATCTTTGAACAATTTAATTTATCTAAGTGTTAAGTTTTAAGTTTTTCAGTTTGATTGCACTTAATTGCAAATTTTCTGTTGAAAAGTGATAAAAGCTTCTATTTTATATGTGTCAATTATTGAGAGCTTAAATAAAAAAGTTCCAAATTAAAATTTGTTTAAACTTTAATTTAAATTTTAATAGTTACAGAAATTTTTGTACTACAAACCTAAGCATAGTAGAAGAGATTTGGCGGGGAATCCCTAGTCATGAGCCTAGTACAGTAGGTAAGATGGTGTGATCGTCGCAAGAATTCATAAAATTTATAAAAATTCGTCTAAAAATAAAAAATGGAATAAAAATTACAACAGAACTGGACTTAAGGTGTCATTGCTATATGTTAAAGGTCATTCAGAACGTCTTCGGGTTTCTTTAAAAAAGTACAATATTAATGTTTATTTTACAAACAAACAAAATATTAATAAATATCCTTTTTTTAAATAAATATAACAAGGAAAACTTGTCTTGTATAGTATATCTTGATTCATTGTAAATGCCGTAAAAAAATGTATATTGGTCAGACTGGTAGTAGACTTAAAACTAACATTTATAAACATAAACTGGATTGTAAATTAGGCAATCAAAATACTGCAGAGTGGGCCAGGAGACCCGATTTCGTGGCCAAAAGTCGATTCTTGAATTCGGAAAAATGAAATAGACTACTAAACTGAGGAAGAATTGAAGTATTTTTGACGACAATTATACAATTATACGTTTTTTTATTCCAAGAAATCGATTCCAAACCTCCTACCTACATGTATTTTATTAATCAAAGTGTAAGCTTTCTCTGAAGTCAATTGAATCTGGAATTATCAATTGCAATTTTATACAATCATGTTATTAGTGAATGCAGAACAAGATTATACAGCAGAGCACCTGCTTCCGATTGCTCATAACATGACATAAGACAACATATTGAGTTCTAAAATATATGAACGTCTTCCTTAGGATGTGCACTTTAGCATAGGTGTGCTTTAGTACTTTTTGCTACTTTTCATTTGTTTCGCTGCTTATAGTATATATACATGGCCGCGCACGACCATGCCATGGCGTGTAGAGCGCTGCGCTGCTGCTGGCTTACCGTCATTTGTTTTCCTAGCCGCATCAACGAGGACGTGCGAACTTACTTATTTCGGCAATCCGCTTTCCGTCCACATTCCGTGCGTAGATATTAATAAAATATTAATGAACATAATTGATGTAAAAAATATATTCCTGTTCAATATATAAACTTTCTGAATAAGTTAACAAATTATTCTTTTCTCTTCTCCCTGTTTGTCACTGTCGTTCCCATATTGTGTTCCATATTTCAACATTTTGTCATATAAAATGACGAAATTCACTAAAAGGGAAGTTCTTGAAGAACTCCTCAAGCACCCCGAATAGTGAGGGGCAAGGGGACTCAATAGAATCAAGCACGTTTAGTTTTTCGAAATTTCGACTCCAGATTCGGAGTCAGAGCCTCCAAAAACCCTTAGATACCACTTTTCAAGTGAATCCAATAAGTTTTTGAAATTATCGTCCGCCATATTGGATCAGCCATTTTGTTTTCCGAAATTCTGACATCAGATTCGCAATCAGCGCCCTCAAAGACCCTACATACCACTTTCCAAGTATATCCAATAATTTTTCGTGTTGAATGTCCGCCATATTAAATCCGCCATTTTTTTTTAATTCTGACTTCGGATTTGCATTTAGCGCTCTCTAAAACCCCTGGATACCACTTTTTGAGTGGATCCAATGATTTTTTGGATTAGGCTTCGCCATATTGAATCCGCCATTTTGTTTTTTTGGAATTCTGACATCAGGTTCGGAATCAGCACCTTCGAAAACCATATATTAGTGTCCTTGCAATTCATTGTTGTACATTGCTATATGTTTTCCGACTTTTGGCCACGAAATCGGGTCTCCTGGCCCACTGTGTACTGGTCTATCCCAGCATGCATTACAATTTGATGATTATTTTGATTTTGAAGTTAAAAATATCAAAATTTTAGCTCTAACAAACAATATTTACAAAAAAGAATCTTAGAGCCCATTTTCATGAATAAATTCATTAAAAATCCCATTAGTTTAAGAACTAAAATGTTAAATAAGAATAAAATTGATCAAACTATTTTATAAAAGTCTTATTTCAAATTTTAAATTCAATTTACTTTGACACACTTTCCATTTGGGACTTCATTTAATATCCGTCTTTATTAATTACTTATGAAAAATTTATTATATTCCTTTGACTGTTATCTATAAATATAAAAATTATATTTATTATATACTAGCATAATATTATATAACGGAAATATAACAAAAATTAGTCCTTCATCGCTATATTTAAAAGTGTTTGAATATCCGGGACTAATAGAAATTAATGAAAAACTAAACAACTAAATCATAAATGATCCAGAAACAAAAATCGCCGAATTATGAAATAAATGAATAGTAAAATTCCCATAAATATTTCTATTACTGAAATTTAATTATAACGAAATAAATAATTTCCCGAAAATAACTCATAAATAATAAATTAATGATTAATTAGATTGTTTGCCTTATTTATAATGCTCTTAACAGCTCATAAATTAATAATCCATGAACTATGTTCAGCAGTTATAAATTTCGAGAATTGAAATATTTATGGGAATTCAATAATTCGTTTATTTTACAAGTAAGTCTTGAGGTCGGTGAATTTTGGTTCCGAATATTTTGAAATTCAAGATTTTATTTTTTCTCAATTAAAAATCTTTTCGTAATTTAAAATTTCGAAAATTTCATGATTAGGTAATAATTTACATTTTTGGCATTTTTACAATTAATTTGTGCATGCGTTATTTATTTTTACACTATTTTTTATAGGTTCTGAATATGTATGCAATTTTTTGGTTTGTTTGAATTAAGTCAATTATTTTTCATGTTTATTTTGTAATTTTCATGCATTTTTCGTGTGTTTCTGCATATTTTTGTAGAAACAAGTTACTACTAGCGCCGCCTCACGGCATTTTGCAACTCTCGTGCCACATTTTTTGTATTGCACTGCAAAAAAAAATCTATTGAATTTTACATTTCTAGTGGATGTAAATAAAAAAATCTCTTGTATCGGAGTAACTTTACGAAAAATAGTAAGATTAAAGAAAGGCAAGCCGGACATGTTATCACCTACCAAAAACACATAAGATACTATGGGTATTTTTTAGATGTTTTAATATTCTGTAACAAAAATATGAAATATACGTTTTGAATAACGACATTGTTTCATTTTTAATATCATACAATCTAAAAGGCAAAAGAGGAATAGCTCGAATTTGATCTATTTTTGTGTGACAGCTGTCAAAAAAGTAGAACATAGTTGTCAATTTCTCCAAAATTATAGAATAAAGGCATTGATGAAGAACAAAAACGAGAGACGCTATCGTATTCACATATCATTTGATTAATTATGCTAAATTTTAAATAATTATAAATAAAAAATCTCACAGTTTCCGCCAGGGTAAAATTAAAGAATTTCTGGTAAAATTAAAAATCTCGATGTAATTTTCAATCTCAGGAAACTGAGTTCACCGACGCATGGTATTTTTACACGCTGCAACTGAATTTTCCCTTACTGAATGTAAAGTTCATACAAGGGAATGTGTAATTTTGTTTTTGTCTAGTATGTAATATTATAATGCTGTTCGAGGGTCATTTTATTTACATCGCTAGAAGATGCAATTTCACACACGTTTGTAAAATCGCACAGTAAAGTGTGTGATATTTGCAATGATACAATGCGTAATTTTCCAAAAATTTGTAATTTTACACAAATATTTTTTTACAGTATGGTCAGTAAAGTGAAAGCACTCCCCTGATGTAAACAGAGACTGGAGTTTTATAACCTCCAACCATCAGAGAGATCTCTTTTAGATCACTGTATTTTTATGCGTTTTCATATTCTGAATTGCCTACTCAATTAAGCATAATCAAAGATTAAGTTTCTCAAGGCTCTGTAGACTCTGAGGTACACATTCTCATCGCGACACTCGCGCTGCGCGCTCAATTTTCGACAGACATTTGTAGACAGATTTTGTTAAATCCTTTTTTTCTCGTAATTTGCGTCGGTTTTCCACACATGTTTTATTTTCAATGTTATTTTTCACGAATAAAATAAAAAGTACGCATCCTATCAAGAAGTGATTGTTAACGTAATTTTAAATCTTTTTTGGGATAACAATTTTTGCTGATTCATCTTTTTTTGTATCCCACATAGTTTGATCACAAAATAGAATTTTTTCTTTTTGTCGTCCGCGAGCAATAATATTATTTTCCTTTTCTCCAAAACCTCCCGCGACCATAAATTTACATATTTAGATTATTTCGACATGTAACATTTGGATGAATATTAAATAATAAAAAAGGTTTGCGAATCTACTCTGTAGCCGCACATCAAACCTCGCCAGTAGCGGTGGGGCTGACTACTCTCGGCCGACTACTACTGATAGTTCACGCGCGCCTAATGAGGCCGACACAGTAGGTTCAGACGACCGATCGTTCTTTCGCGTCCGCGCTGGTACTATGTCAGTAGCACCGAACACTGGATCGACACATTTTTTTCTAATTCGTTTACGCGACCGCCTGCCAGCAATTTGTGTCCGGACGATTTGCGAAAAGAAAAAAAATAACGCTTACCTTATTTTCCAGCCGCACACCCAAAACCTCGCATAGGGCATAAGAACCCCCAAACTGTGGTCTCAGATTTATTCCGGGAACCTGAACAGACTAAAAAGATGGGAAACGCTCCCAGGAAATGCGGATCGACCCCCGCAGAGGAGCAACGTTTAATAATGATCCGCGTGAAAAAGTATCGAGTGACCTGGCCACTTTCTCCCTTTGCTTAGCACTTGGACTGCCCCCTTGGAGTCCTCATCATCATATTCTACTATCGAGGAATCTAATAAACCTCGATCAACAGATAGCAGCACCCAGTACGAGGAACCCAGGCTGTCCCCCATCTCTGAATTATTAACTCAGACCGATGCAGTCGAAGATGTCGAGCTAACAGCAGCCTGCGGAGAGCCAGCCGCGCCCTGAACTATTACACCTGAAGGCGACTGGTTACTGGAAAAGGACCTTGCTCTTAGCCTTAGCTCGTTGGGTACTTCTGTTAAGGCACCTGGGATACAAGCAACTCCCACCAAAAGCATTCTCCTTTTAATTTCTTCTTTGGAGCTGAGCCCACAAACCACCCCACGCGGCTTAACCAAGCCCTGCAGACAACTCTTTGAAACAGATTCAGATGAGACTCCAACAAAACCTGCTCCAAGGAAGTCTCGGGCATCAAAAAGCCTAGACTGGCTACCGGAACTCGGGAAGATCCCTCCGTACCTCACCTGAAAATCAACACAAGGAAGGTATCCTGTGAGAAGGTACGAAGAAGAAGGATACTTTCTCAAAAAGTTTCACTGAAGAAGGCGAGCTCCCCAAGGAAAGTCTTCCGGGGTTCACTAAAATCCCGGGGTGCCCAACGAAAACAGCTGCTTTCAGGAAATGAGGCTCAGAGTAAAAAAGAAGAACGAGGCGCCCCAAAGAAGACAGCATCCTCACCGAAACCAGGTCCATCTACCCAGAAAAAACCAATTCACAAAACGAAACTTTTGCCCGAAGCTAATCCATCTAGACCTACCTTTCGTCTACGTTCAGTGGTAAGCCCACCCGGAGCCAGACGCGACGAGCAACCAAGCTTAATTGTCCATTATTGTGCTTTGTTACTGCTAAAGATAGATTTGATCAGTTCATTTTTTCGAGTGTTATTGTGTTTGAGGTCGGATGAACAGGTCGACAGGCGCCATCGTAAAAACGTGATTTTCGGATTCAGGGATTCTCGAAACGTGGAGATTCGTTCTAAAACGGTGGTGTAAAATTTCGGACAATTTTTTCTCAATCATAAATGATAAGAATGTAAAAAGGAAAAGGGAGGCCCCATAGCCCGGTATTCCCTGAAGAGGGCCACGTTTTGAGAACCAATAAAACAGAAAAACAGGTTTTTACGAATATGTCTCTCTGTAGGTATGTATTTATTTCTGTATGTATGTATGTCTGTCTGTAAACGCAATAACTTTTGAAAAAAACTATTTATTAGATTGGTCTTTGGTACACTCTTTTAGTGTCCTAAACTAAAGGTTTTTGAATATTTTGGAGACCACTTTTTTGAAATTAAAAAATTCTCTTTATGGTCATTTATAGTATTCAAAAAGTCACACAATTTATCCTTATAACTTTTTTTATAAAATTAAAAATCACCAGAGTTATAGAACTTACAAAATTCCAAAAACACACGAAAATGAACATTTTATGTCAAATAACACACGATATATAAAAAGTCAAGAGAATAAGAATATTGCTTTTTGTATTACCTACAAGATTATTATAACAACATTTTGAATTTTCTTGAAAAAATAAAAAATTCGAATTTTGACAGCATACAAAATAATGAAAAATCCAAAAATTACATTTTTTTATACAACAATTTGACAGTATTTTAAAGATTCTTAAATATATAATATATGAAACTACGTATATTTTAATACACCTTTAGTTTTAAAAGATCTATGCAATATTAATAAAATACGTACAAAATAGTACATTGTGTATCCTTAACCCTTTGATACACAATGTTCGATGCAAATCGGTCAATGTCATGTGAGCTAACGTTTGCTTTCCTTAAAGCTCCCAGAATGAAGTCTGGTACAGAGGGTTTCATTTTAGCATGTCAAAACAGTATCATTTTCACCTCAGAAAATTGTTGCCACATTTTGAGCCAAGACATTCCTTATGATAGCTGCAAGGCGTGCCATGCACACCCCGAGCATTTAGCTCACATACTATCTAGTTATTCAACTCATGCGAGAACGACCTATAGCCAAATGCACAATGCGGCACTAAGAGTGCTTTATTACCATCTCTGTCACTCTTAAGGCATTAACCTTAATATCGCTCCTTTAAATGCTCCTAGGGAAATCGAGTCAGTTGTCAAGAATGGGAAGTGCCGAATATACTGGAAATTTATATTCTCGACAATTGTTTCTGTTGCACACTCGAGGCCAGGCATGGTTCTTCTTGACTTCGAGAAGCTAACCATGTTTGTTATCGAATTTTTGGCACCATCTGACAAAAACATCATAGCCAAAGAGTATGAAAAGAAAGAGAGGTATAGAGACATTATGAAA
>NC_046665.1:108585459-108602303 GCF_010883055.1 Belonocnema kinseyi | reverse complement strand
CAATTAATAATTTTAAATAAATGATAAAGGTAATGAGGATAAGAGAATTCTATATCTTGGTAAGCCGTAAAAAACGATTAACATCCTTACTCATCACGCAAGTTGTTTGCACCTTAAGATCACAAACTGTAATGATATGTGCAAATCAGTCATTGAAAA
The DNA here is from genome assembly GCF_010883055.1 of Belonocnema kinseyi. NCBI lineage: Eukaryota > Metazoa > Arthropoda > Insecta > Hymenoptera > Cynipidae > Belonocnema > Belonocnema kinseyi. Next base: position 108,602,144 of record NC_046665.1, on the reverse strand, counting down.
GTGATTAATGGGCGATGTATTGAGTCTTCTGCGCAAAGTAGTAATTTTAATCGCCACCCCCAAGAGACAGAGATCATCAAAAAGGCTCGCTTTCCATTGGTGTGTTCTGTCACCTGTTCTTCTATTAGTTGCATCATCCTCTGCCTTGCTGAACCAAGTCATCAACTAAGAAGCTTTCCTTGTTCTGGAAAATCAATAATATTCGTGGGAAGTCAAGGCCATCGGATAAACCAAATGTCAAATTAGAGAACGGAGATCCGTTGTTCGAACAGCATATTTAATTTAAACTCTTTGACTCCCAAAAAAAGAGATAAGAGAGGCAGCACCAACAGCCAGAGATGAAATAAAATATGATGTGGCGAAATTACCTACTTTGTCCATAATTAAGCAGGCAATCGCCTTGGTCGATATTCACCAGAGACATATTCAAGATCTCAGGCGGTTAAAGAGAGAGAAAATACAAGAATCCAGCTTGAAAATACAGACGGAGCGTGCGCTGCCAGTAGAATAAGATAGAGGAACAACAAGAAGAAGAATATAGAAGAGGATAGAAGAAGATAAAAGATATAAGAAGCTTTGCTAGGATGGAGGTGACGACAGAACCTAGTCGATGAAGCGATCTAGGGTGTTTGGGACCATCAAGATTCACCATTCGATACCGCAAAATTCGAAGGCTTTATAGCAATATTATAAACGCAAAAGAGAAAAAGAAGAAAAATAAAATATAGCCAAATAATACTTTAATCTAAAAAAAATTAACAATAAGGAGTGCCGAATTTACTCTGGATGCAAACCAATCGTATTTTCCTAAATTCACAATTAAATTAAGATTTGTTGTGTCGGGAAATTCGCAACGTCCCAATTTTTTAAATTCTGCTATCAGCAGGAAACCACAATTACTGAATATGCAGCCGAAAATTGTCATAAACAAAAATCAATAACAACACCAAGCGGCGCCCTCTTAATAGAAATTTAAATATCGGAACTATGAGGTGAGTATTATGAGTATATCGAAAATAGGTTTTCAGAAACTTGCTACTCAAAATAGCCAGACCATCATGAGAAAAAAATTATTTAATTATTGAAATAAAATTCAGTTTTATATGAGAATCGAAACTAAAAATTTCACGGAATGGATACTCAGAAATCAGGAAGTCAGATGAACAATGGTTGCCACCGGAATAGTGACGACTTAACAGAGACCACCGTCTACGTAACCAGATTTCTTGTGACTTTGCGAAGGAAATTAAGGCACTAGTTCCTCTATAGGAACACCTATAGAACCCCTGACCCAAACCATTATAAACACTCATGTCTCTTACATCACTAGCGAGAGTTCATGTGCAGAACCCTGAAAAAGTTTATGGACAGAAGACTACGCCTCTATTCACTTCGTGAAGGAACACGTAGAGGTATCTTTAAATGTTCCTTTGCATCCATGTTCCTTTAAAGGATTATCGGATGTTTCCTTTGCTTGATTCCGCCACAGAAAATGTCAAGATATTATATATGGGCTAACATGCGCGAACCTGTAGAGGAACATGTGAAGGGTCCTTAGAGGTTCCTTAATACGTATATTCTGCTGTGTTAACATATGATATTATGATATGTGACATGTCTTTAAAGAAGGAATTTACAGGAACGAACCCCTGTAGCTCAGGTGTTAAAATGGCTGACTTTCTAGAAGAGGGACGAGTTTTCGTACGAAAAATTTCTGTTGATTCTTCTACCGTAGCTCTTAGGGTTTAAATTTTGCCTTAACTTAAACGAAAGTTTTCTTCAAAAGAGTTGGGCGATCTTCTTAGTAAGGGCAATTTATATCGAATAGTTATAATTGCTTGCAGGTCGGGTCGTTAGTCAACTTTAAGTGAAATGAAGACATATTGGATTATGTACTATTAATTTTATAAAGAAAACCTCAGACTTAAGATAACCAATATCTTAAATGTATTTTTCTGGCCTTGACTTGGTTTTGTGTACAAATGTTTCTACACCGAACTATCTCGGTATGTGTCATGAATTACGGGGAAGGGAGATGTAGGTTGAAGGGCATCCAAATCAACATCACTTCGCTATGCACGCACTATAGGTTGAAACTAAGTGCATGAAGTGGGACATAGAGCTTAAGGTCGGATTCGAACCTATACAAAATTCAAAGGTACATGCTCTGGAATCGAACTGTGGACATCAATAATGAAAACTGTGCGCCTAACCGCTTAAGCTACCCAGGCATCCATCTAGCATTATAGATAATCCTAATAATACATATTATTCCTAATTAATCTTCAGCTACATAAAATAATATCGCTGAAAATTTACATGAAAACTGATGAATTATAATGAACATTTTCCGACAAAAGTGATATTTTCTTCAAGCTTCTCGCATATACTCCAATGTTCCAAGTTTAATGTGTACAGTTTTACCATGCAGACTTTAATGTGCAAAGTTAAATGTGTAGTATTTAATTTTAAAATTTAAACGTGTTGACTTTTAAGATAAAGAAGTATACAATTAAATAGATATTATGTTTAGAATTATTACATGTGTACTTAAGCGTGTACACCTTAAGGGGGAGACTTTCATTTGTAGATTTTTTCGACTTACTATTTAATGTATGCACTTTTGCGTGGCGGACTAAATGTGTAGACTTGATTGTGTACACTCAATGTAAAGACATTCACATTGTGAAATGAATGTCTAGACTTCATGTGCAGACTAACATCTGGTGAATTAAATGTGTAGAGTTGACTAGCTAAATTTAATGTTCACACTAAAATGTGCTGTGATGAATAATATAAAATTGTTTAAACAATTCTCCCTAATCAGTGGGACGATGGTCGTGGGGGCTAAAGCATAGGCTTTGGACACACTCCTTCGGCTTGCGGGTTCGATTCCCGCCTCGCACTGTGGAAGAGTCTCGGTGGCCCATGCGGTGAACACTAGCCTAGCAAGGGAGTTGTTCATCTCCGGAGAGTCGTGGGACCGGTACCTCTAGAGAAAAAGGTTTCCTCTAGGTTCTTAAGGCTGTTGCTCTTGGTGGTTCGGAACCCACCTTAAACTGTAGGCCCCCCTTCCACCACCAAGTAAGTGTGTGGAGGGTGTGTAAAGGAATAGAGAAGGTGTAAGAAAAATGTAAACCCTTAGGGGACACATTAGAAGCTTCCATTCCATTCCATTCCAATTCTCCCTAATCAATAACATTGTCTATTGCCATTCTCAAAGATAAAAATTGAATTTCAAAAGTAATTACCTATTTGCATTTTCTGGCTATTTGTGAGATAAAAAGTTGAGTTACTGAATAAACTGTACATCAACGTATTGTTTATGGAAAATATCAGTTGAAATTCATGTGACTTGCGAAACCACTAAATAGGATTCTGTATTTACAGCGTTGTAAATATATACACAAATTGGCATACAATCAAGAGCAACAGACGCACTGACAAGGAGAGAACGCCAATTTAAAATTTTCCCGCTGTTTTCTATAAACTCGAGTTTGAAATATTTGCTATATGCCATAAAGAGTTTGGTAAAAAATATTTTCAACTGTCCGAAATTTTAGGTAGCAGTGTTTACAAACTTTAAAATCGTTAAAAAATTTACGTTTTAGCGACTGGTCACAGCAGACTGATTGGTCACATCTCGAACCCCTTTTCCAGCTCCCCCTTTACAAAATTTTGTTATAGAAACTCGTCACAGAAGAGTGCTTGGTCAAACCACGTACTCCTTTTCCATCTCGACGGAACTTCTTCATCACGGAAGAGTGATTGATCACATCTTAAACCCTTCTTCCATCTCGCTCTTTACAAAAATACTCTATTTTGTCAAAATATTAGGAATGTTAATTTGCTAATATATACACTAATTGCATAATTCCTTATTTTCCTGAAGCTATGCAATTAAATAATAAAATCATCATTTTTGTCCAAGTCCTAAAAAGAATTAAGTTTTGTTTCCTACAATTGGTATTATTGCTTGGCCCCTAGCGTGCAGACATTTTGCCAGTCGTCACAGCATGAAATACCCAAGTGACACCGATAAAAGTTGACACCCTACGGTAACTTTGCTTCGCAGCCTTCGGAGTTACTGACAATAAAAATACCCTTAACTGTCGGAAGATTTTAATCGATTTTATGTAAGGATTTGACACGATATTTATTTTGAGTCAAAGTAAGTACTGTTTCGATGAAAATTTTTGGACGAATAGCCATCCGATATGTGTGGCTAATCGAACGAAATTCTAGACAAATAGCCGTTTAGTGACAGGTGGTTTATTGGTTCAAAATTCTGGACGCCTAGAAACAGACAATATCGAGCTGAAATAATGTAGAATATCTTAGAGTACAATAAAGTACGTGTAAGTACTTCATTTGAGAAGGAATTTCACTAAAAATGATTTCATCTTTTTTCTGAACCTCGACATTTTTTGAACGTCCGAACTTTTTTATGCATAAAATATCGGTCTTAAACTTTGCGAAATTCAAGAGCCAGATAATGGCACGCAACAAAGGATTCACAACCTAGGTCGAGTCAGCTGTTAGAGCCTCATCTAGTGGTCGCCAGGGTACCAGCTGAATCCGATGGAATTGATACCTGAGTGCTTTTCTGTGTGCCGGAGAAGATTTAGTTGGAATATTTTTTTTTACATCTTTCATTATTAACATTTGTACTTTAACTTAATTTTGTTTGGCTCTTACATTTCTCAAAGTTTGAGACCCATATTTTATATATAAAAAAAGTTCGAACATTAGAAAAATGTCGAGGTTCAGAAAGAAGATGTTATAATTTTCAGTGAAGTTCCTACCCAAAACTAAACGAACTTCATTGTACTCTAACACATTTTCGAAAGTTTCAGTTCGATATTTTTTTTACAATAAAAGTTCTTAGGTTCAACAAAACATTTAGTGAACTGATAAAGTGAGGTCGGTAATGTAGGTATTTGGCTGGGTCACATGCTCTTAAAAAAAATGGAATATTTTTAAAAATGGCCTCTCTCATAATGACTCTCATGAATGAGAATGTAAATATGTCTTTCCCTTTTTTTTGCAAATTTTCAAAAAATTGAATAGTTGAAATCAAATTTCCTATTTTATCAGAATCCTATATTCTATGTAAATCCTATTCTATCAAAAAATGTTTTCAGAACATTTAAAAATTTTTTTAAAGCATATAACCTTTCTAATTTACGCCGAAATTAAAAGCTTTATTTAGATAATTTGCAAGACTTATACCGATCTATATGAAACTTTGACTAAAATTGTAAGTCTTTAACTCTTTAACTTAAATTTTTAATTTTTGAACCAATATTTTAGCTATCTTGTTGAAAAATATTATATTTTTTTGATTGATAATTATTTTTTAACTTAAAATATAATAAATTCATTATTAGTTAAAAAATAATTGTTTTTAGTTGAAAATTAAACTATTTGCTGTAAAATTGATTTATTTTGAGTGGTAATCCTACTATTCCAGTTAAAGATTAATCATTTTATTGGAAATTTAAACCACTTTTTAAAAAATTTTTAACAAAACAGTTTAAAATTCATTCAAGAAACTAAATTTTGAATCAAAATCATAAATTTTAACTAAAGAAGCTACATCTTCAGCAAATAAGCAAATAGTTAAATTGCGGACTGGAGTAGGTGATTTTTATACCAAAGTTGGAATAGTTAAATTTTCAGTTTGAAAAATTAATTATTAACCAAGAAAACAAAATTTCCAACAAAATAGTAATTTTTTATTTTCTTATTATGCACACAGTTAAAACTCTAACAGTTACTTTTTTATTATATAAAACATAAAGATTCAACCAGGGAATAAACGATTCTCAACTCACTCTGCATCTTTAGAAAAGAATAAAAAAAAAAAAAATTTAAATACCTCCGCAAACACGAACACAGTTTTTTTTGCAGCCTTCTTCACTATCCACAAGCTTGCATTACGTTACGAGGGGGCGGTAGAGGAGAAGCGCTGACTCACACAAAAAAAATTGGTCTGTCCGACAGACTACAGTAGCATCTCTATGTGTTTTTGAGGTCGCTGAATTCGAATCCGGTGTCCAAATAACCAAGTTGGCTCGTATTTTTTTGAAAAATGGAAAAATAGAAGTAAAATCCACAAAAATAGCGATTTTTAACGTATATTTTTGCAAAAAAATATATATTTTTTTGCCCGGCGGACTTAACCAACATATTTATATATCTTTGGGTCGCTGAATTCAAATCTGAGGCCCAAATAACCAATTTGGCTCATACTTTTTCGAAAATCGCAAAAATAGACGTAAAATCGGCGAATACAGCGATTTTTCTTGTATACTTTTGCAACAAAAAATTTTTTCATGTCCGGTGGTCTAAATCAGCATATTCTTATGTTTGTGGGGTCATTGAATCCGAATATGGATTCAAAATAACCCAGTTGGCTTATATTTGATCGAAAAATACAAAAATAGAGGTAAAATCGACGAAAACCGCGGTTTTTCGTGCATATTTTTGCAAAAAAATATATCTTAATCCCCGGTGGACTTATCTAGCATATCCTTATGTTTTTGGGGTCACTGATTCTGAATGCGGGGTTCAAATAACCTAATTGGCTTATATTTGATCGAAAAACGCAAAATTAGACATAAGATCGACGAAAAGCTTTACCTTCCTCGACTGGGATTGTCGTTCACTGTAGATTCTCTTTGTGTCTCACGTTTCGGGGTTTTTAATTTGCGTTAGTCTCCTTGCATGGCAACAGTAGGATTTTTTGTAATTAAGTTTTATTTGCTTTTAGCGTTGCACTGGAACAACGGCGTGAATGTAGTAAATTCTGTTCCCTTTGGGGTGCTTTATTACCGTGAGCCCCCTTGTCTCTCACGCTTATAGGGTTCTTTTATTTTTTATTTTTCTTTATATCGCTTATATAGAACCATATTTTTCTCAGAAGACCTACGTAGTGGGTTTCGCTTTAGTTTGGTACCTTGATTGACATGATCTCGTTTTAAACTCCAACAGTAGTCAGCCATAATGTTGATTTCCCAATATCCCTGATATCGCCTCTCCATCTGTTTTATATCCTGGTGGAAACGTTGGCCTTACTCTTCACCAAAGTCTCCCAGGTTGTGTGAAAACTTATTTATATGCGAATGAAGAGAATGTAGCTTCAAATTCCTAAGTCGGCCTAGTTTACCAAACTTTGTTACCATTTCTGAAACCACATTTTTATAGCCTGAACTTTATTTTATTACCTAAAATTTTTTTACAACATCTTCAAGACTAAACCAGGCATCTTTTTCAGTGCCAGACATTTTTGTAATGAATTCTGGACCCTGCACTATTTTTCTTATCTGCGGTATCTTGCTTCGGAAAGTTGTGGAAATTGATCTTCCAAATACGCATAGCAATCGCCATCCTTGTCAAAAGCTGTGACAAACTGTTTCATAAGAGCCAGCTTTATATGAAGGGATGGAATCAAAACTTCTTTTGGGTCAACTAGAGGCTGGTTAATTATATTTTTTTGTCCTGGCTCAAACGATGTTCTTTGTGGCTATCTTTTTGTTTTGTAATGACGAACGCGATCTCGACTGTCCCATAAGCACAAGTAACAAAGTGGTTTTGTATACCCTGATTGCGGTCCTAAAACGCTTCCAATAATTTTGAGGTCCCCGCAAATTTTCCACTTATAAGTTGAGTAATTGATTTTTTCCAGGACAAATTTTAAGTTATTGTAATTTTCTTTCAGTGCCGTAGAATGTGCGATTGGAATTGGAGCGTACACATTAGTATATGCAATAACACTGCTTTTAGACTGCGCTTAGAAAAGTCAATGAATAGCCATCAATTTTCCGGTCTATACAGTCCAGGTTTCATTTTTTACATTAATCAGTCAATCTTTCTACAATAGACTAATTTTCCATGATCATTTTCTTCAGAAGTAAAAAACTGTCCAAACTTTTCCCTTATTTCTGTAGAAACTTGATTTAACTCCTTTAGCTAATAAGTTCTGCTGTTTCAAAACGGAAGCAAGATACTCTGAAGCTTCTTTAGGGAGACCAGTACTTTTATTTTCTTCTGCTTCAGTCGTCTGTCTGTCAAGTGTCAAATTATTTGAGTTTTTTGTAACATTGTTATTTTTAACAGATTTAGTGACGCTAGGTACATCAGGATATTCGATAGAGCTTTTCTTTTTTCTATTGATTCCTGTCAGGTTTGTCATACAAAAGTAGCATTCCTCGTTCCGAAGAGTTTTATCCCTCTATCGTAGGGACTTGAATTTTAACGGTTTTTTATTTCCTTCTCTGTCTTTCAATCGATTGAATGCCTTATAACAAGCACTGCAAATTTTGTGAGGAACCCAATTTTCACTTTGGTTTGAAACTTCCATACCAAAATAGCTTTTATTAACTCTTTTGTGCCATCGCTGATTACTCTTCGATTTTCTAAAACCTCAAATTTACCACATATGTAGCAAAATGCATCTGGATCACCCACACAATTATGCGCTATAGTGGAATTGGATATATCAGAATTAAAACAGTGTTCAGAAGACATGATATGTTTTGATTTGGGAGTTTATAGTAATAGTATAAGTATAGTATAGTAAACTATTGATTTAAAAACACAAAAGAAAGAAACTTATAATGGTTTTTGAAACCGTGTTGAAGTCACATTAAGAAGCACGCTTAAAAAGATTGTCATCACTGTCCACTTTACTAACGTGAAGTTCGAGCGCGATCTTTCATTCGCTTGTTTCACAGTCATTTGTTTTAACGTGATGTTCGAGCGGGATCTGTCATTTGTTTCCGTCGACTTTGCATCTATTTTTGCGTTTTTCGATCAAGTATGAGCCAACTGGGTTATTTAAACTTTTAATTCAAAATCAGTGACCCCGAAAATATAAGGATATGCTGGATAAGTCCACCGGGAATGAAGATATTTTTTTTTTTGCAAAAATATGCACGAAAAGCCGCTGTTTTCGTCGATTTTACGTCTATTTTTTCGCGTTTCAAATAAATACGAGCCAAGTTGGTTATTTTGACACGGGATTCGAGTTAAGCGATCGCAAAAAAATACTGTAAACATTAAAGATAGGACTCCCGGATGAAGTTGTTTCGAGATTTGGCGCCATGCCGTAAGTAGGAGTGAAAGGAGCTGCGCGGGGTCAGCGGCGTTAACTCAGACGAGAAAAAACAGAAGCGTTTTCTACGAAACGGCGCTTTCTGGATAATTCCCTACCAAGGTCAGTCCTAAGCTCGGCTGAGTCTCAGACTTTCACTGTTGTTCATAAAATTTGAGTGGATTTTCTATGCTGTCTTAATTCAAAAATAGAAATCTTCATCAATTTCTGTGACTGATTTCATATGTGCAGATCTTTGCCAGGGGTGATTGTTAGGAAGACTGCTAAGCGACTTGGCTCGCTATTGGACTTTTTGCGTCCATTTTCGCCGCATCCAAAGCAGAACGTCTTTCTTGGATGGGACATTTGGAATAGCGATGATAAGTCTCCTGGCAGTTCCAGCATCTGGAATCACCTGTCTTCCGGAAGAATTTGATGGTGTCCGGATCTACTTTACTGGGAGTAGGGATAGTAACGTCGAGAATGGACGGGAACGGGGCTGTTATGCGATGCACGGGAGGATCGCGGGCGAGGGGGGTAGGGTGCGGAAGAATCGGGTAGTTGGGGGCTTGTGTTGGAGCGGCGTGAAGGGGGAGTTGAGGGTCTAGAGCGATAGTGAGAGTAGTTTTGGGGCGAAGATTAGTGTTGAGGGCGAGAGGCGTGACGGTGTGGTGGGGAGGAAGGGCGTCAAGAGCGAGAAGAATGACGGTAGGGCGAGCGAGAATGGTGTCGGGTACGATAGGAGCGATGGTGACGGAAAGAAGAAGGGTGTCGGGAGCGAGAAAAGTGACGGTAGAGTGAGCGCGAAGGGTGTCGGGAACGGAAGGAGTGACAGTGTCAGAAAGAAGAAGGGCGTCGGGAGCGAGAGGAGTGACGGTAGGGCGAGGGAGCAGGGTGTCGGGAAAGAAAGGAGTGATGGTGATGGGAAGAATGAATGCGTCGGGAGCGAGAGGAGTGATTGTAGGGTGAGGGAGAAGGGTTTCAGGGCAGGGATAACCTAGGTTGAGAGAGAGGGGAGCGGGCCAGTCCTGCGGTGGAGGTGGCCTGGTCTCTCGGGTGTAGGTAATGCCTGGGGACTAGGCCGAAATTTCCTCGGAGGGACACTTTTCGTCGGTCTTCAGCATGAATTTGTTGTACTTTTCCAGGTACTCCCAGCCTGGAGGTCGTCCTCGTCCGACCATTTTCAGGTTCTTTATTTTCGAAAGAGTTGGTTGTTAGGATGTGGTACAAAGGGTTTTAGGTCTTCTGTATGAACCGTGCCTATCAATTTGTGCGGTAAATCACAAAGCTCGTATATGGTGGGGGACAGTACCTTTGAAATTCTATATGGTCCGAGATCACATCATTGATGTGCAGGTTTTACCGACGTCTTACTACGCCTTTATTTAAGCCGCGTTCTTCGTACTTTGGCGTTCTTTGTCAGACGTACTATGCTCCCTTCCAACAAACACTCCGGGATAAGCTCTTCCGATTTCAGATATAAGGTGAAACTATGGCCTAGATCACCCTGGACTTCTCTTCAAAATGCTTTGATCTCTCCTAGCATCAGACAGCACCCGTATTCTGTCAACAATATAAAGCCTGATGGTCAGAAGCTTTGATTTGTTAGGTGTATGATAACGGATCAATAGATCGCGCGTAAATTGTTGCACTTTGCTTGTGATATTCCCACTAGATATTGCGTAGGTAATCATAAATTTAAAATTGTAACGCGCACTGTCTTGTCAAGCCCATCTTCGTTTTAAGTGGATACAGACATCTCTTGGTCTTATGATCATTGTCGTTTCTACGAGAAGCTAATGAAAGCGGTTCCTCTATCCTTGTAGAGTGCCACAAACAAGGAAAAGGCTGCATACTCTGAGATGCCGCCCGATATCCCAGAGGGACCAGTAGAGACACCTCACCTAGTTTTCTTTCGACTTTCGGCACGATGTTCACTCCTCCGCTTGAAGGTCGATTCCTTTTGAGACTGCTTATTAATTATTGTCACCATATTCTGCCGGAGCTGAATAGTTATTTTTCTTTAAAAATTCAACTGTAGTGCTAAAAATTCATTTATTTTGGTTTTAAATTCAATTATCCTGGTAGTAAATTTAACAATTTAGTTGCAATTTACTTTTTTTGTTGTTGAAAACTCTTCTGGTTTGTAGAATTCAACTGTTTTTATTTAATATCAGAATCTTTTTTAGTTGGGCCATAACATGATACGGATTGAAAAAGAAGAATTATTTCTTTGAAATAGATCCTTTAAAAAAAGGTTTAGATTCATTCCTTACATATGGTGATAATGAAAAAAAATGAATACAACTACAAAATTTCTGAAATTATTTATCGCAGTCTCGGCAGTACTAATAGAACCTATAAAACAAATTTCTTCAAAAGCGGGGTTTCAAATAGTTGATGTGAACCAATAACAAAGCGCAACGAATAGATTCAACATTTCCGGTCGCGTTCATTCAAAATAATATTTTCTTGAATTGATACGATATCGTTTCGCATCAATGTGATTTATATTCAAAGAAATCAACGCGTTTAATTCACAGGATATTTTTCTCTGTGTAGTAACTATTATTTTAAAACCAATGTTAACGCTGCTGAGGCTCGACTTTATAAGGTCAGAAAAAAATGTTTTTCAGCTTAAGAAGGTCTCAAAACATGAAAATTCGTTACAAGATTGAATTGCGAAATATAATTATGTATAAACTGTGTGGGAACCGTGAAAGAAATTCGTTGAGACGGTTCAGGATTTTGAGAAACTGAATCTAGTAATTAAATATTTATTATTAAAAGTGACTCTAATGAAATGTAATTATGTCATAATATTAACTTTAGCTTTTAGCCTGTGAGACAACGACTACAGCATTTATAATTCAATCTACAGATAAGAACTGGAATATTTCTTCGTTACAGTATTAACGCAATTCTTTATGGATAACTTAATCAGTTTTTCCTCAACTTTGAATAAATGAGGGTCGTTTATATACCGTTCTTTACCCTGGCAATCATCTTTAATTCTATGGGTGAGTATAATAGTATTAAAAAATATATAAATAAGCTCTTTGCAAAAAACAATTTGTTCAAGATAATAATCATACCTGGGAAATTATAAAAAATTGGGTTTAAATATTGTTTCACAATTTAAAAATTCTGCTTGAACAAATTAAATAAGCAATTACGTTGATAACAGCTGTTACAAAATAATAAATCTGCAACGGAACACGTCCGCGGACTTCGACAGGAATTACGCATGCACATTTGGATGTTAAGAGCAGTCGCTGTAGATCGTAGAAACTCTAAAAATTTTGTTCTTTCTTTCACTATCTATATAATGAGTATCATTATTTTATTTAGTTTTTGGTATGAATTGAAAATATTTAAGTAAACCGGGCCACAAGTTGACTAAGGCGAAAAATGGATTTTTCTACTGGAAAGTTTTCCTTACTGTTCGGTGTTAAGGGGAAGAAGGGTAGTATTTAAAATGATCATATGGGATATTTCCAAAAGTTAAAAACTTGAAATCCATAGTAATTTTCTATATTTCTTGTTTCCAGAATTAGGCTCACAGTTTGATTGTTTACCTAATGGCCAACCTATTTCTGGTGTTCTTCTTTGCAAACCTTCTCATGCTCCCAATTACTCTTTCGTTCTTGGTGAGCCTTCACTTTATGCCAAGTCTAGCTCTGCTTCCAGTACCAATAATTCTCCTGAGAGGCTTCGGGTTCCAAGCGAGTCTGATCTTCGCCTCAGGTCTCACTCACCGTCTACCAGACCTAGGTTTCTTCCTGCCAGATCAATGGTTCCTCCCGCCAGATCCATGGCTCTTCCTATAAGGATTCCTTCTCCGGACGGAAAAGGATGTGGAGTAGAATACCTCGAGTTTACTCGGCTTATTTCTCTCTGGCATCCGCAGCGGATATATGAACTTCGAAAATTTACTTTTCGTAACGATAGATCAATTAAAATGAGAGCAGGAAAGAGTAAGTTCCTGCCTATTACCGTCAAAGAACAAATTGTATTATCATCCAGCGGTGACGCCTTCGCTATATTGCATAGTTATAATGCCCTTATTGGAATATATAAGAGATGGAATAGCATAATTAAACGTTCTAAGATAAACATGGACAGTGGAATGATTACCCCATTGAACCTTAAAGAAATAAATGACGCTCCAGTAGGTCTCAACCGCTTCATCACGAATAGCTATATAATAAAGCGAGTAAATACTATTCTATACAATGTAATTTCAATTAGAAAAATGTAAAACTATGAGATAAATTTTTTTTGCTCTAAACTGGGATCGATAGCTTACATATCAGTGTTGATTACAGTGAAAAGTCAATATATTATTGTATTCGAAGCCTCAAATGTTCGTCAATGCCCTATTCAGTCCTTTTAAAAACCAGGTAGAAAAGTTTTGCTTTATTCCCCCACAAAAATATTTCAGGATGAATATTATACAACGGTCTGAAAATATCTGCACAGCAATTTTTTTAATTTGAACTTGTACCGCCAGAGAAAAAAAACATTAAGCCCTAAATAACCATTGCTAAATAAGCCATTTTAACTTGAAATATTTTTTCTTAAGTTCTTCTTTAGGAATTTTCAAAAGTTACTTACAATTAAGAATCGAAATATTTTGCTTTATTTTAGAAAATACTTATAACAATGCTCTTTCCTGAACTTTATATATCTTTAGTCGAGCAGCTAGTCACTGAGAAAACTGAAAATCTTAAAACAATGATTGAGACAGTCTAAATCGAAATCACATAGAAAGTGATCAGGTTTTTTTTTTGTGATTTCTGGGAGTGCTCAGATTTCCAAAACTTCTCAAGGTCGATACTCTCCAATTGAATTCAGACTCGGCTCAGCTCGGCGGCGTTCGGTTAGAGGCGGCTGTTAGGTCGACTTACCGAAGCAGTGTGTTTATCACGAACGTGTTAATTATTCGTGGTGTGAATGCTTCACGCTTGGCGACAGATTTTGAAGATTCTTAAGAGTTCTAAAATTTCCTTTAAAAGTTTCAAGAATATTTTAAAGAGTTCTCCTAAGATTTTCAGTGGAGAAATCTAAATTTTCTTGGTAACTAGCACCTCGAGTTCACTAAATTTTCAACCTCTCTAATTCTTTTTTTTAATCTTTGTTAAAATTTATACCAATAATAATATTTTAATTTTTTCTTTACCATAAAATTAAATTAAATCATTGAGTACTAAATTTCAATTAGATTAAGATAGTCCCGGGTTTTTTTCTAGAAATTGTTACTTTGTATCAAACTTTAATTTAAAGCAAGAAAATAATTTATAATATTTGGAGAAAAGAATTTTAAAAACAAATTACTATTGTTTATAACTATTTTCTTCTATCTTAATTCTAGATAGTTGCGATTTCTTGTGGAATATTTAACTCTATTTTTTTATTTTTTATACAGCAAGTTGATAAATAGTAATAATAATTTTAAAAAGGCTCTTCGTAATTGTTTCAAAAAATATTTTCATTTAATATCATTCATATAGAAAATTGAAAAAAATGTTAAATATTAGTTTTACTTTATAAAAATATATTCACAATAATAGAGATTTTTCAAAATGTATTTTTTCGATTATTTATTATTTGTTTATATCCCAAAATCCAAAACAAAGAACATTTTTTAGAAGAAATTCCAACATTCTAGCAATTACCTTAAGGAAGATAGTTATGCAAAATAATAAATTGTTTAAACAATGTTATTTGTTAGCTTGTATTAAAAAGTCCGTAAAGAAATCATAATAATAATTTTTTTTCTTTGTTAAAAAAAAGAATTAAAAAAAATAGTAATTTTTTGATTGAAACTTATTACTAATCTAAATAATATATAATCACCAGTATTAACGCAAAAATATAACAATTTCAAACCACAGTGACGAACATTGAACTAAAATGATAGATTTTTAACTGAATTCGTTGAATTTTCAACAAAAAATTTGAATTTTTTAAACAAAGAATTTACCGTTTAAATGTACAATTTAATTTTTAACCAGAAAAATAAATTTTCAGAAAATATAATGAATATTTAACTGGCATAACAGGAAGATGAGTAATATAAAAAATAAGATTTTTCAAAAAATTTCATGAATTTTTAACAAAATAGTTTTAGTGTCGACTAAAAAATGTAAAGATGAAAGAATTAAATTTTCAGTTGAAAAAAATTAGTTTCGAAAAAAGCGGATTTTCAACAAAATACGTGATTTTTTTAATCACATAGTTGAGTTTTGGATTAAAAAATAATAATTTTCAAGCGAAAATGAGAAAGTTCAATTTTCAGTTTAAAACATTAATTTAAAACATAACTAAGTTTAAAAATATATTTAAACGAAAATTGTGGTTTAACTGAAATTATGAATTTTCAAACGACAATTGAAGAATTAAATTTTCAGTTTGAAGGGGTGAAAATTTAAATTTAGAGCAGGAGATATTAATTTTCAATAACAACAAAAATCAAGAAAATATTTCATCTTTCAGAAAAATATCATTTTTTAATTATTAAGTTGAATTTTTAAGCAAAAAAATTAATTTTACACAGATGGATCTTAAATTCAACTAATTCAAAGGATGTTCATTAATTTTTTCAACAAATAACTTTTACTATTACACATATTGTTTAATCCTAATCTTCGCGGTTGCAAATTCCCTCTTTTTTTAAAATTTGTTTGTTGATCTGTTGAAAAAAAATTATGTAATTCAAGGAATTCATGAAATTCATAATATTCACAGAATTCATGGAATTTACGTATTTAATGGAATTTACAGAATTCATGGAATTCACAGAATTAATGAAATTCATGACATTCTTTGAATTCAATAAATTCCGTGAATTCCCTAAATCCCGTGAATTACCTAAATTCCGTGAATTCCCTAAATTTTGTGGATAGCCTAAACTCCGTGAATTCCGCATATTATCTAAGTTCAACGAATTTTGTGAATCCCAGGGAATACCATCATTTCAGCAAATTCCATAAATTTAATGAGTTCCGCAAATTCCGTAAAATTCATTACTTCTTTGAATTTCATGATTTCCGTGATTTCTGAAAATTAAACGAATTCCATAAATTCCGTGATATTAACGAATTCAATCAATTTAGTGAATTCCAAGAATTCTGGGCGTTATGTGAATATCGGTAATTCCATGGATTTCGGAAATGCCATGAATTTCGGAAATTCCATGAATTTCAAGCGATATATAAATGCTGTGAATTACTTGAACTTAGAAAATTCCATGATTACAGTAAATTTAGTTAATCGCCTAAATGCCATGAAGTCCGTGATTACCATAAATTAAGCCCTTGCCGTGAATTCGATGAATTTAAGAAATTCCGTGAATTCCGTGAATTCCGTGAATTCCATCAATTCCATTAATCCCACAAATTGCGTGGGTTCGTTTTATCACAAGTATTATAAAATTCCATACATTTTAACAGTTTGTTCTTTGCTGAGCTTGAGTTTCCTGCTAGCTTTTAACAAATTTGCTGCCTCATGAAGCAAGCCTGGTAAGAAGACCAATTTTCGAAAATTATTTTTTTAAATATTTAAATGGGGCGGGAACGTTTAAAAA
>NC_046665.1:108574624-108585359 GCF_010883055.1 Belonocnema kinseyi | reverse complement strand
CTGGATATGTAGACACCAGTTAAAGAGAAAAATCAGAAAAAACAATTTAAATCATTTCTCAGGACTCTTGTTTCAGGCGAAAAAAATAAGATGATTTTAAAAACTTTATTAATATATATTAAATAACGCTCTTATTTATGAGATTCAAGGAATTCACAGAATTTAAGAAATTTTTGGAATTCACAAGGAATTTATGGAATTCATATAAGATCTGGCATTCCCGGATTTTAAGCAGATAACGGAATTCAGGAATTACCGGAATTCCAGGGTTTACCGGAGTTCAAGGACTGTATTTAATTCAAGGAATTCATGGAATTCTCTGAATTTATGGATTTCATGGAATGTACGAAATTAAAAGAATTCATGAAAATGTTGGAATTCGCGGATTTCATGGAAACAAAAGAAATTCTCAAAATTTACCGTTATAACAGAATTAATCGTGTTCACGGAATGAATGGAATTCGAAGAACTAACGGAATTCAAGGATTCATGGAATTCAAGTAATCCAAGAAATTCACGAAATCAAGCGAATTCATGAAATTCAAGGAATCCACTGAATACAAAAAATTCATGAACTGAAAAAATGAAAAAAAAGTTAGCAGAATTGATAGAATGCAAGGAATTCACGAAATTCGTAGATGTCCATGAATTACATGCATTCAGTGAATTCCTTTGGTGTATTACTTAAGTTCCGGAAATCATTCAAATTCCGTAAATTCCGTGAATTCCATGAATTCCTTCAATTTCTTGAATTTTGTTAATTTCATAAATTCATTGGATTTTTTTAATTCACGGAATTCCTTGATTTCCGTGAATTTCATAAATTGCGTTATATTTTTTCCTTATTAGTAGGCAATATTTTTATTTTTCAGCAAAAAATGTTGTAAATTGGTCCGATGCTCTATGTCCAAAGTTAAGAAAAAATCTCCTAAATTGCAGAAATGTATACGCTCAAAATTCTTACCACTTATTAATAACTGTCAAACTCATCGTCAATCAAAATTCGCTTAAACAACAGCGGTCGGAAGCCTCCCAACTCCTAGGCCTGCAGAAGTTTTAGTTGGGCGCAGGTCGGGCCCCTATCGGGAAAATTGTGGCTGCGATAGTATAATCTGTCTAGCGCCAGCCCGTAATTGTAACGCCCTACCCGACAGAGCCCAGATCAGGGGAAAAATACAAGGGCCCGATCTGGCCCCTATAATTTTTTATTTCTATAATTAGTAAGATTCCATTAGACACACACATTCATAAATGAATATCAATTATAAATATTTTTCAATGTTCTTAATATTCTTTTAGAATGTCTTTTGCTTGACTAACGCACATGGGGCACGTCAAATTAAATTTTAGAAATGAGGTTATGTTCCAGAAAATATTAAAAGCATTTAATCTATAATGTTACTAATCTGGAAATTCATATATTTTGTATAATATAATGTTATAGAATAATGTGAATGCATAGGAAGTTGAGGTGCAACTTCAGGAATGAAAACGGCTTTTTTGCAGTTCGAGAGGGTAAAATGAAGTCGGACCTCTCTGATCTTAAAAGTCACTAATTTCGCAATATATGACTTTCAACCTTAAAAATATAAATATCTGAGGAATCTTTTAAAAATATTCCAGAAATAGGTGAAAATTATTAGATGTTGAAAAAAAATGTTTTTGTTATAATTTTCTAATTAAAATAATGTTTTCATACAATTTAAGTCGAACTGCTAAACATTTTACAGTATTTCTGTAATTTTTTATATTTATCGTATATTTTCTCAACAAAACAAATTATTTCAAGTAGCTATAAAGAATTGTAAAGAAATATAATAATTACATTAATAGAATTATTCATCTTCTTTAGAAGTCTTTTTCTTTCTCAACTTATTTTTAGCATCTTCAAGTGTAGGAACAACACCTTGATGAAATAAGGGTCTCGGATAGACAGTTTTCATTCTGCACGACTGCAAAATAAAAATATTCCATTAAATTTTAACCTGCTTTTGCAACTTATTATTAATTTTTTTTAAATTTTCATCTCAGGTTAGTTCATATTTTTTCTACAAGAATAATTGTATTTGCTATTATTGTACTTAGGTTGTCGGGTTCCCTGAAAAGCAGAATAAAGCAGAAAAAGAAGATGAAGTAAAGGCAGAAATAAAAAAGGAAAAAAAAGAAATATAAAAAGGGAAAAGAAAGTAAAAGCAGAAGTAAAAGTAGAAGTAGAAGAATAAAAAAGGGATGAAGAAATACTAGAAGAAGAAAGAAGGCAGAAGTAAAAGAAAATAAAAATAATTAGAAGAAGAAGAAAAAGAAGCGGAAATAGAACAAGAAGAAGAAGGAAAAGCAGAATACGAAGAGAAAAAAGAAAATCCAGGAGAAGGAGAAGCAAAAGAATAAGGAGGATGAAAAAAAGAAAAAAAGAGGAAGAAGTAAAAGCAGAACTACAAGTAGAAGAATAAGAAGAAACAGCAAAAGAAGAAACAAAATCAGAAGAACAAAAATAAGAAGAAGTTACAGAATAAGCAGAAGAAGAAGAAAAAGTAAAGGCAGAAGTGGAAGAGATAAAAAGAAGTATCAGGAGGATGAGAAGATCAGAAGTAGAAGATTAAGAGGAAGAAGTAGAAGAAGTTGAAAAAGAAAGAAAGAAAGAACAGAAGAAGAAAAAGTAAAAGCAGGACATGAAGAAGAAGAAGGAAAAGCAGAAGTATATAAGAAAAAAGAAGAAGATGATAAAAAAGGTAAGAGAGAAGAAGAAGAAAAAAGCAGAAGTAGAAAAATGAGAAGAAAAATAAGTAGAAGGAAGAGAAGCAGAGGCAAAAGGAGAAGAATAGAAATTATTTGAAGATAAAGCAGAAGAAGAAGCCAGAGAAGAAGCAAAAGAAGAATAAGTAAAGACAGAAGTATAAGAGAGAAAAAAGAAGAATAAGAACAAGAAGGAGGAAAAGCATAAATGGAAGAAGCAAAATCAGAAGTGGAAGAGGAAAAAGAAGAAGAATCTAAAAGAAAATAAGAAGAATAATATGAATGAAGTAAACAAGTAGCAGAAGATGAAAAAGAAGCAAATGCAGAAGTAGAAGAGGTAAATGAGAAGGAAATATAAGAAGAATACGAAGGAAAAGAAGGAGAATAAGAAGACAAATATGAACGAGAAGATAAAGAAGCAGAAGAAGAAGCAAACGCAGAAATGGAAGAGGAAAAGAAGATAAAGATGAAGAAGATAAGAAGGAGAAAAAGAAGGAAAGAAAATAAATAGTAAAAGTGTTGAACTAATAAATAAAATCTAATAAAATAATAATAAAGATTTGGTGAGATTTGCGTAAAATCGGAAGAAGTCACCCGGTAGGTGGTGATGTCGTAGGTAGGTAGGAAGGTAGGTAGGGAGATAGGTGGTGTATCATGTAAGTCGACTTGGCGGTCCATATCACGCTCGCGCCTCGCGGTGAAAGTGAGCGCATTCCTACATGGCCATGTGACCACGCCCGACCCATACAGATGCAATAATACCGCTTTTGCCTTGCTGTACATGCATCTCTTGAGCGCAATTGCGGCAGCGGCAGTCGGCACTGTCCGACAAACTCAGCTGACGAGGCACTAAAAATCACTCGCTCTACACAGTTTGCAGCGTACACTCTTTACCTGCAGTTTACGCAATCTAATGGTCCCCGGAGCCGATAGATTTATGGTCCTTCAACTTTGCTCAAACTCTATTTTCTAGGTCCCTTTCTAATATTCACTGCAACTACACACCCACACTCACCCAAAACTTTTTTGGCCATTAGCCTATTTTTTTGGCCATTAGCCTATTTTTTCGACTATTTTTAATTTCGTTCTTTCACAAATACTGAGTTGACTGCATTTTTACCAACTTTCTTCCACTTGGCGAAATTCGGAATAAATGTTTATGATAGCATATGAATTCTCAACAAAAAGCTATTTTTTAAATTTATTCTTAACAAAATATTCACATCTTTAGCAACAGAAACTTTCAAATGGCTTTTAGTCACAGAAATAAAATTTAAATTAAGATAATCTACTGCTAAAAAAAGCAATTTGAAAAAAGGCATTAATTTTCACCAAAAAGTTAAATTTTCAACCAAGATATAAAATTCATACCAAAAATATGAATTTTCAACAAAATCAACTAATTTTTAACTAAATAGATCAATTGTTACGATTAATTGAATATTGAATTTCTCAATTACAAAACTGTATTTTTAACAAAACACTTTCATTTGAAATCAAAGAGATAAATTTTCAAATAAAATAACAAAGCTCCAATAAATAGAAAAAAAAACTTTTGAATAAAAAAAAATGAAATTTCACGAAATTATTAGTGTGCAACCAAAACTTTTTATTTTAAACCAAATAAAATGATATTTCTGACAGGAAGAAAATTTTCTACCAGAGAAAAATTTTCAACAAAAAAGTTAAATTTTTCACCAAAGACATTATTTTTGAAAATAGCAGATAAACTAATAAACAAAAAAGATTAATTTTAAACCAAGCAAAGGATAGTTAACTTTGCAGTTATAAAAATAGCTTAAACAAAACATAATACTTTCAACGAAAAAGATAAAATTTTAAACCAAATAACGAATCTTGAAACAAATGAATTTCCAACCAAAAATGACCACTAAGGAATATTTATGAAAAAGTTACATTTTAAACCAACAAGATGAATCTTCAACTAAAAAATTTGAATTTTTAACCAAGAATTGATTAGCTAACTTTTTAGTTACAAAACTTTATTTTTAACAAAATATTTACGTCTTCAACTAAGAAGAATAACTTTGAATTAAAATGATACAATCCAAATAAAAAAATAAAATCAATTTTTAACCGAAAAAATGACACTTTTACCAAAATAACTAATTTTCAAGAAAAATGGTTTGTTTCAAGTAGAGAGAGATACAATTTCTACAAAAAGATAATTTTTTAATCAAAGGCGAAATGCATTTCTAACTACAAAATAAACATTTTCAACAAAAAATGGAGTAGAAAAATTTTAATACTAAAAATAATTGTTCAACAAATATTTATAATTTCAACAACAAAAATGAAATGTATGTATGTTTTATTAGTCTTTAGCGAACTAAATGTATTTTTGAATAAAGAAGATAACATTTTGACGAAATACGTTAATTTCTAATTAACAATTTTCTTTTGAAAGAAATAGTAAAGAATTTTCTACCAAAGAGAAATTTTTTACCAAAGAACATGAATGTTTAACAAAAGTTAAGACTTTGTCAGAACAAAATAAAATTTGCAAAAAAAGAGATTTATTATCTTTTCAGCTACAAAAATTAATTATAAATCCTAAAAAACAAAAAAACTGAATTTTGAATTTTAAAAAATCAGATTGCTTCCCCGGAGATAATTTTGTACATAAAAGTTAATTTTGGGACAAAATACATAAAGTTTTAACCAAAGAGTTAAGTGTCCCGCCGAAGATATGATTTTTTAACACAATAGATGAGTTTTTAACTAGAAAATATCAATTTGCAACCGAAAATAAAATAGTTACATTTTTAGTGAAAAAAATTATTTTTTAATCAATTTTTGTATTTTCAGCCAAAGAGATCAAGTTTTAAATAATATTATGATTCTTAAATGAAATAAATTCTCAACGATAAAAGGCGAAACTTTTAACCAGTGTAATCATACTTAACCAACAATTTTTGTTTCATGAAGCAAAATACTAAACTTCTACCAAGAAGATAATTTTCTACCAGAAAAGGAAATTTTTAACTAATTTTGAACCGAAGAGATAATATATTTTTAACCAAACTTTTTTTTTACCAAGAAATATGAAATTTCCATCAGTTACACAAATTCATTTCTATCAAAATATAATAATTTTTCACCAAAAACGTGTTTTTTGAACAAAATGCATATTTTTTAAAAATATTTAATATTTATCCAAAGAGATGAATTTTTAAATTCAAAAGAATACACTTTAATCAAGAATAGAATA
This sequence comes from Belonocnema kinseyi, assembly GCF_010883055.1. Classification (NCBI taxonomy): domain Eukaryota; kingdom Metazoa; phylum Arthropoda; class Insecta; order Hymenoptera; family Cynipidae; genus Belonocnema; species Belonocnema kinseyi. The sequence goes on along the minus strand of NC_046665.1, from coordinate 108,579,394 downwards.
GTTGACTTTTCATTTACAAAACTTAAATTTCAATTAAATATTTAAATTTTTAACTAACAACATGGCATTTGAAATTAAATGATGAAATTTAAAAAATTAATTTTTGAAAGAAAAAAAAATCTATTGCTCTAAACATGGTAATTTTTTTATAAAGAAGACGAATTTTCGACAAAGTACACGCATTTTTAAGGAAAACGATAAATTTTCAAACCAAAAAGATGCGCTTTTGAATGAAATGATCAATCATTCAGGAATAAAAATAATAATAATGATAATATTATTCAAAGAAGATTACATTTTTATCATATATATTTAATTTCAAGCAACAATTTGTATGTTTAACCAAGACAGGGGACATTTCTACTAAGATGATAATTTTATACCAAAAAAAGAAATTTTTCAATAAAATGAATGAATTTAAAATAAAGGAGTTGAATTTTTAACCCAAAATTTCAATTTTTAAACGAATACATGAATTTTCATTTCAAAAAGATAATTTTTTTAATAAAAATGAAATAATTAATTTTTCAGAAGGAAAAATTATATTACATAATAAGCATATCAAACATTTACATTTTTAAAAGATTAAATTTTTCAGGAAGATAATTTTGCATACAAAAAAAGTAAATTTTTAACGAAATACATGAATTTGTAAACAAGAAAGTCTAATTTTGAATAAAATACACTTCAATTCCGTGGAAAAAATGAATTAAAGAAATTTGTTAACTTTAATTCAAATATTTGACTGCTCTACCAATATAGTTTAGTTTTCAACAGAATAGCTACATTTTCAAATCAAAAATATAAATAATTATAAACCAATTTAATTCTTAACCAAAAAGTTTCGTTTTCGAATAGAAAGCGAAATTTTCAAACAACAACCATTTTTAACCAGAGATGGATTTTCCACTAAAATTACGAATATAAAAAAATTAAACTTTAATAAAGTAGTTTCACCTTAAATTTAAAAAAAAGAAATAAACTAAAAAGAAAATAGTTTCTGAATTGAAATTTTAATAGTTAATATTTCAACCTAAAATACTACTGATTTTTAATCACAGTTAAATTCATCAAAAAAGATATGTTTTAAAGATAAAAGTTAATTTATAACCGAATGCTTAAATTAGGTATCAAAATAGTCAAATTTGTATTCGAAATTTATAACCGAGATTATTCATATGCAAAAATATGCAATAGTAACATTCATAAATAAAACGAAATTAATTTTAAATTTAAAAATAAATTGTCAACATCTTACCAGAGATTGATTTTCAACCAAAATGCCTTTTTAACGAAAAACATCAATTATAAGCCAAGTGGTTCAAACTTCACGCAAGCAGTTCAATTTGCAACTTAAAAGATTGATTGTCAACACAAATTACAATAATTAATTTCTGACCTAAGGGATACAACTAGAAAATAATTTTAACACAGTAGTTTGCATTTTTAGGCAAAGATGATCAAGTTTTAACCAAAAGAGAACAATTTTTACAACGAAATGAAGGCTTCATCAAAATAATTTAATTTTCAACTAAAAAGAGTAACTGTCTAGAAGAAAAGACACATTTTTTTAAACTTAAATTTGTATCCAAATATTTGGACTTTAAGGTAAAAAATATTAATTTTGGAAAAAAGGTAAATAGTTAATATTTCCTGCTTGGCTTAGCTTAAATACAGAAATAGTTTTCAGAAACCATTAAGTTATTATTTTTATAGTAACATTTTGTTAAATAATTTTATTATAAATTAAACCCTTATAAATAAAATTGTAAATAATCTTCCCAGGATCAGTTTTTGGTCATTAATACGTGATAAGAATTGCATTTGTTACCTAAAATTAAAGCTGAGTCGAAAACATTTGCAGTAATTAACATTGGGTCTATTTTTTCGATTTCATAAATCTTTTTTAATATTTCTCAATTTTGAAGTGAATTTTATACAGTGATTATCCTTAAAATCCAATACCGCAAATTCGAATTTATTTTAAGTTTAAGTTGATTAAAGTTCAGGATGACGAATTAGAGTCAATTCAAGTAAATTGAAGAGCGTTAAATTTGCATGTCCTGATATTTTCGAGTCTGACGTACTTATATAAAAAAGATTCTACGTAAATGAATTTAAGCTATACAATTCTGATTCTCCATTAAGTTATTTTACACCACCTCTATGAAACATTTTCGATTGTTTTAAAAATTAAACTCTAGTCTCCTCTACCATGAAAGACAAAAGAGATAATAGCACAGCACACTTTTTGCTAAATTGTAAATAGGCTATATAGATATCTGCAAAGCGTAAAACAACTTTTCATAAACAGTGCACAGGTATGACGCAAGAGATTAATCACATCTATTGATTCTGAAAAAACCGGTATCTTTCAGTGACTTCGCCACTCTCAAGCCGCTACCGATCTGTCATCTTCGTTACGCATGACTCATGAACTCACGGTCTAATGCGCCCGACACTAAATCCACTAGTCGCCGAACCCACTCGCTAGATTACTTTTATAATAACCGCGATAGTGGTTCTTGCAGGTGCAATTATATTAGTCAATTTATCGAATAAAACTGGACGGACCTCAGCTTCGTCGAAAGGAACTACTTTACATAATATCAAACCGGGCGTGTGCTCAGAGTTCCCGCTTACGCAAATCATACCTTATTAGCTAGCTGCTTAGCGGATCTCCGGATTTGGGGACGCGAGCAACGACGATGAATTTGAAGAATTTTAATCGATTTCAATCACATCTTTTAGTAGCATCCTCCTCCAAGTCTCCACCATCTCCTCTACCTATTAACCCCTTCTGTATTTACCTTCTTTCGTGAAGTAATCTACTCCCCTTGTACACAAACTCTCTCCAGTTCTCTCCCACTTCAAATCTTGAGTCCCCTCTTATTCCCCTATACTTCATCTCTTCCCTTCACGCTATTTTAATCTCTCACTTAACTAATGTCTACTTGCCCTACTTATTTACATCCATCTTTACTTACCCTCCCCTTCTCCGACTTCCCTTCTGCATTCTAATTTTACTCGACTGGATTCATCCCCCTCATATCCTCTCCTCTACAACACGTCTAACGCTCTCTCACTCCTTCTCGCGTATACCACTTATACCCATACCCTTCTCTCACTTCTTTTACTTTACTTCTTTGCGTCACTTCCATTTCACCTGCTTTTCCCTTATTCCCTTGGTTCCTTTCTACTTCCCTAAAATCCTACCTCACCACAGTTTCACAATATCTCTACTTTGCTTCAACTGACCTGCATTCCTCTGTATCCATCCATCTCGGAATTACTGATCCACCTTTTTTAATATTTCCGCCTATCCTAATATACCCCCTTTTCTTCTTTTTTTGTTGATCCCCTCATTTTCGTTATATCTCAATACCTATCACTCTATTACTGCATCCTGTCACTTCTTTCCTGGTCCATCTAATTCTGTCCTATCGCATCAGATGGTGTTTTATCATCTCTTCTTCTTTATTATCCTTCGATAACTTTACCACATTTTCTACTCCCTCTAATCAATCTCCTCTTCTCTTGCTATCCATCTCCTCTCACTTTCTTTACCACAAGTGTACTCTTTATATACACACCCTATTCCCTACTTCCACTCTTAAAATCTCTATCTACTCTTCCCTGACTCATGGCAACTATTCTTATTCCCTGCCTCCTAATCCCCTCTCCCATCTACCACATCTCCCTCTTTCTTCACCTCACTTTATTCTTTCTCCTTTCAGTTTCCGGACTCCCCCTCTTCTATTCACATTTATCCCACTTATTACCTACTCTCTCATCTTCTATTCCCCTACTTTTTAAATATCCCTGATACCTTTTCTATCATGTACAATTATTCTCCCTATCTCTCCACCTTCTCCCGCTTTCGCTACTTCTCCTTTTATTATCGACAATATATTATAGGCACACTTCCTTAAACTCCCCGACGCAATAAACTCGATTCTTAGTATCCTATCACTCCATCTACTTTCCCATCCCACATATCTCACCACTATACACAACTTTCTCCTATAACCTATACTTTTTTATATTCTACCGTCACTTCTCCTGACTCCCTTATTTCCCCAATGTCTATTTGACCTTCACTTACCAACTTTTCTCTTCTCCTTCCAACCCCTCTCTCACTCCATTACCTCTCTCCAATTACTTTATCTTTCTTCCTCCACCACGAACCCTGCTCCTACTTCTACATTCACACTCCATTCCCTATCCCTTTCAAGTTCCCTTCTATACTCTGTAATCTCAATATCTCCCCCTCCTGCATCCCTTCACCCTCCCTATTTTCTCTTTTTCACTTTCGCTCTTCAGTAACAAACTACGAAAGTCAGACGAACACCCGAAAGACCTACTATCCTTTTAAGCCCCTCACTTTTCCATAGCCTCCTCTCCCAATCACCTTTACTTCACATTCTCCCTTCGCTCTCCTTTTCTCACTTTCAATATTTCCCACAAATCATTATGTAAGGCACAGATACTTGGACATTTCGCCTTCATTATTTGCGCTCTCTTCGAGTAAAGTCTACCCCCCTCCTTCTAGAATATGTACTTTGATTCCACTCGCGTACATCCCTCTTAACTAGGACTCCTCCTACTTACTTCATATTCATCTTCTAATATTTCCCCGATGCAGTCTACTCTTCTTCTACTGGATTTTTTTTTGCGATACCCCCTGTCACAATCTATATCTACTCTTCCCTGACTTAACATTGCCGCATTCCCTTCTATACCGTTGACCCTTACTCCCCCTTCACTTTA
>NC_046665.1:108567919-108574524 GCF_010883055.1 Belonocnema kinseyi | reverse complement strand
GAGAGATTGATGCCGCTTTGGAAAACCAGATTTACTATCTCATCTGGCAAAAATCGTGTGACAACTAACAAGGTCACGTTTCAGAGAGGTGTCTTTCAGCGCTCTTGACTCCCTCACCTAACCATCTACCCATTTTCCTAATTATTCCTTTCCCTAATACCATTATCTCTTTACTTCTGATCATCTACTACACACACTTTCCCATCCTTATTCACACTTACTTCTGCATCCCTGTTCCTCTAATTCGCTTTCACTCCTCCATCACACTTTCTACTCCCCCTCCTTCTTTTACTCCCACACTACATTCCCTATCCCTCTCAAATTTGCGCCTCTACCATGTACCCTCAATACTTCCTTCTCCTGCATCCTATCATACCCCCCACTTCCTCTTCCACTTTTCCTATCCAGTAAAAAAGTAAAAAAGTTGGACAGGCACCAAAAAAAACTATAAGGGCTTCTGTTTTGGACTAAAAAAGTCTTAAAAAAAAAGAATTTTGGCAAAAAATTCGCATAATCAAAGTTTTCACTGATGGAAGTTTTTTGGAATTCAATAAAACAGGCTTATGGGGTTAAAATTAAAAAAAATTATATTTTATGGCTTTTAGTTAAGATAAATTTTTTGACAACACAACACGATGTACCTAACACGGACAGTTCTCTCTGAAATTTTGAAAATCCTATTTTTTCGCAGGGAAAATACGAGTTATACTTTATAATGTTGGCGTATCTCATAATCGTAATTTGTTTACAAAAAAGTACCCGTATTTTTTATTTGAACTAATGGGGAGGAGGGGTTAGGAACCTTGAATTTTCCATAAAGAATTTCAAGTGCGTTTTAGACGCATCCTAGTATCGATGCTTTCGTGCTTTTCTTAGAATCAGAACATGTTTGCAATGTGAAAGTTCTCGTATTTTGTTTCATCGATACACAAGCCCCACTAGAGGTTAATTTGATAATGCTAAGGTCAGTCTGACATACATCAATGAGAAAGCTGAATGGATAAACGTAAAGGAACGATAGTAAAATAAATATAATATGAATGTATACATTGTGCAGTGTACGTCTGCTGAATGCTATTTCAATATCATAAATTTATTCAATCTCCGGAATAAAATAAATTCGTTTCTTATTTTATAGTGTACGATTTCTTATTGCGAATTCTTCATTGAAACCACAAGGGGAATCAATTTAAGAATTAAGTAGACAAATTCGTACAAGTCAGACATTCAACCGGCCTAATCCGCATGTATATTGCCATTTTTTCAAAAATATTGTGAGAGTTGTATATTGCCTTTAGCTGTCGAATAATTTTTGTTAGATTTTTTGGATTTACAAATGTTAAGTTTTCGAGAAATATAAAGGAATAGAAGTAAAAATTAATTTGAGGCTAATGTACAAGTTAATTCAAGTGAATTGGAGTTATTTACAAGAAATTGAGAATAATTAGAATGAAATAGCTTGAAATTCGATCAAATTATTTTGAATTTACATGAATTTAGTTGTAGTTTTGTAAGTATATTAATGAAAAATAAATCCAAGTGTTATAACATTATTATAGATATCCGAAGTAGAAAATCCCAACCTATCCAGACGGAAAGTGAGGAAAAAGAATAATGTTTTGTTCACAAAACTTCAGAGATTGTATTTTTTACCTGATTTGAAATTTTCTTTACTTCCTTTTACCTGATTTGAAATTTCCTTTCTTTCTTTATTTCCTAAATTGTTATAAATAAATAAATGGATAAACCTAGAATCTGATGCAGTTTTGGTGTTTAAACTCATTAGTTAGAATTACATATTTCATGGTTGAATTACATAAAATTAATAATTAATCATGACCGTGAACCAAATAACAAACAATTTAATTTTAAAAAACATATTTATTTGTTTCACATTTTTCAACATACAAAATTGTTCGCTTACAAGGATTTTCTTCTTTTTATATTGGCAATAATATTATCCCTGAAAAGATTGATCCTATTCTTTGAAAAATAGCTAATCTCTGAATTTATTTATAAAAATTATTCACTTATTTATTAATAACTGTTCATTCTTAAAGCATCACAGTAAACAATTATCGGAAAGACATTTGATTTTGAGATTTTATTTGAAAACAGTAGTTGAATTCGTGAACAAAAGTAAGCATTTTCGTTGAAAAATAGCCAAACTCTGTAATCGCTTATGAAAATTGTTTAAATAATTTATAATCCTTATAAATTTGAAAATTATTGTAGCTAAAATTAACCGAAAAGATATTCTTAGTTGATTCTGTTAAAAAATTAAGCCTATTTTTTAAATAAAGTAATAAAATAAATTTGATAATGTAATTTTCAAAAATAATTATTAATTTTTTGTAAATTCGTATAAGTCCCTAAGAAATAAGACAATTCATCAAAAAATATCCAATCTCTGAAATTTGTTATAAAAATTTTATAAACAATTTACGTGTACTCTTCAACAAATAGAAATTAAGCAAAAACTTCTTTTATTTTTTATGCTAAAACTCTGGATAATATTTCAACCAAAAACAATTAAAATTATAAATGAAAGCAGCTGAATTAAGCCAAAAACATTAATTAAAAAACAGAGTTGATTTACCAGGTAAACTGTAATAGACAAACTCTTCAGTTAAAAAATAATGTTTAACAAAATAAAAACATATTTTTAAATATATAGTTCAGATTTAAACAGTTATTATTTTTCTAAATATATCTTTTTCTAAATGTTTTTATTTTAATTAAACCTAACAAAAAAAGAGTAAAGACTCATGCAAGGTATTAAATTGGCCCTTGATCTTAAAAAATAGTACTTTTAATGAGCTAATAAATAAAATCGATTTTGCTATTAAATACATTTTTTTTAATCCAAACACACAAGATCTTTCTGAATTAAAAAAATATTTCGTTTAAAAAAAAACATAAATTTGGTGGCGATTGACTTCTGCCAATCGTAATTTTATTCTATGTGGCCTTCTTAAATTTTCATTGAATTTATGATTAGAAAATTTAGTGCGCGAAGCCTGCTCCTGTACATCGTGCACTAAATTATTATAATATCAATTTAATTTAATTGAAATTATATGACCCAAATTATTCAAGTCTAATTTTCTGAATTAGTATTTAAATTAATTCAGTTTTCTGAAATCCTTTTTTATTTCATTGAATCGATTGCTGCTGTCAAACTTAATTGAAAATCTCTTTAATTTAATAAAGTTATATTGAGTTCGTCCTCATTATATTTTCCTTTTTTTAGACATACTATTACAGGATCTCACAATAAATAGAATATCAAATTTAAAAAACCTCAACTCATTTGAAAAAGAGGGAAAAAAGGAAGCAAAAGACACCATTTGCTACTTTAAATCTTTATTTAATTTAATGCAAGTTTTATGAATTTGTAATCAATTTAATTTAATTTTGAGAAATTCTCTTCAATTAAATAAAATAAAATTCAGTTCATCCTTAGTATCTTTTCCCTCTATTTGAAATACTTTTACGACAATAAAATTCAGTGGACGATGCCTTTTTTTTAAATCACCTATGTTTCAACATTTTTTAAAATGAAAGTACACTGTTTCAAAAATATAGACATACATTTTCAGATTAAAATAATCAAAATTGCGTGAGTTATGAATTTTTAAGTAAAAAACCCCATTTTTTTACTTTTTTCAATAATTTTTCAAACAAACTTAAAATATATAAATTAAGAACTTGTTAAAATACAAAACCCGGTTGACTCATTCAATTCAATTTTGTAAAATTCTTTCATATTCAAATAAACCATATTTAAGCGAATATTCAATTTAGTGCATAGAAATTCACTGATAAATAAGCTATAAAAATATCAATATTTCATAAATTTTGCTATGACAATCACACCAATCAATTAAAAAATAGGGAAAGAAAGAAGGAAAAGAAGGAATTTTTGGTGTGAATATTGCTTCAATTTAATTCTCAAATTATGAATTTGTATTCAATTTAATTCGATTTTGTGAAAATTCTTTTTAATTCAATGAAATCATATTAAGTTCGTCATTAGCATTTTTTTTCTTTTATTTGAGACCTCATAATATAGGATTGCACTAATAAATAAAAGATAAAGTTTAAATATTTTCATCTGTTAATAAGATGCAGTGGGCAGAGCCTTTTCCTGCATATTGTACATCAAATCAATTAAAAGAGAGGAAAAGAAGGAAGTAAAAGAGGAAATTTGGTGCTGTGAATTTCTATTTCATTTAACGCGAGTTTCATGAATTTGTATTAAATTTAATTCAGTTTTGAAAAATTCTCTTAAATTTGAGAAAATTAATTTGTGTTCGTCCTCAGTACCTTTTCTTTCTATTTAAGACATCCTAATACAGGATTGCACTGATAAATAAAATCAAAATGTAAGAAATTTAAATTAGAATAAAATCCAAATTAAAAATCCAATTTAACGTCCAAATATCAAATTGATGCAAACTCGTGTTAGAAACAAGAATCCAACGATCAAATTTGGACCACAACGACTAAACAAAAACAAAAAATTCTATTGTAATCTGAAAAAAAAAATTTCGGACAATAATAAAAAAGAGGAAAGAAAAATGAGAAGGCAGCCAACCACGTCCCCTTCTTTCTCTTTTTCTTTCTTTCGTCTTTTTTTTCTCATTTTTCTTTCCTCTTTTTTACTTTTATCCGAAATTTTCTTTTTCAGATTACAATAGAATTTTTTGTTTTTGCTTATTCGTTGTGGTCCAAATTTGGTCATTGGATTCTTGTTTTTAACAGAAGTGTGCATCAGAAAATAAAATATGGAGTTTGAAAAACTTTCCACGACCATAAAATTCAGAGAGCGAAGCCCGTTGCCGGAGATTGTATATCAAATCGATTGAGAAGGAAGGAAGCAAAAGATGCCGTTGAAGACGAGAGAGAGAGCAGCGCCGAGATTTAGTACTGATTTGTTGACTTTGCCATGTGTTATCATCCTGCCGTCACACATGCGAGCCGGTTTGCGAGCCTCCATAAATTTCAGGGCTGAATTTATTGGCCAAATGGTTTCCGGGTCGGGATTCGAAAAAGGGGCGAGGTTTCGTTCATGTCCTTCCTCAATACGCCTGCGTGAAAACACTCTCGCGCAACGGTTCGAGATAATAATTAAACAAAAGCGTGGCCAGATATGAGAAGGTCATCTCGGGTTTACAAGAGGCGCGTCCAAAACCTGTTATCGCCGTTATTTTATTTATTTTTATTATTTTTACAATTCATTTTACATAAGATCAATTTCGCAAGTATCCTGTAATTATATGCTTAGCGTTTATTACTTCGGGCATGAGTAGACACGTTAAATATTTCGTCTCACCACTTGCTTCAACATTATATGCGATCACATAAAAAGGGTTAACTGCGCGATTAATGGAAACATAAATTTAAAAACTTTTTGTAGATTATCATATTTGTTATAAATAATAATCAATTGAGGATATTTTAAAAGATTCCGTAAACTTTCAATAAGTTAAAGGAGTTTCTAAAGCATGAAAATATTCAAGGGTATTTCAAAAAATTCCATGGAATTTTCCAGAGCTTTGAAAAATTACAAGAGATTTCAAAGGATTTGGAATATTTAATGGTATTCCCAAAGATTCTAGGAAATTTTCAATAGATTAAAATAATTCTAATGAAATTTTATATTTTAGATAATTTTTAAGGATTCCAAAGAACGTTCAAATTCTTTTTAAAAAATCAAAGGATTATAAAGAATTTGAAATATCTGAGGGTATTTTCAAAGAATACAAGAAATTTTTATTATATTTCAATAATTTTATTCGATGTTGCAGGATTTTTATATTTCTGGGTACTTTTTAATATTCCACAGAATAATCGAAAGCTTTAAAAAATGCCAAGGGATTTCAGAGCTTTTGAAATATCTAAGGGTATTTTCAAAGGTTCCAGGAAAGTTATAACAGTTTTCAATCATTTGAATGGATATTAATATTTAAGGGTATTTTTAAAGATACCGAAGAACTTTCAAAATCTAACAAAAGAAAAAAAAATCCGAAGGATTTCAAAGAATTTGAAATATATGATGGTATTTCCAAAGAATTCAGGAAATTTTCATTATATTTGAATAATCCTTAATCAATTTTGAAGGATTTTTACATTTTAGGCAATTGTTTAATATTCCCAGGAATTATCGAAAGCTTAAAAAAATTCCAAGGGGTTTCAAAGGTTTTGAAATATTTAACGTTCTTTCCAAAGATTCTAGGAAAAGCTCATTAAATTAAAATAATTTTCATGGAATTTTATATTTGAGAGTATTTCTAAAGGCTCCAAAGAACTTTCAAAATCTAAAAAAAAACAAATGAATCAAAGGGAGTTTAGGAGATTTTGAATATCTGAGGGTATTGCTTAATATTCCAGAAATTATCGATATCTTTAAATATTTTTAATGGATTTCAAGGAATTTCTTTACTTTAGGATATTTTAAAAGATATCAAGGAATTTTCAAAATCGTAAAAAAATTCCAAAGGATTTCAAAGGATTTAAAATATTTAGGTTATTTCCGAAAATTCCAACAAATGTAAAATAGATTAAAATAATTGTAATGAATTTCAAGGGATTTTTATATT
>NC_046665.1:108516596-108567819 GCF_010883055.1 Belonocnema kinseyi | reverse complement strand
AGAATTTTTGAAGGATTTCAAATATCTAAGGGGTTAAAAGAGTATTTTAAAGATAGCAAGGAATTTTTTAAAAGCCTTAGAAAATTCCAAAATATTTCAAAGAATTTGAAATATCTAAAATTATTTTTAAATATTCCAGGAAACTTTTAATAGACTTGAATAACTTCGTTAGATTTCAAATGATTTAAATATTTTTGGGATATTGTTAAGGATTCCAAGAAATATTCAAAAGTTGTTACAAAGTCCAAGGGATTTCAAAACATTTAAAATGTTTTAGGTTAATTAAAAAATTCCAAGTAATTTTCATGATATTTCAACAATTTGAATCGATTTTAAAGGATTTTTATATTTCAGGGTATTTGTGAATGTTCCAAAGAATTATCGAAAGCTTTAATAAAATACCAAAGCATTTCAAAGGCTTTTAAAAATCGAAGGGTATTTCCAAACATTTCAGGAAGCTTTCAATAGATTTTATTAACTTTCATAAATTTCATGCGATTTAAATATTTTAGGGTATTTTAAAATATTCCAAGGAATTTTAAAAAGCTTTAACAAATTCCAAGGGATTTATGAGGATTTGAAATGTTTCAGGTTGATTGAAAAACTTTTACGTAATTTTTAATAGATTTCAAAATTTTAATGGATTTCAAGACATTTTCATACTTAATAGTATTTTTAAAGATTTCAATGAATTTTCAAATGCTTTCGAAAATTCCAAGGTATTTTAAAGTATTTGAAATTTTTTAGGTTAATTAAAAAATTCCAAGCAATTTTAATATAAGGGATTCTAATATTTAAGGGCATTTTCAAAGATTCTAAAGAATTTTCAAAATTTTTAAAAAATGCCAAGGGATTTCAAAGAATCTGAAATATCTAAGGGTAATTCTAAAGATTCCAGGGGATTGTTAATACATTAAAACAAATTGAAGGAATTTCAAAGGATTTGAAATATTTAAGGTTATTTCCAAAGAATCTAGGAAATTTTCCTTCGATTTTACTAATTTTAATCTAATTAAAAGGATTTTTATATTTTAAGGTATTTTTAAAAATTACAAAGAATTATCGAAAGCTTTACAAAATTCTAAGGGATTTCAAAGGATTTGAAATATCTAATCTATCATTCCAAAGATTCCAGGAAACTTTTAATAGTTTTCAATTATTAGAAATATTAAAATTATTATATTAATTTTTATATAATATAATAATAATATTAATTAAAATAAATAATATTTAGAAGGTTTTGAAACATTAAAAGGCATTTCAAAATATTCCAGGAAATTATTCAATAATTTAGTTATTGGATTTTCATTATTTTAAGGAATGTTCAAAGCTTTTAAACGTTTTAACGAATAACGACAGATTTGGAAAACTTTAAGGCAAATGAAGTAATTTTACGAGAATTATTTAAAGGATTTAATATTCTGATTTCTAGAGATTTTAATACATTTCAATAGATTTGGAAAATTTAGATTTGTGTATTATTCTCATAATTATTATAGACATTGACGTTCAAATATTAAGGTATTTTAACAGATTCCAAGTAATTTTCTTTAGATTTCATTAATTCCAATAATTTGAAGACGTTGAAAAAGGATTTTACAGATTTCAGAGGATTTAAAAGAATTCAAGGGGGTTCCAAAGACATTTTAAGGATTTGAAATATTTTAGGTTTCATAAAAGATTTCAATTAATTTTCAGTAATATTTCAGTATAATTTTTATTAGATCAGTAGATTTTAATTAAAAAACATTAAAACAAAATATTTAAAAATTTCAAGAAACTTCCAAGGATTTTAAACTATTCTGGGATTTCAAACGATTTAAAAAATTTAGGTTCTTCTAAAATATTGCAAGGAATTTTCAAGTGTTTTATTTTCAAAGGATTTCAAACGGTTTTAAGGGATTTAAAATATTTCAGGGTTTTTCCTAAGATTCTATATACTTTTTAATAGATTTAAGTTTTTTTGAAGAGATTCTAAAAGATTGAAAAAATATCGAATCATTTAACAAATAAATACTTAAACAAAATATTTAAGAATTTAAAGAAACTTTCAGGGATTTAGCATTTTTGGTATGTTTTTAAAGATTCAAAGTAATTTTCAATATATTTTAATCATTTCAGAGATTTCAAATGATTTAAAAAATATTAAAATATTTAAGGAATAAATATTCAAACAAGATATTGAAAAATTTCAAGATATTTCATATGATTGCAAATTCTTAGTGTATTATGAAAGATTCAAAGAAATTTGCAAACGATTTTTAAGATTTAAGGCTATTTAATATGATTTCAAAGATTCTATGTTATTTAAAAATATTACTAGAAAATTTCAAGTATTTTAAAAATTGTCAACGGATTTTAAATGATTTTATAAAGGTTTAATATTCGTTCAGATCTTAACAATTTAAAGGGGTTTCGAAATATTAAAAAAATATTTAGCAAATTAATATTTAAACCAAATATTTAAGAAATTCACGAAATTTTAGAGGATTACAAATTTTTGGGGCATTTAAAAATATTCTTCGAAAGTTTAATAGATCTTAAATAATTTTTATGTGCTTTAAAAATTTTAAAAGCATTTCACAGAATTTTAAAGGATTTTAAATGTTTTAGGGTTTTTTAAATATCAAGAAATCTCTTAAAAGTTTAAAAAAAATCTCTTGTGGATTTGAAGAATTTCTTACAATATCTAAAGAATTGTAAGGACTTTATAAGGTATCTAAGGTTTTAGGATAGTTGAAAATACTCTATGGAATTTTCAAAGGATTCAAATTTTTTTCTAGACATTCACAAAGATTTCAATGATTCAAATATATTCAAAAAGATCTTAAGGAATATTAATAAATTTCAGTATTTCAGGAAATACTAGATTTCATAGAACATTAACGTTTTTCCTCATTATAATAATTTGAAGTGATTTTATAATATTTCAAAGGATATTAAACGGAATATCTTGAGATTTTAGGTATTTAAATAGTATTTCAGGGATTAAAATGGGTTTTAATTTTTTTAATCAGTACATCGTACCCTAATTTCTCGGAATATCATGTTCTAAGTACATGCTACCCGCAGCGATCGGTACGTCGTACCCTGCTTTCTTAGTACATCATACCCTGATTTCTCTGTATATTATACCCTGATTTTTCGAAACATCATACCCTAAGTGGTCGGTGCATCGTACCTCAAGGGATCAGTACAGCGTACCCCAAGTGGTCGGTATATTGTCCCCTTATTGACCTGTACTTTGTGCCCTAATTTCTCGGTATATTATACCCTTAGTGGTCGGTGCATCGTTCGTCAAGGGATCGGTACAGCATACCCTAAGTGGTCAGTGCATCGTACCCTCATTGATCAGTACATTGTACCCTGATTTTTTGCTACATCATAACCTAAGTGGTTGGTGCATCGTACCCCAAGGGATCGGTACAGTGTACCCCAAGCGGTCAGTGTATCGTCCCCTCATTGATCGGTACTTTGTACCCTAATTTTTCGGTATATTATACCCATAGTGGTCAGTGCATCGTTCCGAAAGGGATTGGTACAGCGTACCCTAAGTGGTCAGTACATCGTACCCTCGTTGATCAGTACATCGTACCTTGATTTCTTGCTATATCATACCCTAAGTAGTCGGTGCATCGTACCCCAAGGGATCGGTACAGCGTACCCCAAGTGGTCAGTGCATCATACCCTTATTGATCGGTACATTGTACCCTAATTTCTCGGTACACCATACCCTGAGTGGTCGGCGCATCGTATCCCAAGGGATCGGTACAGCGTACCCCAAGTGGTCAATTTGTGGTACCCTCATTGATCGGTACATCGTGTCCTCATTTCTCGATAAATTATACCCTAAGTCGTCAGAGTATCGTACCTCAAGGGATCGGTACAGCGTACCCCAAGTGGTCGGTACATCGTACGCTCATTGATCGGTGCATCGTACCCAAAGTTTTCGGAACTCCTTGCCCTAAATCACAGGGAAACCTGACCTTTATATATAGAGATAATAAAGACATTATTCTGTTATATTATTATATTACTAACAGGTACATTATACCCTGAAATGAGTGTTTAAGTCATTTTGTTCTGCTCTTTATGTGATTGGCAAAAATTAAGGTATTCAGTGCTTCAGATGAAATAGATGCAATTTTGAGGTATAAATCTTTCGAATTTAATGCACAAATTGGATCACTTTCTAATTGAGGCTCGTACTTAACATAATATTGCATAACATTATTCCAATTAGGTTTATGATTTAATCGAGGTGCCCGGTCCAATTTATTTCTCCTCTTACCACATTTATTGGCTGTCCACTAGCAGACTAAATTATTTGATCAGGAGTGAACTTTACCACTTATTGTCGTAATTGGCATCGTAAATAATATAAACTTCCGCTTCCAGATAAAAACCATAAATTTTGATGATTCATTGCATTTTGTAGAATTTCAATATAATTATAGTGTACCATTTAATTGACATTATCAGTCCTCGGGACCGCTATAAATAATTTTCAATTATTTAAATACTTTAATTTTAAATGTTTAGGGATTCCTTTTTGGAATTTTTTGAATTTTGCAACAATTCATTTAAAATCGTTTAATTTTTCAGTTTTCTTTTTTTAAAACAAAGGATATTACAGATAAATAATTTTCTAATTTTTTGATCGAAAAATTTAAAATTAGTGTATATAAAAACTACCATTTCCCAATTCCGGCTTTAAAAACTGGATAATTTTGAAAAAGCAATGATACTACTTTAAAATTAAAAATGAAAAATTCCACAACATTAAGGATTGAAAAATTTAACACCATTAAACTTAAAAAAAAACTCTGAAAATAGAAAATTCCCAGTTCGAATTCAGAGAAAAAATATAAAATAAAAAACGCTCTCTTTTTATCTTCAGAAAAATGTAAAAATTGCAGAATCCTTCTGAATTTAATACAATTAGGATATTGAGGAAAATTCTAAAGACCAGATTCCCCCTGAAGTTCAGAAAAAAAATTACAAACGAAAATTTTTCTTTTTCACGCTCTAAAAAATGTTGAAATAGCAATACATCCTTGTGTAATTCATAAATCATTTAAGAGCAAGAATTCTTTCTTTTATTTCACACAAAAAATTAAAATAAATAAAAATTCTTTTCTTTTTATTGAATAAATTGAATGATTGAAAATAAAAAGTTCTTTATTTCCTTAAAACAATGTTATAAATAAAGAATCTGCGGTGTTTGAACTAGATAAAAATATTAATTTAAATGTTTAAAATATAATGCTTCTTTCTCCAATTGAGAGACAAGAAATTAGAAATGTTCTCTCTTTGAACATTTAAAAAAATGCAGGTTGAAATCGTTTATTCAACAGTAGTTATTTAAAGTTATAGTTTGTCCTTTCTCTTTAGGGAAAAGATACAATTTTTATTTAATCCTAAATGATCAAGCTCCCATTTTATTCTTTGAAGGATTCTCTAAATTTTTATTTGAGTTAATTTCATTTAACAAAATTAATTGACGAAAAATGCAGTTTCTATTGTTATAAACAGTCACAATTTAAATTCTAAATAACACCGCCGAAAGATAATTGTAGAGAATCCTTCAAAGAATAAAGTGAGACCTTGATAATTCGGATTAAATAAAAATAGTAACTTTTACCTAATGAGAAAGGAAAAACTTAACCCTTAAATAACTACTGTTAAATAAGCAATTGTGACCTAAATTTTTTTTAAATTGAACTTGGAAACCTCCATCAAGATTCACAGAAATTAATAATTTGTAGATATGAATTGAATTGGAATGTATTGGATTGGAATGAATTGGATCGGAATGAATTGGATTGTAATGAGTTAAATTGGATTGTAATTACATGGATTGTATTGGACTGGATTAGATTTAATGGAATCAGAGTAGATTTGATTGAAGTAGATTAGATTGGAGTAGACTGGATTGGAATTAATTGGATTAGATTGCAGTGAATTAAATTGAATTGAATCCTAATAAATTTGGTTGAAGTGGATTCGATTAAAATTATTTGCATTTATTATGAATAAATTGGATTAGATTAATTGAATTGCAGTGGATAGTATAGGAATGAATTGGATTGAATTATATTTCAATAGATTGAACTGGGATAAGGTGAATTAAATTTGAGTGAAGTGAATTGGTTTTAATTGGATTGAAATGGATTTTAAAGAATTAAATTGGTTTGGATTGCAGTGGATAAAGTCTGATTTAAATGGATAGGATTGTAATAAAGTCAAATGGTTTGGATAAGAATTAATTTAATTTGATTAGAATGATTAGATTAGATTGAACTGGGTTGGATTAGATTGTATTGTATTGGAGTGGATGCAATTGAATTAAAACAGATTGAAATTAACTGGATTTGATTGAACTGGATTGAATTGGATTGGGTCAGAGTGGATTGAATTGGTTTGGTTCATAAAAAATGCATTGCATTGGAATGAAGTGGATTGAATTCTATTGGTTTGTATAGGATTGGGATGAATTGGATTTGAGGGGATTGCATTTGAATTAATTGAATTGGAATTAATTGGATTCGATGGATTTGGAATGGATAGTATTGAAGTGGATCGGACTAGATCAGATTCAATTGGGTTGGATTGGAGTGGGTCCGATTAGGATGTATTGAAGCTAATTGGATTGGAATGGATTAACCTAAATTGGATTGGATTGAATTGGATTGTATTGGGAATAACTGAATTTGATTCAATTGGAATTAGTAATTAAAAAATTTCTAGTTACTTTAAAACTAATATTTAATTGTTTAAAATATTGTAATTTGCTTAAGCATCTTCGAATACTCACAATAAGCAAATTAGTACATAAAATATTGAAATTTGTCGAAAATTTATTAAGAAAACATGTTTCTACTAATTTTTTAGGTAAAATCTATACTTACACAAATACGTATTAAATAAATAATTGTGAAATTATTAAAGCAAATTATTTTATATTTTTCAATGATTAAATAACTCATAGAGTCTAAAAAATGTGTTCATTTCACAAATAAAGTGAAAAAAAAAACAAATATTGAAACCAATGAGTATTGTTTCAACAATGAAATATTAGTTAAAAAATGATTCAATATTCTTAAATTACCAATAAATGGTTATTCATTGCTTTTAAACTTTTTAAAAACGTGACTAAACAGCAATATGAAGTAAAATTTATGGTTGATTCTTATTCTCTGAGGAATTTTAAAGAATATACTGGAACACGTAATTATTTGCAACATATTCTTGATCTTAAATATCAGATTTACAAAAAGCTGATTTTTATTTATGTTGCATCAATGCGAAACTTTATGGTATTTGCGACACTCCTAAATATTAACAGATTATGCTCAAATTTAAAAAAGAATTTTTTTTGGGCATTCGAAAAATATTATTGGGTAAGAGCACAGGAATTCCAAAAGTAAAAAATAAGGGAAACCCTAAGTTTTATTACAAAAGCTCCCTTATACAATAACAACAAAAATTAAAACCAAAAATTTATTCACCTAATTCAATAAAAATGGGAAGAATAAACCAATATTCTTTTCGGCATCAGAGATTTCCAAAAACGATAAATGAATCAAAGTTTGATGAAATTATAAATCTACCGCTTTTAAATTTTGGTTCCATTAGAATATTTAATTCATATTTTCTGGTGCAGCCTTTTACGATCAGTAAGCACTTTTAAGTTTGTATCCTAAATTTAACAAAAAGAAATTCAATATTATTTTTATTTATAAATTAATTACCGCTGATTATGTGTCTGTATTTTACATGAGCTGCAATACCAACTCAAAAATTCTTTTATTTATTTCCACTTCAGGTATCGTTAACTACGAGTAATGCATTATTCGCAACTTTGTACAAGGCCAGTGATAGGGAATCAATAAAAGGGTTTAATTATTACCAATATTTTAATGTGATAATTTCCTTCCAGGCTTTGCACGTCTCATTCTCAAGAAATATCATCAAACTCGCAGATAATGATCGGCTGAAAGGATATTCCGACCAATCGAACATTATGAGCTTGAGGATACTATTGATTAAATCAGAGGGTCTATTTCATCAACGAAGTTTAAAGCATTTCATCGACTTGCGCCTACATAATTCTGCATTCAACAGTCATTAATTTTAACTGCCCAGCCAATTTCACTTAACGATTAATAAATTAAATCGCAATTCATTGAAATTATCATTCTTCTCTGAAAATGGAATTTTAAATTCCTTTAAGCTTATACAGAAAATTTCTGTAATTTTAGTCAGGTAGGGGTGGTGTACAAATTAATCAAAGTTTTTTGTCTAAAATGTTAAATGAAGTGCGAGAAACAAAAAGTTTCATGTCCGGAAGAAGCATCATTTTTGCATAATGCATCATGCTCGCTTAAAGTACTGTTTGCATAAGGTACCATGTTTGGATCAAGTTTTATTTCAGCATAAAGTACCATTTGGGCATAAAGAATTATTCTTACTGGAAACATTATGCTTAAAAGAAGTATCATGTTTGCATAAGGTACCATTCTTGCATAAGGTACCATGTGTGCATTAGGTAACATGTTTGCATAAAGTATCATTCGTGTATGAAGCATCATGCTTGCAAGAAGCATAATTTTCGAATTAAGCATCATGTTTTTATTACGTACCATATTTGCATAAGACATACTGTTTGCGCAAGATACAATGTTAGCATATACTACTTTGTTTTCATAAAGTACCACATTTGCATAAATTACGATGCATTCATAAAGTTCCATATTTGTATAAAGCAGCATTCTTACGTGAAGCATCATGTTTGCAAAATGTAGCATGTTTCACCGAAGTACCTTGTTTGTACGATTTACCATATTTGCATAAAGTACTAGTTTTGAGTAGAGTACAATGTTTTTATGAATCACCATGTTCGTATAAAGTATCATGTTTGCATAAAGTACCATGCTTGCATAAGGTAACATGTGTGCATTAAATAACATGTTTGCAAAAAGTATCATTCTTGCATGAAGCATCATGCTTGCAAGAAGCATAATTTTTTAATTATAAAGAACCATGTTTAAATAAAACATTATGTTTGCATAAAGTACAATATATGCGTAAAGTAGTATGTTTTCGTAAAGTTTAATAATTGCGTGAAGTACTGTATTTGCGTGAAGTACGATGTTTGCATAAAGTACCATGTTTGTATAAAGTATCATGTTTGCATAAATTACGATGCATTCATAAAGTTCCATGTTTGTATAAAGCATCATTCTTACATGAAGCATCATGTTTGCAAAAGTAGCATGTTTGACTAAAGTACCATATTTGCATTAGGCTCCATGTTTGCATCAGGTACCTTATTTGCATAAAGTACCATGTTTGCATGAAGTACCATGTTTGTATAATGTATGATGTTTGCTTAAAGTACCGCGCTTTCATCAGGTAACAAAATTGAATAAAGTACCATTTATGAATAAAGTACAATGTTAGTTAAAGCATAATTCTCATGTGAAGCAGCATGTGTGCATAAACTACCATATTTGCACAAAGCATCATTCTTACGTAAATCATCATGCTTGCTTAAATTAGCAAGTTTGAATAAAGTACTACGTGTGCATAAAGCATTATGTTTTCATAAAGTACTATGTTTACATCAAATTAAAAGAATTCGGTACATGCTAGACATAAATGAGATAGAGATAATTCGCATCTATTTTTGGATCCGGATAGAGAGCGAGGGATGTCGACAGGTAGTAAAATAATGATCAGAAGAGGATAGTGTTCAGATTAAACTCTTGATAAGAACACACTCATAATACATTTATATCTCACCACGAGGCGTTTGTGGATGAGCAACAAAAAGAGAACAAAGCGACTGCAGCATTCTGCGCTTATCTCTTCCTACAACGATTATTATAACAGTAGGCCCAAGGGCGTCTCAGTAACGGTACCACTGGGTACCACTTTAACTTCTTGTCTTGGAACACTTGCTATACTGGGTGACTACTTCTAGAAAACCGACCAAACTGAACACGAATTATTTCATTGGATTCTAAACATCGTCAAAGATTTTTATCCAAAAAATATCATTATTTTGAGCAATTGTTTAGAAAAGAGACAAGTTTTCTCTAAGGGGTCATCCGTAAACTACGGTACCAATTTTGGCCTATTTTTGATTTCCCTTTCATCGTCATTGATGATAGTAAATTCGTCTTTTTAAATCTTTTAAATAAAATTCTTGCAAATGCGATGTTGAATATGCAAAATATATATTTTTAACCGAATGGTAAAATTATCAAAACACACTTTACGTCGTGTCTAAAGTCGATATAGACCACAACATGAAAATAGGGCTTAAATTCGGCATGGGACCCAAAATCCACATACGGCTCAAAATTTGTATATGGTTCAAAAATGACATAAAAAATAAAATCAACAATGATCGTGGAATCTAAATAGGGCACAAAATAGACACAGGGCCTGAATTGGGCATAGATTAAAAAACTGGCATAGGGTTCAAAATTGGTTTATGGTCCAAAAATGATACAGGGAATAAAATTAACAGAGGGCTGGAATTCCGCATGAGTCCCAAAATTGATACACGGCAAAAAATTAAAGTAGGGTCCAGAACCACCTTTTTCAAAAACAAAAAATCAACTGTTTTTAGTTCAGTTTTAATTTATTTTGTTTGTAAATAAAACTGAACCAAAAACAGTTGATTTTTTGTTTTTGAAAAAGGTGATTTTTAACCCTGAAAGATTCATTTTTAACAATAAAAGGTCAAATCTGTTATCTAACGGCGAAATTTTGACCAGTTAAATTCAGTAAAAAATCACCACTTGATTGCAACCAGAAAGGATAAATTTTCAACCAAAAAAGAAACCGGTAATACAAAAAAAATTATAAGTTCATTTCCAAAAAAAAGATGACTTTTCTGCTAATAAAAACGAATTTTCTACAAAAAAAAAAACAAGAATTTTTAAGCAGTTGAATTATTTAAAAAAAAAAACGAATTTTTAACTCGATCGACTCAACAAAGCAGATATTATTATTCTACCCAATAGTTTAATTTTCAAGTTATAAAGAATACATTTTCAGCCAGAAATAATATAGTTTATTTGGGTATAAAAGAATTATTCTTTAAAAAAAGAGCGTTTAACATGTAAAATTAATTGTTAAGAAAAAAGTTGATATTTAACAAAGATAGATGACTTTTCTTCCATGGACGATGATTTCTTCACGAAAAGATGCATTTTCAACCAACTGAATTAAAAACAAATTAAGTTTTAATAAGTTAAATTGCACTACAAAATATTAATTTTTGAACCCAACTGTTGAATCTAAAACAAAGAAGAATTATTTTCTAACAAAAAAGATGAACTTTTTACGAAAAAAGTAAAAATTTCAAGCAAATAGACAAATTTTTTAACGCGAAGATTAATGTAAGACTAAAAGAAATAAGTTTTTAGCAAAATTGTTTTAGAAATCAAACAAGATACATTTTTAATAAAAATAGTTCAAAATAATTTTTAACAAAAGAAACCGAATATTTAACGAAATAAATAAATCTAAATCTTTAACAAATAAACAAAAAAGTTCATTTTTAAATAAGAAAGATGACTTTTCTTCCATCAAAAACGAATTTTTCTAAAAAAAATATCATCTAGTTGAATTAAAAAAAATAATCTTTAACCCAGTGAATTTAAGAAAAACAGATACATGTTTTTAATAAATAGTTGAATCATCATTCAAAATGACGAATTGTCAACAAAATGCGCTATTTTTTTACCCAATAGTTTAATTTTCAAGTTATAAGGGATAAATTTTCAGCCAAAAATGAAATAGTTAATTTTTACATGAAATAATTAATGTTTAAATTTTTAAATCTTAAAATCTTTATTTTTAACGAAGACAGAGGACTTTTCATTCATGGAAGATAAATTTTCTACGAAAAGATGGATTTTCGACCAGTTGAATTTCAAATAAAATAATTTTGAACAAGTTAAATGACACTGAAAAAATCTTAATCTTTAACAAACGTCAAAGTCAAAATCTTCAAAAAAAGATAAATTCTTAATAATTTTGTTTTTGAAATCAAATAGAGAAATTATATTATTATTTGAAATGCAGAACACTTGACTTGAGCCAAAAAGGTTTCCTTTTCTAAAAAAAAATTAATAAAATAGTTTAAAATAATATCTAAACAAAAACAACAACTTTTAAACGAAATAAATAAATCTTCAACAAAAAACGATATTTTAACGAATTAGGTCAACTTTTAACAAATTAGTTAAATTTTTTACGGAGAAATTACTTTTTAACAGAATAGCCGCATCTTTAACGAAGTTCCTACCGAATCATATAATTTTCAACAAAGCCAGACAAATTTTAAACCAAAAATATAATAGTAGAATTTTCAATGAAATTATTGAAATTTTAACCAATTTCTATTTTAACAAATTTTTAACTGAAACCATTCATTATTAACCAAAAAGATGAATTTTTATGAAAAGTGTTCAATTTTAAACGCAAAAGGAGTCTCCATTTAAGTAAGGAAAAAATTTAAATTCAATGGTCTCAATTTCACCCCAATTGGTCGAATTTAGTACAAAAATGTTAAAATTTAGAGACGGCATTGTAATTTTTAACACACAAAAAAATTTTGTAAGCAAACAATAAAATTTATAACCATTATAGATGAATTTTTAACTGAGAATGTATCATTTTAGATTTTCGAATAAAAAAGATTTAACTTTTAACTAAAAATAATAAGATTTTCTTACTGGTTTCCATTTAATTCAGTCCACATTGGAGTGGGAAAAAAGGAAAAAAGTTTTAATTTTCAATTGTGTAAAAATAATAATTGAAAAAAACTAGGGTATAGTAAATAATTTTATAAATTACGTGTGTACTTTTCTGAATTTGCTGAAGAAATTATCGGCTTTCCATTATTTTTAATTGCAAGTATTTCTTATTAGAACTTAAAAAAAAAAACTTGCACGCAATTCTTTTTTTTATTTCGAAAAATTATAGTACATTATTTTTTCCTGCAAATTTCAAACAATTTCGTACTAACGATTATTTTCCCTTGTACTCGCGTTCGCCTGGACGTTAGGCCAGGGGAGAGGAAAACTGTAAAAAACCACCTTCCTAGTTCAGTCGACCTGTTGACAGTCGAGATCAATACAAGGACATTTAATCTGGGCCCTTTCCTAGCATTAAGATTGGGTCCAAAATCGATATAGGGCCCAAAATAGGCATGACGCCGAAATTCGACATGGGTCCCAAAAGTTAAATGAAGTCCAAAACCGAGTGAGGGTACTAAATCGACATACCGTCCAAAACAGATATGGGGCTCAAATTCGGCATGGGTCCCAAAAATTTAATGGCGTCCAAAATTTGGCATACGGGACCAAAACAAACACCGGGTTCAAATTCGGCACAGGGCACAAAATTGGCATAGTACCCAAAATTAAGATAGCGCTTAAAATTGAGATTGGGTAAAAAAATGTGTATAAAGCCAAAACAATCTAGATAGGGTCCAAAATTCACTTGAAGCTCAAAATAGTCGTCGGACTCAAATTCTACATGAGTCTAGAATTGACATAAGGCCCGAAACGTAGGGCCTCAAATCAATATAAAGCCTGATATAGAAATAGAGCTCATATTAGGAATATGGCCCGACATTCAGTCAGTGCTCAAAATTTCTATACGAGTCAACAATGACATAGGTCATAAAAAAACACCGGGCTCAAATTCGACACAAGACACAAAATTGACTTAATGACCAAAACTGACATAAAGCCTAAATTAATATATGACATAAAATGGTTCGTAATATAAATAGGGCCCAAAATAGACATAAATACAAATTGGACAAAGGCTTCAAAATTTTTATATGGATTAAAATTAATATATGGTCCAAAAATGACATAGGGCATCAAATAGACTAAGGGCTGAAATTCCACATGGGTCTCAAAATTGACATGGGACTCAAAATTGAAATAGAACGAAAAATAAGCTCATATCTAAAAATCGACAAAGGGCCCTGAAATTGATATAGCGGCCCAAAATTGAG
This sequence comes from Belonocnema kinseyi, assembly GCF_010883055.1. Taxonomy (NCBI): domain Eukaryota; kingdom Metazoa; phylum Arthropoda; class Insecta; order Hymenoptera; family Cynipidae; genus Belonocnema; species Belonocnema kinseyi. The sequence goes on along the minus strand of NC_046665.1, from coordinate 108,553,766 downwards.
ATGTGTCTGAAATTCTGCATGAGTCCCAAAAGTGAAATGGAGTCCAAAATCGAGTTAGGGTCTAAATTTGACATAGGGGCCCTAAAACAAACACCGGGTTCAAATTAAGCACAAAACCTAAAATTGACATAGCACTTTCATTTGAGATAGCGTCCAAAATAGGGGCTTCAAACAGATATAGGGCTCAAATTCGACATCAGTTCTAAAATTGACATACGATCTAAATTTGAGATAGGGGCCATAAAATACTGGGATCAAATTCGGCACAAGACACAGCATTGACGTAGCACCCAAAATAAGAGAGCGTTTAAAATTGAAACAGTGCCCAAAATGGACATAGGTCCCAAAATAGATACAGGGCTCAAATTCGAAATGAGCCCAAAAATTGGCACAGGATTCAAAATTGAGATAGGATCCAAAATTGATATAGGACCCAAAATTAAAATAAGTTATAAAATTGACATATGGCCCGAAATTAATATAAGGTCCAAAATTTTCATAAGGTATGTAATTGAAAAAGGGTCTAAAATCGATATAGGGCACAAAATAGTCATAGGGCTAAAATTCGGCATTGCTCCCGATTGTGATATATAATCGAAAATCGAGATAGCGTCAAAACCTAATATAGGGCCATAAAATCGAGAAATGGTGCACAATCTAAAAAGAGGCTAAAAGAAGCATGTGCCTAAATTCGACATGGGGCTCAAAATTTTTATAGGCTCCGAAAATTATGCATTTCATAAAATCGTGAAATGGTCCACAATATAAATAGGACCCATAATAGACGTGTAAATAAATTGGAAATAGGGCCCAAAATTAACATATGATTCTAAATTGACGTGAGACCCAAAAAACACAGATCGCAAAAATATACACGGATCACAAGATTGATATAGTACCCTGAATTAAGAATAGGTCCAAAATTATCATTAGGTCTAAAATTGAGATAAAGATTAAAATCTACATGTTTCAAAATAGACGTGGGTCTAGAATTATGCATGAGTCCCAAAAATGAAATGGTTCAACAATAGAGTTAGTGTCTAAATTTCACATAGGGGCCCAAAACAATTACTGGGCTCAAAATCCGCACAAGACCCAAAATAGAAATAGTACTTAAAATTAGGCGAGCGTCCAAAATTGACATAGGGCCCAAAATTGACAGAGGTCTTAGAATATATACAGGGCTCTAATTCGAAAGGAGCCCCAAAATTGGCATGAGATAGGGTTCAACACTAATATAGGGCCCAAAATTGAGAGAGCTCGAAAATTGAAAAAGAGCCCAAAATTCAAATAGGGTTCAAAATTGATATAGGACATAAAATTTTAATAAAGCTTAAAATTGAGATAGGGTCAGAAATTGACATAGATCCTAAAATAGGTACAGGCATCAAATTTGACATCAGCCCCAAAATTGGTGTAGGATTCATAATTGAGATAAAGTCTAACATTAACATAGGGCACAAAATTAAAATATGGTCCAACATTGAGATAGGACCCAAAATTAAAATAGTATTTAAAATTGAGATAGGACTCAAAATTAAAATAGCCTCAAAAATTTACATAGGGCCTAAAATTGACATAGATTTTGAAATAGATACAGGGCTCAAATTCGACATAAGCCCCAAGATTGGTACAGGATTTAAAATTGAGATAGGGTTCATCATTGACATAGGACCAAAAATTAAAATAGGGTCCAACATGGACACAGGACCGACAATTTAAAAAGTGTCCAAAATTGACACAGGACCCAAAATTTCGATAGGGCACAAAATTAAAATAGAGATTAAAATTGAAATAGGGTCCAAAATTGACTTGGGGCTGAAAATAGACTTTGTGCTCAAGTTCAACATGAGGCCCAAAATCGATATAGGGACATTAAATTTTTTTTCTCAATCTTCCTGTTATGAGTAATGACTCAATATTGTAGGTGATTATTAAAATATAACCAGAAGTTCTGCTCGAAGCTATCCTTGTTATCTAGCTTCGTTATAGGAAGTCAAGGGAATACTTTACTCTCATTATACAACGAGAAGAACAAATGAGCTCTGAAGAAAAATTTTATAGTTATGGTATTAAAGATGTGGAGTTAATGGTCAACGTAATAATGTAACGTTCTGAATTTAATGCGATTCGATTTGCATGTATTGAATAGATAAAGATTCTTTGAATTATTTCTATCAGAAAATATTAGCATGTTCATTAAATTTGTGCGTCGTCCCCTAAGATTATTAATTAAAAATGTGAGCAAACTTTAAGTTTTAATTCTTAAAATTACACAAATTTTTCTCTGGTAGAAAATAGTGATGAATTTTCTTTAAAGGGCCGCGCATAATTTATGTAGACATTTTCCTTTTTTTTGGGGGGGGGGGTACTTATCAAAAAGAATTCCTTAAAGAAGATTTTCTCAAATTTCTGAAGCAATTTTTAACATGCGGGGTAAATTTTACCACTCCTAAATTGAGGGTTTAAATTTCTCACGGTGGGTGGTTTTAAACAGAATCTATAACTGTTTAAGGCTCGAACTGATTCCAGAAGCTTGGAACAACTTTAAGTAAAATTCCTAATTAGTTCCTAATTAAATTATCAGAATTTTTCTGAATTTTGCGAAATATAAGTTGTCCCACAGACTTGACTTTAAATTGAATTAATAAAAGCCAATCGAGAAATTTAAATATTTTTGGTTGAAAAGTCTACTATTATATTTTAAGTTCGGATTTCATTTCATTTGGTTCAAAATTCTACTGTTTGGTTACAAATTAATTATTTTGTTTAAAATGCAATTGTTTCGATAAAAAGCCATCTTTTTGTATACAAAATTCCACTGCTTGGTTGAAAGTTGAACTGCTATGCTAAAATAAATTTTTTTGGTTGATGATTTAACTATTCCATCTTTCGAAAATGAATCTTGATTTTTTTATTTTCAAGATTCATCACTGCAAATTAAAATTAATTTTTTTGTTTGGCAATGAAACTATTTTGTTGAAAGTGATCATTTTTGGACAAAAATGTATCTTTTTTTTTAAATTTTAAATAGTTAAATAGTTTTAAATAGTTTAAATAGTTTTAAATGATTTTTAAATAGTTATAATTAAAAATTTTAAACTAACAATGTGACTTTTTAATTTTTTGTTAAAATTGATATTTCAAATTGAAAATTGATCTTTATTAGTTTATCTTTTTTTCTGGTAAAAAAGAAATTGTTTGGTTTTTCATATCAATATTTTTTGGTTGAGGATTCAACTATTTTGTTCAAAATTCATGGTCTTGGGTTGAAATCTTAAATATTAAATGTTTCGTTGATATTGCTTTTTTGTAGTTAAGAAGTTACATACTTGGTTTAAAATCAAACTATTATTTTTTTTAATCAATTGAAATTGAAGGTTCATTATTTTAATTGAAAATTCATACTTTCGGGTGGTGAATTCAACTTTTTTGTGAAAAGCTCATATTTTTATTTGTTAACTCCACAGTTTGCTCAAAAATCTAACTTTCTGATAAAAAATTAGACTATTTCAATAAAAATTCAATTATTAAAAAAAAAGTTGTTGAAAATTATAATAAAAATCCATTTGGTTGCAAATTCACCCGTTTTGTAGAAAGGACGTCTTTTTGGATTTAAATATTAACAGTTTGGATAAAATCTTTTGTCTTTATTAACTGAGAATTTTTTCTTGCTTGAAAATTCAGCCTCTTTTAAAAACACATATTTTTCATAATAATTTATCGAGTTTTCTTTTTTTGAAATTCAACTGCTTGGTTCAAAATGAATCTGTTTTGGTTGAGGACTCCACTACTATTTCATCGAAACTTCGTAATCGTTGTTTCAATTCAACTATGTTTCATTAAAAATAAAAAATGGTCTTCCTTAAAATATTAACTAACGCAATTTTTATTAACAATTTATTTGGTTGTTTGTTAAAAATTGAATATGATTGCCACGATACTTAAATTTATCATCGCCTAAGATTTATGATAAAAAATGGAACCAAATTTCAATTTTAAATTATTTAAATTATGCAGATAATTTTTCATTAATAATAAACACAAATAAATTCTCTTCGAGGAAGTAACCAATCAATTGGCTGTGATTTATGGTTATAGAGCAATGAAATTTTTTCTCTGTCAAATGAGTTTCTAGAGCAAGGTTCATCATTCGCATTAGTACAACATAACGATCACTTTAGCTTTTCTTCGCTACAAGATCTTGATTATTGATATGCATCAATTTAATAGTAGGTTGTCTTTCTTGTTACAGATAGAAACAATAACTGAAGAAAGTACTTAACGTCAAATGTTATTTATTTTACAACACAAGAATTTTAATCGAGAATTATTTTAAAGAATTCAGCCTAGGTCTTTGAAGCTTTTCATAAATAATTTACATATTTGAGGAGGGGAGGGAGTAGCACCCAAAATTATTCTTGTAACAGAGAAAGTGTTGGGGGGTAATTTAAAGGAACGTTATGAAATTTTATGAAATTTAGTACAAAATCATGAAAAAAAAGAATCTAACATTCAAATTTGGACCAGAACGAACAACCAAAACATTCTCCTATTGCAATCTGCAATATTTTCCTTCTTTCCTCCTTTTTATTTTTGTCCAAAATTTTATTTTTTTTATTTTTTTAGATTTCAATAGGAGCATCTTTTGTTTGTTCATTGTGGTCCAAATTAGGTCCTTGGATTCTTGTTTTTTTCTTCAGAAGTTTGCATGCATTTTATTATTGGACGTTGCATAGGATTTTTAATTTGGATTTTAATCTGATTTTTATTTCTTAAATATAAACTTTTAGTACTTTTCCGGACGACGAATTTTTAAAAGGTTTGGGAATTTTCCTCTGTTAAAGAATTCTTCTTTTCCCCTGTTTTCCAGAAACTTGCGTTTTTCTCATTTTTTTCGCTAAAATTCGAAATGAATTAACAGATCGTTTTGTTCAAAAATTTAACAATCACAATTTTTAGAAAATTAATTTTCTTAGTTGAAAATTCATCTTTTCTTTTAAATGTTAAACTTTTTTGTTAAAATTCATTGTTTTGGTGAATATTCCTTTTTTCATTTAAAGACTCATCATTTTAGTATAAAATTCTTTTATTTGAATTAAAAGTAAATTATTAATTTCTAAATATATTGATTATTAATCAATTATCTTTACCACTTAAAAACTCAACTAGTAAAAAATTAATATCTCATTTTTTCGTTTAGATGCGAAATAAATTATTGGAACCCAATAAAAAATCCAACTATTTTTGCTTTAAAAGTTTAATATTATATTTTTGTTTAAAATGTATCAGATTTGGTTAAAAATTCTAATATTTGCTTAAAAATGTTATTATTTTGTTAAAAATTCAAATATTTATTCTTCCGAAATTCAGCAACATGTTTAAGCGCAGACTGCCTTCTTTATTTAGTTTTTTTTATTGAAGATTTTGTTTTTTGGTTGATGATTTACTTTTTTGGTTGGCGATTTATTTTTTTACTTGAAAATTTAACAATTTCATAAAAAAATGAATCTACTTAGTTGGAAATTCACCTTTTGCCTTAAATGGTAAAATCTTTTGTTGAAATTTTTTTTTTTTTGAAGATTCATGATTTTAGTTAAAGATACATTATTTTAGTCGAAAATTTATCTCTTTGATTAAAAATTTAACTATTTATACTAAATTTTTTTGTGAATTAATTATCTTAAAGAAAAATTGAATTATTCATTTCCGGTAAAAAAAATTAATTTTCATTAGTAGAAAACTCAAGGACTTAGTGGAAAACACACATCTCATTTTTTACACACACACACACACACAAAATATATTATATTATATAATAATTATGTAATATGATATAGATTCTTTATATGTATTTTTTCCTTGAAGATTTATTACTGTGGTTGAAAATTTAACTATTTTTTTTAGACATTTGTTTGTTTCTTTTGTATAGAAATAACTTTTTTAACTGAAAATTATATAATTATATAATATTTCGATAAATATTTTTTTTCAGAAAATCATTCTTTTTGGTTGAACAAGTTTTTTTTAGGTTAAAATTACGACTAATTGCTTGAAATTTAATCTGAGATTTTTAGAAATTAATGGAATTTTTTCTTTCAAATTAAATTTTATAACCAAAAATGTAATTCTTTAATTTTGGCAAAAAAATATATCTGCACCGGTTATAAGTTAGAATTTTTGCAGAAAATATATATATTTTTGAAAATTCTTATTTTTTGTGAAAAAAACTCACTTTTTGGTGAAGCCTCTGGCTTTTAGTTCAAGGTTCATCATTTTAGTAGAAAATTCACTTCTGCAGTGGAAAATTTTACTATTTTTGTTGTTGCAATATCTTGCTTGTGTGAAAAAATGACTATTTTCAATCAAAAATTTATTTCTTTTTTTTTTTGTGAAAAATTTATATTTTAAATTGAAAATTTATCTTAACTACTTGGCCGTTCAACTATTTGTTAGAAAATTCAAATATTTGGTTGAAAATTCGCATTTTTTGGTAGAAAATTAATCTTTTTGTTTAAAATCTCAACTGTCTGGTTGAAACTTCATTTCCTTTGGTTAAGGATTCAACTATTTTATTTAAAAAATTATTCTTTTTGGTTAAATTAAACTACCGTATATTTCAAATTAAAATATTTTTTTGACTGAAATATCTTCTATTACGTATTTTCATAAAGAATTCTATTTTTCGGCTTTAAAATTCGAATATTTTATGTAAAAATAAATTATTTTGTAGAAGATCAGTTGTTTTTTTGAACAGCATTAATCTTCTTAGCGAAAAATTCGTCCTTTTGGTTGAAAATTAAACTTTTTTGTTGAAAAATCTTTTCTTGTTGGTTAAAAATTAATTATTGTAACTGAGAATTGAACTAGATTCCATCTTTGGTTGAAAATTTATCATTTGTCATTATTAAATGATTTCTCTACTAGCACTTGTTTTCCCAAGCGACAGTCGGTCTGTCGGTTTGTCTCTCTGTAGCCTGAGGGATCGATACCTTTCTACTGTAAACGGATTTTTTAATCAGAGTTTCTTTTGGTACACTATTTTGTTATACCAAAAGCCAGATTAAGTTTTTAAGTCGGCATTCTATCGTTTATATTTAGTTTAAGAAATAAAAAGTAAAAATGGAAAAAGTGAAAATTTAGCTTTCCCGAAAAAGTACGTGAGTTTCTTCGAATAAAGACGAAAATAAACTTTTTGTAAAGCTAAAAGGCATGCACAGATATATTTAGGACACTACTTTTTGTTTTAAACATGGGAAAAGCGATAAAAAATTTAAGTGTCTGACCCCATATATGTCTGAGATTAATGTAAAATAAGGAATCAAATAAAAAATATGAAAATAGTAACGAGCACTAAAAATTTTAATAATATACAAACTATTATCAATTCATCATATGACAAAGTACATTATAATACAAAAAGATACAGCATACATTGATGTACAGTGTAATACTTCAATAGCCCTCCCTTCTATAGCGGAGCAGGCTATAATGAGTTAGGTCCCACCCATTGCCAAACCCAAAATCGGCGCTATAAAAGAGTTTCACTGTATTTCACACTAGAAATCCCGATATTGATATTTATGTATTCCATTAATTTTAAGAATCTTTTACAACAAAAATTCGCCATTAAAAAGTTACAGCTGTCTTCAGGGGAAGTATCAAGACCGAGCGCGTAGCGCGCAACCCGACAGAAATGCATCTGAGGCTTGCACCAATTCATCATCAAATTAATGGTGCTCAGTAATGTCCTTTACGTTTATTATTTTTAAATTTTTTGTAACCGGCCTACGGGTTCCTAAGGGGCTTTCATCAGCTTCATGTCGGTTCAATTCTCTTATCGCGCCAGTTTCCATGTTTACCTTAACTCGTTTCTTTTTGCCAGGACTACGTGTATGTATTCCACGAAGAAATGAATGACTCTCAAATATTGCAAAGACGTTACCATTAGCTATTGTTAAGACTTTTCTTTCTTCGGTTGGCAAAGGCCCAAATCCCCATTCTACTCTTATTACAATTGGTTTATCAGCAAAAAAGGTGTGTCTTCGAATTTCAAATAACCTGTGTGAATTCGTGTTGGGAATAAGCCGAATAAATCTAAGATGTCGAAAACCATATCCAAGCATCAGTGGAGTACTCTGTCTGGCATGAGGAGACCTGTTGCTGGTAGGAGAAGGACTAGACCTAGCTTAAGAAGACATGGACCTGGCAAGAGGAGATATGGACCTGGCGCTAAACGAAGGCTTGGTAGGAAAATTAGACCTAAACTTGTCACAAAGAGAAGGTTCAGCAGGAAGAAAAGACGATCCAGGCGAATAAGAAAGTCTGGGACCAGGAACAACAGAAATAGGGTCACCATTAGGTAAACATTCAAACTGCGAACTAAACTCTGCAACAAAAAACAGGATTAAGTTTTCTCTGGGCACAATTTTTTCTGATATTACACAACCGTATGTGGCATATAATAAACCCACCGCGGCAATATTATAAACCATTTTTATAAACAAAACTTGAAGTTATTCAATTAAATCCAAAAAATGTAAAATCCACAGTGATAAGAATTAGGAGAACAGGTTCGGGACTTCCGGCAATCTGAAGCAAATCTTAGCACTTTCTCGGGAAATTTGATGGAGACTGTGGCATTCATAGTTTCAAGATTTCTATTTTCGTCTTGCGCAGTACTTTCAAATTCTTACTATAATTTTCTTAGATTTTTCTAGCAGCTGAAATTGAATATTAAAATTCGGCAAATATAAGAAATTAGTACACTTTATCTTGCTTAAGAACTCAGTTTCTATTGATTGACAAACAACACTCGATATGAAAAAAGTCAAAAATTTTTGTCTTAATCACCTAAGAGAAGAGATAAAAATGAAAAGATAAAATTTTTGCAACAAAAAAATACTGAAAAATTTGTTATAAAAATAGATTTTAAATACAAAAATTAACGTTTTGAAAAACGACACAAGCTGATATAACATTTCACTTACAAAATGTTCGCCTGAATGATATATACAAATTTTCTCAGAATCACTTTACCCTAGAATGCGTCTCACTCTTTCAGCTGAGGGAGTAGGAGTAGTGGTAAAAAAGAAGTATATTATACATTAGTAAATATTATTGGCGTCAAGATTGTCATTCTGAGATATTTGTATTTTATTACTTAGTTTTTGGGAAAAAAATGTCTATAGTTTTGGAAACTGATATAAATTCTGTGAAAAGTGTTAAAAGAATGAGAAATATGTAATATAAAAGATATAGAAAATAATTATGAGAAAATTGGTACAGAAGTCAAAATTTTTTAAATATTGAATGAAGGGATACAAAAAAGAGAAAAATCACAAGAGAATAAATTATTTATTTACAAAACGTAAAAAGAAGGCAGTTGGAAGGCAGTTTCAAATTTTGCGGGAAGTCCTTTCGTCGATTCTATTAAAAATACTTTCACATTGAAAAATAACCAAATAATGCATTTGTTTGTTATTTCTGCAAAACTGAGTAAGTTACACATTGTACAATTGCTCAATTCCATATTTTTAAATTAAAATATTTATAGAAAATGTATCAATCGACAGTTACCTTTTACTAAACTACAACCAACATTAGTTTTCTTTCCTTTCTTTCCAAAAAAAGGGTCCAGTGTGTTCAAATAAAATATGTTTTGACTAAATCGTAGCCTTCAAAAGTCACAAAAAGATTTTAAAATTTCGTTGAATAAAAAGATTTTCAAAAATGTTGACTAGAATATTCTTCTTTGCAAGAGCTCTCGATCTTTGTATTTACCTCACATTTGTACGCAAGAGTTCTTAAATTAAAGGTGAAAGCATCGACAACTGTCGTTTGGTGATTGTGAATTCTCTTTTGTTAAAGCTCCTTCGGGTTGAACAAACATATTATAATTGCCTATCTCGTGCTTCGCACTCCATTTCTTCGGTTTTTTAAAATTACTTTTGAATATTTTTTTGTAATTTGAATTGCATTCTATTCTTAGCCGCCCAGAAAATTATATATACAATTGCAATAAATTCATATTATTACTATTCTTAAAATGCATTAGCATTCGAACAGCTTTTGTCTATTTATTATTTCATAGCTTGTGTCATTTGTCCGAATATTTAATTTAAAAAAATTTGTTTTTGTTTTTCTACAAATGAAACAAAAATGGCGGATCCTATTGAAAATAATTCTTACAAATTTGTAGTTCCTTTTTGGTAAAACAAGTTTTGTCTCATTATTTTGTTTCGTAGTTTGTCCCGTGAGTCCAAAAATTTAATTTTTTTATTTTCAAACGTTGTTTTTTAAACCTGAAAACAAAAACTATACGTCCTATCGAAAAGTGATTATTGACGAATTTATCGATCTTTTTAGGGCGCGCAATTTTAGTTGCTCCTTTTTTCGTATCTTGCATAGTTTGACCGCAAAATGCAATTTATTATTTTCCTTTATATTTTACACGATAAAAATATAAATGTTCAACTTTTCGACAAAATTTGAAAAGTTTTTATAATAATCTTTAAGGACTTTCAAAAATAAACTTTTTTCTTCTTTTGAATTTTTTCGCATGATGCGTTGTTTGGCTTAGAATGTTTATTTAATTGCATGTGTTTTTTTTTAAATGCTATAACTCTGGTCATGTTTTCTTTATAGAAAAGTTATACAAAATTTTTTTGAATCTTCGCGTACTATGAATAAACGTACATATAATTTTGAAACCCTGAAAAAAATGGTCTCAACAATTTTGAAAATGCGCTCACTTTTTAAATTTTGATAAAAAATAGCTGCTTTCCTAAATAGTTCTTTCTTTTTAGGCACCAGAAAAGTTTGACATGCCAGAATCCAATCTCATTAATCCTTTGAAAGTTATACCTACACGTTACAGACTACAGACTACAAACATGCAGGCAAGCACCTTCGTAAACATAGTTTTGTTTCACTCTGAGCGTGAAAAAACGCAGAGATTTGATAAATACCGACAGAGTAAAATTTTACTTTAAAAAATACCTTCTTATTAGGATGAGAATGTAAAAAAATTGCCAATTAAAATAGCAGTTTTGGCTGAGAATTAATTTTTCTAAACATCGAGACGTTCGATTGAACCGCTGACCCAACATGTACAATTTTCGCGTGAATCAAACAGAGAATAGCGCCTCTTCTGTTTATTAGAACCGCTCCACTGATTCGGAAAACTAATTACCCCGAACAGGGCAAGTCGTTTAACCAACAGTTTTGTCGAAACGTTTCGCACACGCGGCGCTTGCAGCATAGTTCCGCGCTTGGGCAGTATAAGAAAATACAGCACTCACATTTTGGAGCAACTGATTTCGACAAGTTTGGGGTAACCACTTCCCGGAATCTGGCGCTGATTCTACACCAAACCGAAGTGCAGCAACTCTCCACAGCTGGCGCGAGCGTTTCACTTTACTTCTCTCCTTATATAGACCATTTTTTCCGAACCGTGAGTCGCTTAGTCAGTTTGTCTATCTGCAGTCTAAAAGAAACCATAACTTTTAAAGGAATTTTTTAATCAGAATTTTCTCAAGTTGTATTGTTGTCTACAATGACAGGTCCAGTTAGTTAGTCAGCATTATAATTTCAATATTTCTAGCTTTAATCATGAAACATAAAAATAGAAAAATTTAATCTCCCCGCGGAACCACGCTAGTTAAGATAAACGTACTAGGCACAAAATTATGGTTTTCAAAAAGTTATGCAAAACTGGCGCCTAGGAGTCGTGTAAATAGTATGTAAAGCGTTTTTCTTTGTTCTTTAATATTCCATGTTTATTTTAACCTGTTTTTTGCCAGGATGGAAGTTTTATAAAGAGCTGAATAATCCTCAAATATTGCAAGGACGTCACCATCAACTGTTGTTCTAATTTTGATTCTACGGTTGGTACGGGCCATAATACCCTTCCTACCCTTACAAAATTTGGTTTCTACAGACAAAATGTGTATCTTTGAATGTTGAAGAGCATCATATCCTACTATGAGTGAAGTAGGCTGCCTGGCACGAGGACACATGTTCCTGACAGGAGAGGATCTGGACCTGACTAGAGGAGAAATCAACCTGGCAGGAGAAGAAGACATTTCAGAAACAAAATATAAGCGCATTTCTTAGAAAATAGCCAAAAACGGAATTTATAATTATTTTTTAAGCAATCAATCACTGGTGTCAATTCTGTAAGTAACATAGCAAAAAGTCATCGCGATAATGTTTTTAGTTGATTTCGTAAAAAAATGTAGCCTATTGGTCGAAAAATAGCCAAAGACTGAATTTGTTCATGAACATTGATTAAATAATTAAAAATTACTATAAAATGTGAAAGTATCATAGCCAAAAGTCATCAGAACGACATTCCTAATTCATTTCCTAACAAAAATTAGACGTGTTCTCTGAAAAATAGCTAGCCTGTGGGCTTTATAAAAAATGTTTAACCAATTGCCAAATAGCATCCTTTCGATTAGTAGTAATAAAATATTGATCTATCACACATTTTGTACCAAAAGCGTATATTTGTATGAGATTAACATCGCCAGCCCGAAGAACAACTTTGGTTATTCAGTAATTTGTGTTAAAAATAATTTTTTGTTTTAATTCTCGCCTGCTGAAAATTAGTTTTAAATAATTTTAGCACAGATATTAGGACTTGTTTAATTATTTTGAATATACTAAAAAAAGTAAAACTACTAGAAATTTAAAAAATAAATGTCTGACTCCTTTTTGTCAAATCTTTTCTTTTAAAGAAAAGGTCCATATTGAATCTATATTTTAGTGTACGAATTTATTTGTCTACGAAAAAAAATCCTAATAAAAAAATCAAATTAGCCAAAAAAGTGGCGCACTCAAGATGTCAGATTCGAATAGAATCTGTTTATCACTTACTAGAAGGCGCTAGTAGACTTCCGCGACTGCCCGCGAAATTTAAACTCAAATTAAGCGAAATAAATTTTTGCAAAGAAAAATATAAAAAATGAGTAAAATAAAATATTAAACATGGACTTTCGCTTGATAGAAAGATAAACTGCGAAGTTTGAAAGAGTTTTTGAAGACAAAACAAAATATTTAGTAGGAAGGTTAAATTTGCCCGACTGTAGGTAAGGCAGATATTTTACTGTCGTTCAGAATTGTCAGGGTCGGTCAACTCCGTGGAAAATAAATGGCAACATTCAGCGCATGTTCTGGTGGATATATATGTATATTCCCTGTCCTTACATGTTTCGAATCTCAGAATAATTGAACAAAAAAGGAGAATAAAGACAAAATGAAGCAAATGAGAGACGCGAAATAAGAAATGTAAGATAATTAGCATTTTATTTCTCATTTATTCCGTCTGATTAGCTTCATTTTACCCTTATTTTTAATGAAAAGAAATAATAAAGGCTCATGCGGTATCTTTTGCAGCTCTGCATTTCCAGTAGCTTGCACCCACTTTCAACCCACTGAATGTCGTGTTGGGAACTTATGACCTATCACTTGCTTGTCATTCACGTTTTTACATTCACAACCTCTCACTGTACACGTTTTGTTATCCATTTTAAATAATTTTCTAACTTTTACTAGTGCAGTACAACTTTTTTATAAGCTACAGTCCATGTTCTATTTTTTCCACTCTTTTCTTATAATTTTTTTTCAAAAACTTTTCCAAATTTTATTGCAAATTTTAAGGGTAGGTATCTAAGTTTACTAACGCTTCCTAGTAAGTCTTAAACTCTCATTGTAAATAAAAAAAATTAGTCAATTTCTCGAGTCACCTTCCGGGATGAGTCAGAGACACTCGAGTGTGTTCTTAACGAGCGTGTTTAACGACAAAAGAACAAGCTAACACGGGTTCTGTCGGATGAGTGTAAACAGCAAATTAATTAGCCTGCGCTGCCATTTTGTGCGAAGAATATAACCAGTCGTATTTTGCTCCTTTGCAAGGTTCGTATTTGTAAGGAGGTACATTACAAGAAAGCACAATCCGAGGATGAATAGTGATGACGCTTAGACCGGTCCCTCAAGTTGCAGAAGACTCAACTCGATTAGCAGGAGCAACATTTCTAAGATCGATCTGCTTCTTTTTCTTCTTTGGTGGTGCTGCTCATTTCTGGTTTCTGGTTCACAGATCCATCCAGGTAGGTCTTCAGATCAAGGAAGTCTGCGTTGTCTTGTACTTGATCTCAGCTTCCGTGAAATAACCATTTCTTTTATTGCAATTGTAGACGTATGTCTGCAAGCTGAGAACCTTAATCTACAGTGACAGTGTCATATATCAGTGCTCCCAATTTTGGGAATTGTTTGAACTACGCTTGCGTCGCACTGGCAACCCGATTGGATACTGTTAGCCCGCGCATTTTAAATTATATAAATATTTAAACCTAATATTTATGATGAATAATGATTATCAAATACATACAAAGTAATTTTTCAACCTAATATAGAATTTTAGACTGACAAAAGAAATAATAATGTACTTTTACTGCAGAAAACGTCCTTAATTCTGACTTCAGAAAAAAAATTCTTAATTTATTTTCAGTGATGAAAAAAAATATTAATTAGAAACTCGACAGAGACAATATTAATCATTGTGATGAAAAAAATTATTTCTTTGTACTCAGACTTCATAACGTGTTTTTAATTGAAATCGAATTATTTTTTATCTGTCACTCCAAAGTTTTATTTTAGGATTAAGAAATTACTGTTTATGCATTTCCTAATTATTATGTATGATAAACGTTAAATTTGAATGTTGATAATATTAAAATTCAGCGCGGCAACAGTAACCAATCGGGTGGCTGGTGCGACGCAAGTGCAGTTCAAAAAGTTTTCAAAATTGGGAACACTGTGATACATACTGATTTTAATTATCATAAGGCCACGAAATAGCATAAGGAGTCTGCACTCCCATCCTGCATTTGGAAAATTCGGACCCATAGATTCGGATCATTTTATCAGAAAAGATAAAAAAATTTTATTTCTAATTTAATGCTTATAAAATGAAATTATTTTATTTCAAATTCAAAGGAATTAAAACTATAATATTTGTAATAAAAAGCGTTCGAAATTGAAAACTTTTATATTAAAATTTTTCTTTAATGGAGAATTTTATTAGAAAGGAGTTGAAATTGTATTATTTCTAATTCGAAGCGTTTAAAATTGAACAATCTTATTCTGAATAGAAGAATATCAAATCTGAATGATTTAAGGTTAATATTTTAAAATAGGACAAGTTAAAAACTTTAGAAATGAAATATTTTTAGATTAGAATTTCGAAAATTCGCAACAATTTTCTTCTGAAGATTATCCTTTTAGTTATAAATTTTATTATTTGGTTAAAAATTTAATAACTTTCTTAAAAAGACATCCATTCTGGTTCTAAATTGTTTACAATTATTATTTTGTTGATAGACAGAGAACTGGAATCTTTTTTGGCAGAAAATTAAATTATTTTTTGTCTAATTCTTCTGTCTTAGGAGGAATTTCATCTTTCTTAATTGAAATTGCCATTGCTTGATTCAAAAATCAACAGTTTTGTTGAGTAATAATTATTGGTTTATAATTTACCTGTATAAATATAATATTTGGTTGTTAAAAAAAAAGAAATATTTTCTAGATGAAAATTTAACAATTAAAATTTTTTATTTTTTATAAAAAATCTCACTGTTTAAGACAAATGTCATCTTTTTTTAATAAAAATGCAACAATGAATTCTTGTTTGTTAAAGCTCCTTCGGCTTTAACGAACACATTATCATAACGTATCTCGTGCTTCGCATATTTTAAATAAAACTTTGTTATTTAACATTTTATTGCAACTTTTCTCCTTTTTCAGATTTCATATTTCCATATTTTGTTAGAAATTCAACTAATTCAAAAAAATGATCCGTGTTAGTGAAAATTTAATCTTTTTTTGTTGGAAATATAACTATTTGGTTGAAGATTTAACAATTCTGTATTAAAATCACAGTTTTTCGTTAAAAATTCAACTGTTTTAATTAAAATTCGTCTTTTCGGGATGAAAATTCAAGTATTTTCGTGGGAAATCTGCTTCTTGTTTAAAAATTTTATTTTAATTTTGAAAAGTTAAACTAAAATATTATGTATGAAGATTCGGATTTTTAAAAAAATTGACTGTTTGCTTTAAAAATGCATCCTTCTTTGTGAAAATATCAACGTTCTTGGACAAAATAAAACTGCGTTTAAAAATTCATCTTCTTTGCTTGAGGATTTAAATATTTGCATGGAACCTTTTTGTTAAGAAATAATTTTTTTAAGATTCATGACCTTTGGTCAAAATTAATTTCTTTGGTTGGATGCTTAACTATTCTGTTTAAGAGTGATCTTTTTTTTAATGAAAATCAAACTGCGTGAGTGAAAATTGAACTACTTTTTTGAATTAAAAAAAAAAATGAAACTTTATCTCTTTTTTTAAGATTTTAAATATTTGGTTGAAAGTTATTATTTTTGCCGAAAATTCATACTTTCTTCATGAAGATACAATTTTTGTACAGAAAATTCGTCTTTTGGCTTGAAGGTTTAACAATTTAGGTAAAATTTTTTTATCCACAATTACAGTTTTTTGTTGACAATTTATCTTTTTAGGATTAAAAATCTATATTATGTCAGAAAACAATATTTTTACGAAGGTGTCGGTCAGTCTGTAATCTATACTCTGTGGTCTGCATCCTCTATGCACGATAACTGTCGAGAAATTTATCAGATTGGATTCTGCATCGGCACACTTTTTAATGTTTAAAAAAAAGAACTAGTTCGTGAGCCATCTATTTTGGATAAGGATTTAAAAAGTGAGGGCATTTTCAACAACTTTTAAATCGTACTTTTTCAAGATCTAAAACTATGAATCTCAAACAATTTGTCCTCACGAAGGAGTAGTATCCCTGTAAATAGGGAGTGGAACTACGAACGTCCAAGAATTTGCTAATGTTTGCCATGAATGGATAACCAGGGCCAGTTCCGCGCACATGCGCATTGGCGTTTGTCATGACAACACCTCTTGGAAGTTTTGGACTTGTGTTTTGCACACGGAGGAGTGGGGAGTGAGTAGAACACATGACAGCGCAAACAGC
This sequence comes from Belonocnema kinseyi, assembly GCF_010883055.1. Lineage (NCBI taxonomy): Eukaryota > Metazoa > Arthropoda > Insecta > Hymenoptera > Cynipidae > Belonocnema > Belonocnema kinseyi. The sequence continues at coordinate 108,536,701 of NC_046665.1, read as the reverse complement.
ACTGCGCATGTCCTCGCAACTGGCTATGGGTATCCATTCCTGCCAAACATTTACGAATTCTTGGACGTTCGTGGTTCCACCTCTCCATCCCAAACACATAGGCTGCACTCCTTACTATACCTTCGTTGTCAAACCGTGCGCGCAGCACGCGACGAGAGTGCCTGCATGGCGGGCAGATTTTTTTTGTGAAAGGACACCAAAACGTTAGTAGTTTAAAGTTTTTTAAATTTTCAAAAACTTTAAGGCCAACTTTTGATGTTGAAAGTCAAAGGAAATTATTTCCGTATTCATAATGAGAAAATCATCGAAGATATTAAATAGAAAAAATGTTTGAAATTTATGAAGACCTTAGGTCTTCAAGGGTAATGGCTAAATGCCTAAATTGGTGATAATAAAGTAAGATGCTGGTTGTAAAGTATATATATATATATATAAAGTTGTAAAGTTCTAAACCTAGAAAGTCAAGTTTACTGCAATATAATATTTTAATCGATTCTCAATTCGTGACAAGTTACCACCAGGTATTCACATATTTATCCGCCACTGATTGATAGCGTTATTGAACTCAATTATTTGCCACATTCCGTTTCCCTATTGCTTGGTACTGATCCCTCGTAAAGAAAATTCAATTATTTTAAATGATGAAGGCAGATGATAAAAATTAAAATCAGATTCTAGGACCACTGCGGAAATTTTACAATTTTACAGTGTTGGCGGTTTCATGATGTCAGTAATTTGATCTCGAGAATTTGTTTACTCAGTACATGGAAATTCGTACTGTAATGAAATTCGGTCTTTTAAACCAAAAGTGAATTTCCTCTTTTATAAAATGCTTAATTTATTGCAATTTAAGTCTTCTAATAATATTAACAATTTTAGGGAATTTATATTATTCATACAAAGAAGTTTTCAATTAAAATTTAAAAAAAATGATCTTCAGCAAAAAGTAAATTTATAAAAATGTAGTTGAATTTTTGATAAAAAGATGAATTTTTCCCAAAAAGATTAATTATGTACTTAAAATGAAGAATTCGAACAAATTAAATTTTTAACTGAAAAAATTAATTTTCGTCTAGGATAATAATTCTTTAAGCAAAAAAAATGCATTTACGACTAAAGAGTTGAAATTTCTACCAAGGAGAATAATTCAAAGACTCTTAATTATAATGAAATATTAGGATAAATTCAATAAATTATATGATATTACTACAAAATTATTTTTAACAAAATAGTTGAATTTTGAACTAAAAATAAACAATTATTAACAAAAAATTGAATAGTGTAATTTTTTATTCAAAAACTTGATTTTCAAGACAAAAATCAATTGTTAAAAAACATTTTAATTTTAACTTAAGAATCAAACTTTAAACTAAAATTCTTAAAATTAATTTCTAACTAAAAAAGACAAATTTAAAAAAAATATAGACATTTTTAATCAAATAATTCAATTTTTCAATATTTGAACCACAATGTTCAAAGAAAAATGGGAGTTTGACTTTTATGTTAAAAAATAATTTTTCACTCAAAAAAAATAATTTTCTTTAAAATATATTTTTTAAAAATATATAATAATATATATAAAAATATATATATATATAAACATATATAAAAAATATTTAAAATTAAATTTTCAACCAAATTTGTTATGTTTTTGACTGAAAAAGTCATCTTTACCCAAAAAATGCAACAGTTAAATATTGAGTTAAAAAATGTAACTTTCAATCAAACTATTTTTAGCCAAATCATCGAACTTTTAAATAGCCGAGCAAAATTCTTTAAATGAAAATCTAATATTCAAATTTTCATAATAAAAAATTGAAACTGAATTGAATTTTCCACCAGAAAAAGCCGAATAATTTTCATTTGAAAAAATTAACTTTAAAGACAATCTAAATTTTATAATAAATAAATCTTTAAAGACAAAAATCAATTTTTTAACAGAAAGTTCAATCAACACCTGAAAAAATGAATTTGGTTACAAACCAAAAAAAAACAACTAATTTTTATCAAAATATGATAAAATGTAATTTTGTAAATTTTTAATTCTCAGATAAAAACATTACTTTTGATCAGAAAAATAACAAATTTCAACAAAATAGTTGTATTTGCAAATAAATATATGGACATGCATATTAAATTATGAATATTCAACCAAGAGAACGATTTTTGTAACTTAAGTGTTAAATTTCCAAACCAAAAATATTAATTTTTAGCTAAGAAGATTATTTTTTGATCAAAACACAAATTTCGAGCTAAACACTATATTTTTTATTTATTTAATTATATTTTTGAATGCATAAACAAAACTTTTAAATGAAAAATAGCATAGTTTATTTTACATCAAAAAGTTATTTTAAATAAAATGAATGAAAGTTAAAGAAAATTTGTTAAATTTTTAAGTCAAAAAGCTAAATTTGCAGCAAAAGATGAAATAGGTAAATTTTCAGTCTGAAAAATTTATTAGAAAAAAATTGTTTTGACAAATTGCCTAAGGTTTCAAGAGAAGAAATAAATTTTCTACCAAAAAAGACGAATTTTCAACAAAATACATGAACTTTAAAAAAAGTTGCTAAATTTTTAACTGAATAAAGATACATTTTAAAAAATTGAATAATTCAATCCTCATTAGAAAAAATTAATATAAAAAAATTGCAACAAAATAGCTCAATTTACTACTAAAGAAAATAACTTTCATGTCGAATAAAAATGATAAATTTACAGCGAAAAATTAAATGGTTTTATTTTCATTTCAAAAGTTTTATTATATTCAACTAAAATTATGATTATTCATCCACGAAAATTAATTATTTACGAAATAGTTGAATTTTCAACTCTAAAGATAATTTTTAAAAAAGAATCTTAATTTTTATTAAAAAAGACAGAGGTTTAACAAAATATATGTCTTTTCGCCAAATTAATTAATTTATAACTAGGTAAATAAAACCTTTAAGCGAAAAATTAAATAGTTTAGTTTGCGCGTTAAAATATTAATTTTTAATTAAAAAAAAAACAAATTCTGAAGAAAATATTCAAAAGCAAATAAATGAATTTTCAAGAAGAAAAGCCGAATTTTCAACAAAAATTTTTAATTTTTGTACTAAAAGAGATGTGTTTAAAAAAATGTAAATGAATAGTTTAATTTTTCTGTTAAAAAATTAATCCTTAAGCAGGAGAAGCTGATTCTGCACAAAATAGTTAAGGCCAAAGAAATGAATGTTCAACCAAAGAAGGTGAATTTCGCGACGAAATTTATTAAATTTTTTTACTAAAATAGATACCTTTAAACTAAAATGAAATAGCTAAATTCTTAGTTAAGAAAGGTAAATTTCTACGAAAAAGTAGAAACAATTTTCAACAAAATAGTTAAATTTGCAACTTAACAAATTAACTTTTAACTTGAAAATTTTTCGATAAAAAGCCCAAAAAGGGAGAAATTTTTCATAAAGAAATTTAATTTTTAATAAAAGCGTTGAATTTTTAACAGAAGAACGGAATTTTTAACATTTTATTTTTAAAAAAGATGGTCTCTTTTCTGAAAAGTTATTTTGGTTATTTAATTATTATTATATTTAATTTTCCAAATGTTTGAAATTTTTAGAAAAACACAATAAGTAATTTGCGGATGACTCCTAATATCATAATCCCTCGAAAATATTGTTATTTAAGAGTTCTCAATTGTCTGTAATTTTATAATTTCAGAAAATGGACCATAACGAAAATTTTTTTTTTCGGGAGGGTTCATTGGTCGCCTGTTTGTATTCTATGGTGGGAAGATTTTTATGTTCGGATTACGAAAGAGAAAACCAATGTAACCACCTACAATAATCTAATCAAAGGAATGCGACCAAGACGTCTGAATTTCTTGGAAAAGTCTCCGAGATAGGCAGACTTTATAGAAAGCGATCGCTTAATGATCCCGCTATCCGCGAATTCGATCCTTCAGTCAGTCATCCGTCATTGTGAGATTTGATTTAGGTATCCTCGTGATTAGAGTCGCTCGACTCGAAGAAGAAATCAAGACATGTAATTGATGATCTCAGGGGAAAATCGTCCATGAGAAATAATGATTTCGTATCTCTCCTGTGTTCGAACAGTTTTTCAAACTCCTTCTTTTCTTACATGACAGTCTTTTCCTAATCTGAACACTCTTATAGGCTTGTACGGCTGGTACATTTAAGTCCCGTAGCACTTCGGTTAGACCTATTGCACTATGCCTGTAAACAATTTTTATTTTACTAAGCTGTGCTGAAAGCCACTTGCAGGAAACCGACTGCAGGAAACCGCCTGCAGGAAACCGACTGCAGGAAACCGACTCAGGAAACCAACAGCAGCAGGACACCAGCTCCCAAGTTTAGCCAGTCTTTCGTCAGTTGAGTTTGAAGGCAAATATCCAAACATACCCTTCGAAATGAGTCAAAACGCAGCGAATATGTTTCCCGATGAGAAAATAAATTTAAAAAATTCTTTTCTTTCCCTGTTTTTAAAACACAGCTGCGGTTGAGAAGTCAACTTAAAATTTTTTGGTTCGGAATTAATCTCGTGTTTAACTTATTTGTTAAAAATTGAATTTAAAAAAATCATCTTTTGGTTTAACTTGTTTTTTTGAAAATTCGTTCTTTGTTGTTTCGAATTAATTTTTTAACCCAAAATGTAACTGTTCCATTTTTTGTTAAAAATTTATATTTTCTAGTATCAAAATTATGTCATTATTCAATAAAAAGTATCATTGAATACCAATTTGAAAAAAGTGGATAACTCTTGCTCAATTTTTAGAAATTTTAATAATGAAAAATAAATATACTTGTTTAAATAATTACATAATTTTTTAAGCAAAATTTACTACTTCAAACAATGACGAAATCTTGTAGTAATTCCTGGTTAAAAATTGATTCTTTTTTCGGCAACTAAGGTTCTTGGGCTAAATATTAATATTATTGGTTAAAGAATTGATCCTTTTGCTTGATAATTAAATTTTTTGTCGAAAAATAAACTATTTTTGGGAAAATTAATCCTTTATGGTAGAAAATTAATTCTTGGTTGGTTAAAAATTCATATATTTTTAAGATTTACCTTCTTAGTTGAAACCTTAAATATTCTATTTTTATAAAATTAAACTAATAGTTATGATTTTAGTTATAGTAATAATATAGTTTAGTTATAGTAGTTATTTTAGTTATAGTTTTAGTTAGACTTTTTCAAGGTTGGTTCAAAGTTAATATTTTTATTAAAAATTTATCTTTCCTGGTTGAAAATTTATGTAATTTTTTCAAAGTCCGTCTTTTTTGGTTGAAAATTATTCTTCTTAGATTAGAGTTCATCCTTTTTTTTTCAAAATGCAAATTTCGGTCAAAAATTAACTTTTGTGTTAAAAAAGCACATATTTTTGAATAATAATAAACTTTATTTTCTAAATTAAAATATTATTTTTTAATTAAATTTCTCTTCTAAAAATTTAACTTTTCGGTAAAAAATTAACTTTCTTGTTAAAAAAATATTTTTTTTAGGTTGAAGGTTCAAACTTTGGGTTTGTAATTCATTACTTTGACTAAACAATTCAAACATTTTGTTGAAAAATCGGTTTTTTTTAAACATTAATCTTCTTGCTAGAAAATTCCTCTTGTTGGTGGAAAGTTAAACTGTTAAGATCAAAATTAATTTCCTAGTTAAAAATTTAATTACTTGGTTGAATGCTAAATCGATCTTTTCTAGTTCAAAACTTATAAATGTAATGTTTGCAATGTTTGAAAAATGCCGCCAAATTCTTAATTTTTTGTACGATTCGAACCCAAAATATGTCTTTTTATGAAATATGTGTAATCTTAAACTATAAGATAGAAAATTAATTTTTTTTTCAAACTTAACTTTTTGTTTAAACTTAACTTTTATCTAAAAAAAACTAACTTTTTTGTTCAAGAGTAATATTTTCGGGCTGAAAATTTAACCGTTTTATAAATAATTTGTAATTTTGGCTTAAAAAATTCAACCATTTTTTTAAAATGGATGCAGTTTCTTGAAAATTTGCTTTTTTTAATTATCTACTTTTAAATGAAGATTGAAGTATTCTACTTTTTTGTTTAAAAATGTATCCTTTATAAGTTGAAAATTCAACTATGTTGTAGAAGATTCATGTGTTCTTTCAAATTCCTCTTTTTGGTTAAACATTCAGTCTTGTTCTTTGCACATGCTTCTTGTTGAATTCACAAAGGATAAACATTTATCTTGCCAATGGTTTTGTAAACTTTCACAACTGATTACACATATCAAAATGAAAATAATTCTCAGATATTTTCATCGAAGACATTTCTTTCAAAGAATTATCATAGTTTTGATTGTTTCATGTTTCTGATATTTTATGTAAATGAAAATAAAAGATTGAAATAATAAAGTCTATCTTTCAACTTTCTTTAATTAAAAATTTCTCTGTAATAAATTTGTGGATCTTTTTGAGATAAATAGTTTTTCTGTTTAACATTTTTCCTAATCTTTCATATTATGTGCATAGTTTGGTCAAAAAGTTAAATTTCATTTTATTTTTACTAGAATTCTCGATAAATAAAACTAGAGTCGGGGGTCTCACTTGCTCACTAACGAACAAGGAATGCAGAAAAACAATGAGGTAGGCAGACACACAGGAAGGTGGGTAGGCTGACAGAAAAACAGGTAGGTAGGTATAGGCAGACAAGCAGGTAGGCATGCATGTAAGTAAGCAGGCAGGCATGTAGCCAGGTAGGCAGGTAGGCATGTGAGACGGCAGGCAGCTCGGCTAACTGGAAAACAGAAAAGTAGGTAGTGAGGCAGAAAGACAGTTAGGCATGTTGGCAAATAGGTATACAGGCGGGAATGTAGGTAGGTAGGCTGCAGGAAGACGAGATAAAAAAGAAGTAGGGAATCAGGCAGACAGATAGTCAAAAGGTTATATTGGAAAGCTGGTTGGTAGGCAGGCATGTACGTAGATAGGTAGGAAGGTTGGTATGTATGTAGATAGGTAGATAGGCAGGCATGTAGGTAGGTAGCTAGGCAGGTAGATAGACAAGCAGGCAGGTAGATAGGCAGCTAGGCAGATAGCCTGTTAAGTAAGTAGGCAGGTATGTATTTTAGAAAGAAGGCAGCTAGGTAGGTAGACAGATCATCAGGAAAGTAGGTAGTGAGGCAAGAAGAAAGACGTAGGTAGTGAGGCAAGAAAAAAGCCTCCTAGAAAGTAGACTTCTAGGCATGCAGGTAGAAAAGCAGTGAGGTAGTTAGGTACTCTGACAGCAATACGGGATAAAAGGAAAGTAGGTAGTCAGACAGACAAACAGAAGGTTATATTGGAAAGCTGGTAGTTAGGAAGGCAGGTACACAGGTTGATAGGTATGTAAGTAGGCAAGAAGGTTGGTATGTAGGTAGATAGGCAGGTTGGTAGGTATGTAGGCAGATAGGAAAGTTGTAGGTAGACAAGCAGGAGGGTGGGCTAGCAGCCAGGTATGTAGGCACGTATGCAAGTAAGCATGAAGGCATTCAAGTAGGTAGGCAGGTATGTATCTTTGTAAGTAGATAGCTAGGTAGGTAAGAAGGTAGGCAGTGGAGGTAGTTAGTTGGGCCGAAAGGAATGTGTGTACGGAGGTAGGTCGGAAGGTAGATATGTAGATAGGCAGGCTGGTAGGCAGTTAGGTAGGTACGTATGTAGGTCCACAGGTAGGTAGGCTGACAGGGGAACAAAATAAAAGAAAAGTAGGTAGTTAGGCAGGCAAACAGATAATCAGAAGGTTAGATAGGAAAGATGGTAGGTAGGCTGGCAAGTGTGTAGGTCAACAGGTATGTAGTTGCTACGAAGGTAGGTCGGTAGACAATCAGGTAGGTAGGTAGATAGGCAGGTAGGTAGGTGGGTACGTGGGCATGTAGGTAGGTAGGCAGGTGGGTAGGTAGAATTGTAGGTAGGTAAGCAACTAGGTAGGTATGTAGGTAGACAAGTGCAGGTAGACAGGCAGAGAGGCAATCAGCAGTTAAGCTCCAATCAATTGTATATGAAAATGTCGAGTCTCAATTAATTAAATGCGAATCAAGCAAAACGGTACAGCTCATTAGGAAAATCATTCATATTCCGTTACTGAAAATATTAAAAATCGAAAAAAATTTTAAAATGGACAAAAATTGGTGAAGTGAAAAATTTGATCTTTTGTACATCCTACATGGAGTTTCTTATATAAAAAGTTGTTAAAAGCTTTTTTTTATCTTAAAATAGTTCATATAAATTATAGTTTTTAGATGGAAATTTGGGTTTCGCAAGTTCTCGTCACGTGAGAAAATGTAGCAAGACACCTGCAATCGGAATGTAAACCAGAATCCGCTGGTACTTATCCTCGATGTTGGTCCGCAAAGATCGATCGGGACCGCTTCCAAGCGTTTATTTAAAAGGCCAAATAGCCCCGGAAGTTTAACTAGCTTCCCGATAAACGGCAGCAGTTAAACAATCTCTGAGGTTTAATTTTTTTTCTACACTTTCTATCAAGCTACGAAATTCTTGAAAATTAAAAGAAACAGAAAGTATCCAAAGATCAAATATGCAGAACGCCCATTTAAATATTTGCATTCAAATTGAAAAAAAAATTTTTGCTTAACGTTAAGGAGGAATTTTAATCCTTATTAAGTCTGGGTTTCGTTTCTTGAATTTCACTTCCTTTAAAATTATTTAATTGCTATATTATAATTTTTTTACGGGTATGAGTGAAAAAAGCAGGATCAACTAGCTGCTTCGCTAATTAACTAAAAATAAATTAAAAATGAAGAATAAAATTGTAATTTTATGAATCATTGAAATAAAAAAATTATTTCAATAAAGAGAAATTTCTTTAAATCAAAGCAACTATTCTGGGACTGAGAGTCAATTGAAAATTTTCTTTTTTTTAATTCCTATTTTTCTTTTGTTACCCAAAAACAGCTTTCTGGGTTGAAAAATTATTCGATTTTTAATATAAACTATTTTTAGTTGAAAATTGAACTTTTTTGTAGGAAATTTTCCACTCCAGCTTGGAAATTCGACAATTTATAGCAATCAACTATTTTATTTCAATAAACTTTTATGGTAAAAATACATATTTCTAGGCTGAAAATTCAATTTCTTTGCTAAAAACTCGTGTTTGTAGGTAGAAAATTTTATTATTTTAGATGAAAATTCCACTGTTCGAAGAACACCTCATTTTTTTCGTTAATATTTCGCATTTTAGGGTTGAAAATTAAAGTGTTTGTTGAAAATCTATCTTCCTTACATGAGAAATCATCCATTTTGTAGTTAAAAAATAAACTATTTTAGTAGAAAAATCTACTTTTTTAATATAAATAAAAATGTTTGGTTGAAACTGTATCTCTTCGGTTAAAAATTCAACAACCGGGTAGAAAATTCAATCATTTTGGCTCGATTGAATTTACACTTTTTTGTCAAAAATTCATACTATCAGTTTGAAAATTTACATACTGAGTCGGAAAATTAACAATTTCAATACAAGATTCAACTTTTTGTTGAAAATTATAATTTTTCGTTGAAATTGTGCCGTTTTAAGTGATAAATTAAACAATAAACGTCATCTGGAACATGTTAAATTCATTAGTTTTTGTCTATTTTATTTATAAATTAAAATTTTCACGTAGAAAAAGAAAACATCTTGGGTTCAAAATTTTACTATTTGATTAAATATTAATACTTCTGTTCAAAAGCCATAATTTCTGATTAAAGAAGCAACTATTTTAGTGAACAATTTCACATTTTTCATGAAAATTAAAATGTTTAGTTAAAAATGTATCTTTTTTGGATAAAAATTAAACAATTTGTTAAAAAATTGAACAATTTCGTTGGAGATTAACTTTTTGGTGTTAAATTATAATTTTTGCCTTTAAAATTCAATTTTTTTTATTAAAATGTGTTTTTCTTGGTTAAAGATTCAATTTTTATTGTTGCAAGTTCATATATTTATGTTGAAAATTTATTTATTTTGATTAAAAATTGTACTCTTTCATTTAAAATTCAACTCGTTTGTTAAAAATTCAATATTGTTGCAGAATGTTCATATTTTAGAATTTAAAATTTAAGAATTTCATGGAAAATTCATCTTTTCGATTTAAATAAACTTTTTTGTTGAAAATTTATATTTTTGGTTTGAGAATTTATCTCTTTTGGGTTAAAAAATGAACTATTTAAATATAAAATATACCTTTTTGTTTAAAATAGTTTTTTTTTTTTTGAAAATGTATCTTCTTTGTCCAAAATTAAATTGCTTGGCAGAAAATTAAACTATTATTTTAAATTTACTTTCTTTTTAAATATTCAAATTTTCATTTTGAAATTAAAACATTTTGTAGAATTTTTTTGTGGTTGCATATTAAACTATTTTTCTTAAAAATGTAAATATTTTTTCAAAAGTTCTTATTTTGGGGCAAAGAAAATTATATTTTTCGAAAATTATACTATTAAATTGAAATTTAACTCTTGTTTTAATATTCACATTTCAAAAATGAAAATCAAACTGTTTCGTATAAAAGTGGCATATTACACTCAAAAATTTAAGGATTTGGTAGAAAATTAAACATTTTCTTGAAAATTCAATTTTCGGGTTACAAATCTAATTGATTTGTAGAAAATGCTTTTTTTATTTGAAAAATTATCTTTTTTCGTTTAAGATTGAACTTTTTCATTCCATGGCTGAAATATCAACTGTTACATTTTTCCTTAAAAAATTTCTGTCAATAGAAAATTTCACTGTTTTTTTTGTTTGAAAAAATATTTTTCGATTGAAAATCGATTTTTGAATTAAAAAGTCAACTATACCATTTTTGATTGAAAATTAATCTTATCGGTTAAACAATGAACTCTTATTGTTAAAAATTCGTATCTTGAGGTAAAAAATTCAGTTATTTCGATTGCAAAATTCTACTGTTTAATTGAGTTTGCACTCGCTTGTTGGAATTTCAACTGTTTTGCAAAAAAATCTTTTAGAGTTGAAAATTTAACAATTTTTGTGGAAATTCATCTATTTAATTTAAATTAACTTTCTTGTTGAAAATTAATATTTTTTGTTTAAGAACTTATCTTCTTAGGTTGAAACATTAACTTTATAAGTGGAAAATATACCTTTTTTATTAAAATTGAAATTTTTTGTTGCAAATGTATCTTCTTGTGTTCAAAATGAAAGAATTTGGTATAAAATTAAACTTTTTCGTTTAAATTAACTTTTCTGTTAAAATTCTAATTACCAGGTTAAAAATTAAATTTTTGTTAGAAAATTTTTGTTTTGGCTGTAGATCAAACTATTTTTCTTAGAAATGTAAATGTTACATTTAAAATTTGTTGTGCAGAAAGTTTATTTTTTGCTTAAAAAATTATCTGTTGATTAAAAATTACACTGTTTTTACTTTTTGAAATTTTTTGTGCCTGACAATTGATTTTTTAACTGAATATTGAAATATTTCATTTTTTATTGGAAATTTATCTTTCTAAGTTGAAAATTTAACTATTTGTTGAAAAATTTGTATTTTTTGTTCAAATTTTCTTATTTTTCGCTAAAAAATCATCTTTCTGTTATAAAATTAAACTATTCGCTCATCTAATTTGTAAAAAATGCAATATATTTTGACTTGCCTTTGAAATTAAAGACAATATTGTACGTAAATTATTTTGATTAAAGAAAATGCTTTCTTTTCATTATTCCACTATTTCCATGAAAAACGAAAATTACCAATCATCACTTCGAATAAACTCATATCATTTCGAAAGGAATGTCGATTCTAAATACCCTAGAATTTTAATAATCTAATCCGGCTTTAATTATTGATAAATTATTTTTATAATCTTCCTGGTTCATACTTTCATTTATGGATTTCAATAAATTTAATTATAAAATAGGTTTAGTAAATTAAGATAGCGTCTTGCGATAAATTTCTTATTGGAGAGCGAATGTATAAATATCGTCGTTACAGCTGCTCTAAGATCGGATCATTGAACCCTCTTTGCGAACAAGGCGGAAAATCTATCCGGTAGCTGGTTTGCTCTATTTTTTTTTTTCTTTTTGAGCGATGAAAGTGAAGACTCTCTCGTCCGCACCCGTGCAAGGATTTCTGATACTTGATATGTCGACCTCGAAAGTATCGTTTCTTCGAAGTCTGAAAAAATCTTACACGTCGAAAGCTCATCTTAAACGTCCATCTTCTTGATGAAGGTCTCGAACCTGAAGAAATTATTCGAAGCATCAAACGACCCAAATAAAAAAACATTAACTTGAATCAAGCCTTAAACCAACTACATTATTCGAGACTTTTCAGATAATGATGAAAAAATTTCGTCTTGAGATTATTATTGTTACTTTTATAAACAACTGCATAGATAAAGCATTTTTTGAAAGAAATTTTTTTTTTCGATGACAGTTTTTTTAATTATGGACTGTGTGATAATTTTAGAAAAAAAATCAAATTTCATTGATCAATTTTATGATTTTCTTAACAATTAAAATAAACAAATGCCTTATTGGGGCATCTGTCGGCGAAAAAATCATTTGTATTAATTTTTTTTAAATTTTAAACTTTTTAATTGTGATCGTCATAGTAATTTCAGCAACATTCATGATTAGTTGATACATTTTTAAAATGAATTCAACATACAAATTATGAATTTTGTTGAAATTACGATGAAGTTCCTCACAAAAAGACTGAGTTCCAAAAAAATTCTGTCGATTGATTCCCCAACAATGCATTCGTTTATTCAAATTCTTTTAAAAGTCATAAAATTGATCAATAAATCATTAAATTTTCTGAAATATAATGAAGTTTATAATTAAAAAAGTTGTCATAATAAAACAAACCGAATTTTTCTTATAAAAAATGCCTTATCTATGCAAATGTTTAATAAATTTGTTTAAAAAATTCATAAAATTTATGAACTAGTTATAAATGTTGCTGAAATTGTCATAAAGATCCCAACTAAAAGGAATGGCACTGGAAAAAAACTACTTTTTTCCCAATAAATGCCCGAATAATGCATTTCTTTATTACATTTGCTTACAAAAATTTTAAGATTAATCAAAATTTTATAAAATTAGCATAAAGCTTCTAATTTAAAAAATGACCTTGACAAAAAACGGACTTTTCTTTCGAATGATGAAAAATCGTAAAAAACATTCTTTCAAAAAATAATTTGTTTATACAAAATTTTTGTAAATTATATAATAATGGAAATGGCCTTTTTCATAATATTTATTTATTTATAACTAAATTGAAAGCCTAATTGGACAATAAGACTCGAAAACTCTCAGAAATTTTATTAATTTTTTTTCTTCAAATTTTTGTTATCTAAATAGGTCAACAATTAAGGGCTAACCAGTTTAGTTTTGAGCCCAAAATTCCATAGAGCCCACTATGGGCATAGGGCCTATAATTAAAATAGGGTCCAAAATTGGTATAAGGCCCACAACAGACATAAATCACACGACAAACATAAGGACTAATTTATGTAGTGCCCAACATTTATACAAGGTCTAAATTTGACATAGGACCCAAAATATTCATATGTCCCAAAAAAATATAGGGACCAAAATTTATATAGAGCACGAATAGACATGTAAGCAAAAATTAAAATAGGGTCTGAAATGAATATATTGCCTAAAGTTTCAAGAAGGTTTAAAGGTTTCATAGCACCCAAAATAGATATAGGGTCCAGAAAGTAATAGGGCCCACAATTGACATAAAGCCCAAAATTGAAATAGGGCCTAAATAGACTTAGAACCAACATTTTAAAAGGCTCGCAATTAAAATAGGGCCAAAAATTGACATAGTTCCAACAATTGATATAGGGCCTCAAATTGACATAGGGTCTAAAATAGAAATAAAGCTCAAAATGGGCATAGGGACTAAAGTTGACATAGGGCCGAAAATTGAAAAAGGACCCACAATGTGTATAAGGTCTAACTTATATATAAGACCCAATTAACGTAAGACCCACACTTAACATAGGGCCCATAATTAAAATAGGGTTCAAAATTGGTACAAGGCCCAAAACAGACATAAATCTCAAAATAGAAAAGGCGGCCAAAATTTACATAGTGCCTAAAATTGATCAAAGGTATACATTTCAAATAGGGCCCAAAATATGCATAGGCGACGAAATGACATAGGGCTTCACTAGGCATATAACCAAAAATTAAAATGAAGCTTGAAATTGAAATAGCGACCATAATTGACATATGGCCAAAAATTGATGCAGGGTGCAACACAGATATGAATCATAAAATAAACATAGGGTCCAAAATTAATATGGTGCCCAAAGTTTTACGAAGGTCTAAATGTTACATAAGTCCCAAAATAGACATAGGGTCCAGAAAGGCATAGGGACCACAATCGACATAAGGCTTATATTTTCGTGGAACCACAAATTGAAATGTGGCTTGCAGTTCGCATCGGTCCCACAATTTATATAGGGCCCAAAATTGACATAGGGCATAAGACATAAATAAATCCCAAAATAGTCGTAGGGAATAAAATAAACATAGGAGCGAGAATTTATATGGATCCCAAAATGTATATAAGGTCTCAATTTGGCATACGGCCTAAGCTAGACATATTTCCCGAAAAAGGACATAGGGCCTACAATTTACATAGAGGCCAAAATTGACATAGGGCCTAAAATTACCGTAGGTCCTAATTTTACAATAGGGTCTAAAATAGACAAAACGCTTAATTAGGTATAGGGACTAAAATTAAGACAGGGCCAACAATTTAAATAGGGCCCAAAATGCATATAAGGTTTAACGGCCCGCAATCAACTTGGGGTCCAAAACAGTCATACAGGCCAAAATAGACACAGGAAAACAAATTAAAATAGGGCCGAATATTTATATAGGGACCGGAAATAACATAGAGTCCAAAACAAAATGGGGCCCACAGTTCTCATTAAAAAATTTTCAATTTTTCTAGATTTTTCGTTTTAATTTTTATTTGATTGAAAATTGTACTTTTCAGTTTAAAATTCAATTCTTTTTTCAAAAATGCAACTATTTTGTTAAAAACTTATATTTTGTTGACAAAAATTAAACAACTACTTTGTTGAAAATTTATCTTCTCGGTTGAAAATTAAACTATTTCGTTAAAAATTCGATTTTTTGTTGTTGGAAATTTACTTTTAATTTAATTAAAAATTTAACCATTACGTTTATAGTTGAAAATTTACTCTTTTAGTTAAAAATTCAAATATGTTTTTAAGAATTGATTTTTTATGTTGAAAATCCTTGTATTCTGTTTAGAAATCGTGTTTTTAAAATAAAATAATTCTTTTTAATTAAAATTTTAGCTTTTTTCTCTGATAATTAATTGTTTTTGGTTTAATTAAAGATATTTTTTGGTTAAAACTAATTTTTTTGTAGAAAAGACGTCTTCATTTCTTTGAAAATTTATGTCTTCATTGATCTCTTCTTTTTTGGTTAAAAATGCAACTGTTTAGTTAAAAATTAAATTATTAATTTGAAAAATTTACTACTTGATAAAAAATCCACTTTTTCCGAAATTTTGATAGAAAATTCAACTCTTTGGTTGAAAATCTTCTGCATTTCGATAAAAACTAAGTTTTTAAATAAAAATGTAACAATTTCATTTTCGGTTGAAAAATTATCAGTTTTTCTTGCAAATTCAAATATATGAATGAAAATTCAACTATTTCGGTATAAAATTTAACTTTTGTTTGACAAATGCATTTATTTTTTTAATAATTCGCCTTATCTGGGAGAAAATTAATCTTCTTTTAGAAAATCTTATCTTTTTGGCTGTCAGTTTAACCATTTGGTTAAAAATGTAACTATTTTTGCAGAAAATTAAAAAAAATTGTTAAACCAAAAGGATTAGTTTCCACAAAACACTTGAATGTTTCACTCAACCACAAAAATTAAAAAAAAGGTTTATTTTCGAACAACTATTTACTTTCTCGAATAAATAATTTAATTTTTAACTAAATAGTTCATTTTCATTCCGTAATAGTTGAATTTTCGACCATAGCGATGAATGTTTAAATAAACAGTTGCCTTCTTCGTCATAAAATATTACATATATAAGGATATTAATTTCCAAAGAAAAAATACGTCTTTTCTACAAAATTATTAAATTAATCTTCTTAGTTGAAAAGTTCATTAATTGCCAGGAAGTGGAAAATTTTTTTTTCAAAATTAAATAATTAATTTTAGCCGTATCCCGATTGGTCGGGAGTTCCTCCCTTCTCGGTAAAATTGTGTCTACTTTGTATAAATTCACAAAATTTTTAGAAACCTTCGAGAATCGTGACACAAACTTTTTAATTTTCACCCACACACTTGCGCATTATATATTTTCTATTGGGTTCGCAAATTTCTCTGTACCTGAAATTTTTTATAAAAAAGCAGCATACAATCTTCAGACTGACTTCCGTCTGGCTTAGATTACTCACGAGCGAAAGTGAATTTCCTAGGTGTAAAGGTAAATGAAAAGATAAACGAAGGCCTACACTTGTGGCGCAATTGTGCGTGGAGGAGCCCTAAACTATAAGATAGTGGCGGGCGTTTGTCGCGACCCACATCCTGGATTATAATATTGTCAGTCTAGAGTCCAGTTTATAAACAGAGGTTCTCAATTTTAATTAAAACTTTGAAAAAAAAATCAAAATTCTAATTTGTCTTTGGCATCAAAATTTTAAATTCAAGAACGGAATTCTTGCAGGCGATTTTTCTGCGGTAAAACGCTAATGGACAAAGCTAGTAAATAGAGATTCCGCTAAGAATATGGTGAGGACGAGACATTTTTTGACAAGTGAGAAAGAAATTAATCGAGATAGTTTGGGCAAGTAGAGCGAATAGAGAGATAACAATGACAGAATCAAATATATTTATGTATAGTTCTGTACTTGCACCCACTGTGTCGTACGTTAAAAAGTATTTGAAATACCAAGAAACGGTTAAGAGTAAAATTAACGCGGTAGACCTGCAATTTTTGTGATAGTACTGCCGTAAAACGCTAATAGATAAAATCAGTAATAAGTAAGTCCTCAAAGAGTGCAAGTCC
Source organism: Belonocnema kinseyi (assembly GCF_010883055.1). NCBI lineage: Eukaryota > Metazoa > Arthropoda > Insecta > Hymenoptera > Cynipidae > Belonocnema > Belonocnema kinseyi. Next base: position 108,519,664 of record NC_046665.1, on the reverse strand, counting down.
TCAAAGAGTGCAAGTCTTCAAAGACAGATAATGTTTGGTGGTAAAACGCCAATGGATGAAGTAATTATGTACTTACGCCCACTTTGTTGCACGCTAGCAAGACCTAGAAATACCAATAAAAAGACACAATTGAATTAGGGCGATTGACATGAAATTTTTTCGCAATGTGTGCGGTAAAACGCTAATGGACAAAGTTATTAATGAGAGAATCCGCAATATCTGGGGTAAACCGCTAATGGACAAAGCCAGTAATGAGATAATCTGAAAAGAATGTACTGTAGAGAACACACTGTTTGACAAGTGCAACAAAAATGTATAAAGATGGTTTAAATAAGGCGAGCAATATCTGCGGCAAAACTGCCAGGATATGCAATCGTGGCGACCAATAGTTTATAAAAAGATTATCAGTAGAGTGAATGACGCCTGAAACAAAAGTCCGTAGACACTAATGGGCCCGAATGGAAAGCTTTATACTGTGGCTCTGCGAAGCTGTTTACCTGCGGTGATTGCTAGAGAGATTGATCAGCGACCTGGGTCAGAGCACTATTATGGAACAAAAGTGTTACTTAACAGACCGTATAACAAGGCTAGAACTCAGCCAGTCACGCTTACCTCTAAAATGATCTGACTTAATGGTATAATAAAAGAGTAAATGCAAATAAAAAATAAATAAAAAGAGAATCTTTAATTTAAAAAATAATAATAGTAATTCCCGAAAATAGCAGAAAAAAAGAATCTAATGGTTGAATTCGGAAAAAGTTCTAAAATTCCTCAATTTAGATTTAAACAAAAATTAATTTAAAGAATAGAAAAGTAAGGCAAAATATTTTTGAGTAAAGAATAAAAATTTCGAATAACCATTTCATTTTTATTTATATTTGCGAATTTATAAGCAAAAACTTAATATTTGATAGTATAACTCAAACATTTTTTTGATTTTATATAAAAAACAGTTTCAAGTGAAAATTTCCAAGCTACATTGAGAAGTAATTCTTAGAATTATAAGTAACCATTAATGAACAATGAATATTTTAATATACATTTCAATAAGAAATGGTACATTTTTTCTATTTTGTCGATCAATCAAAATTATGTTAATGCAGCTGTGATAGCATTCTGTCAATGAATACATTTTTGTCAATGATTTAAGATTTTATCTAAAATAATATTTAAAGAATTAAGACTGTTACATACAAGTTATTTTGTTTATAATTGCTTAAAAAATTAGTAAATTTCGTAGTTTTTTAAATAATATTTTTAGTTAAAATAAAAACTGCGCGTTACCGACTAACTTTTTTATGTAACATTATTATCGTAGTACCTGAAACATAATTTGGAAAAACAAACAATGGTTTTTTATTTTAAAAAATCTAAATTTAATATTTTTTTATAATATTGCTAATAAAAATAAAAATTACTAGTTAAAATTTTTCTCTGTTCACAAAGCATAATTTAAAGTAGTTTGAAACCTAAATATTTATTTTCCTGAAATATTTCTTTTTTGATTATGATCCATAACGATTTAATTTCACTTTTTCCTTCGGTGAAAAAAAAGGTTAATTGTCAATTTTGACGTTCTAGTCGTTCAAAAAATCAAATCTCGAATATTAAATTGAAAAATAACATTTAGTTTTGTTCTGAAGAATTTAACGCGATGATTTATAAAAAACAAATTTTAAACTCTTATTTCTCTCTGTTCGTAGGTTATTTGTTGTTGTGAATATTGTTTAAATTTGATATAAAAAATTTAAGAACCATAATAGACGATAAAAAAAGTAATACTTTTTTCCTTGTGAAAAGGTGTGAGGGGGTGGAGCGAAATAGGAATTAGGAGGAGCGGAAATAGGGAGTTAAAAGCAAAGGAAAAGAGGAGAGTGGAACTTCTGGAGAGAGAGAAATTAGGAAAGGAAGGGGTATTGCAAAAGTAGAGTGGAGGACGTAAAGGAGTAGGGTCGATAATGGTAATACTAAAAAGAAGTAAGCAGGTATTAAATAAAAGCAGCTGGCATAAAAGGTGAAGTTAGTGAGATGAACATATTGGATAAAGGGGCATTAGCTTAAGCGACGTAGTGACGAGAGGGAAAGGAGGAAGAAGAAAAGTTGTACCTTTTTCCTGGGAGAAGAAGTAAAGGGGAGATTCAGAAGAGCAGAAATAGGGGTTAGAAGCAAAGGAAATAAGGCGAGTATAACTTTTGAAGGAGAAGAGAATTAGGAGAGGAAGAGGTGTCGAAGAAGAAGAGGGGATACACTGAAGAAGTAGATTGAATAAGGGGAGTAACAAACAAATAGAGTAAGCAAATATAATTTGAAAGCAGATGGCATAAAACGCGAAGTTAGTGAGAAGGAAATAGGGTAGGAAGGAGCAGTAGTTTACGCGACGTGGAGACTAGAAGGGAACCTGGTAGAAGAAAAGTCGTACTTTTTCCCTGCAAGGGAAGTGTGGATGAGGATGGGTGATAAAGTATGAGAAGCGAAAGTAAGAAGTAAGAATAAGAGGGAATGAGGAGGGTGAAAAGGGGAGAAGAGTATAGAAATTAGGAAAGGGTAAGATTAAAGAAGGATAGTAGAGAAAGATGGGGAAAGATATAAGGGAATAGGGAGAGCAGTTGTAATAAAAAAGATGTAAGCAGAAAGAGGTGGTATAGGAAAAAAAATAACTCAGGGGGAAGTAGGGTAGGGAGAAGCAGTAGCTTACGCGAAGTAGAGATGAACAGGAAAGCAGGTAAGAGAAAAGTCGTACTTTTTCCTAAAAGAGAAGTGAGGAAGTGGATGGGTGAGGAACTAAGGGGAGCGGAAGTGGGACGTAAGAAAGAAAAGAGATGAGAAGAGTGGAAATAAAGGAACAGCGTGTAATAAGGAAAGAGTGGAAAGAGTGATAGTAAGTAGAAGAAAAGTTGTACTTTTTTCTTGAAAGGGAAGTTAGGGAAAGGATGGGTGAGAAAGTAAGCGGAGCAGGATTAGATATTAGGAAAAAAAGATAATAAGGAAAATAAAAGATGAACTGGAGAAGGAGAAAAAAATAAGGAGAGGGTGGGTTGAAAGAAGAATAGTAGAGGAAAGGATAAGCG
>NC_046665.1:108507797-108516496 GCF_010883055.1 Belonocnema kinseyi | reverse complement strand
TATGTGAAGTAGGGGTCGAGAGTGGAAGTAGAAAAAGTAGGAGAGGACGGAAGAAGTTTAAGGAGGGGAAGTAGGGTTGGGGGTTTTAAGACAAGATCAGATAAAAAAGTAATAAAATAAAATAATTATCCTATCCTGACCAGGTCAGGATAGGATAGAAGAGGAGAGGGGACTGATAGGGGAAGAATAGATAGAGGAATCATAGGGGAGGGTGCAATTTAAAAGTCTTAATTAACGTCTTAAAAGGCTGCGAAATCTAATAAATTGATTCTGCTTTTTTCACTTCTAATAATTTTGTATTTCCATTTTAATTTTTTAGTTTTATCAGATATAACTAATTCTAAATTTTTAAAATTTATTGTCGTTAAATTGTGACGTTCTTTTGTTTACTGAATGTTGGGTAACATAAAATATTTAGGTTTTAACTGTGAAACTGCATGCGTGACTAAAGGAGGGTTTGATTGAGGCAATGCTGACACGACTTCCGGTACACTTGTGGCCTATTGCATCAAACTCTTGTACGTGATTCGTAATAATTTATCCCATCTTGCAAAATAATTAGATCCACTTTCCTCAATTTTAAAATGCTTTGAGAAAATTTACTACCAGATTTATGTCATTTGCGTATCATAGTTAATATTCTTTTAATTTCAAACAGGCAGATATCATTTAACATTGAAACAAGTGTACACACTGTTATCTTGTTTCTGTAAAAGCTTGGAGGAAATTTCATACTTTCCTGAATTAAATTACTGACGCTCTTGACGACAACTCTATAGAAATTTTTTTTGAATAAATATGGCTTATCAGTCCTAATTGTGTCATTTAAAGACGTGCTACCTTGGGAAGATATCAGTTTTCAAGAAAAATGAGGAAACTAATTCTTATTTTTACTCTCCTTTTTTTGAGTTTTATTATAGTTCCAGTTCATGGCTGTCTTCAATTCGGCACTAAATGTCAAATTAAATTAAATTTGGCATCAGATGAAAGTAAGTTAATAAAAATAAGTTGAGTTTTCAAAATGCAGCTATTAATTATGAACATATGGTGCACTCAGAAAAAATGTTCCTTGATTCAAAAACAAGTTTCTTTAATTCCAAGAATTTGCTTTTGATTCAAATTCGTTGGACTAAAGACAAATTTTTTATGTTCCTATATAAATCTTTCTTTAATTTTTAAATATTTGTTACTTTAAAGTTATTATTGGTTAAATAAAAAAAATATGCTGAAAAACGGTTTCTTGGATAAACGGCAAAATAATTTTCTGACAGTAGTTTAATTCTTTCTTTTCATTGTTATTATATTTTTTTATTGATTTAAAGGATGCTGTGGTGTATGTTATCTACATTTATCAGGAAATTCAACTTGCGTTCAACCGGTTTTATAAGCTGTCCGAAAAATTGAAAGAACAAGCCTCATTTTTAATGGGTAACACGTTCATTTTTATTTATTAAAAAGAAAGAAGAGTGGAATTCAGGAAATGGTGGAAAATTGGAAGGGGAAGGGGTGAATGGATATTGAAGAGGAGAAGAGGGGATGAGACTAGGAAATAGGGTGGGGGTTACGAATGAGAGTGTGCCGGTTAGTGGTGACATAGGAGGAGGAGTAAGTAAAAAGGAAGTAGTGGGAAGGGTTAGTACGATAGATGAAGGAGGGGTAGAGGATTGTAGAGGGGGACGGATAACGTAGGACAGGATAGGCCACAAAGAAGGTGATGGAAAAAATTGGAAACTAAAAATACGATAGAAAGAAGTCGTACTCCTATTTCACCACTGCATTGCTGACCCTCTCTCATGCTTCCACTCCCCCTACTTCCTTATTTATCGCCTGCTTCCTCATCTCCTCCCCTCTTCTTTACTGTTTCTCCTATTCCTCCCTTTCACTCACCCCTTTCACTTCCTACTTTCCCTCTCCTCCAGCACTTCTACTCCTCTATATTTTTTATTTCTTTTTTATATATTTTTAAAGGCTTTGAAATTAAGCCCAAAATATTGCTCTGTTTGCAGATCGAAAGAGATAATCAAAGGACACTAAGAAAATTTGGAAAATTTGAAATTGGAAAATAAAAAGATGTTAATATTTTTAAAATAAATATATTTAATAATTTTTTTATGACCTAAAATACCTGGGATAAAGATAAAGCCTAAGCCATTTTATATTATTTTCAGTAAATAAATAACATTATCCAAATTTATTACAATTACAATTTTTATGATCAACCTTCCAAGTTTATTACGTAAAAAAGAATCATTTCAAGGCAAAGTTCCATAAGTACAAATTCTATACCTTTTTTCTTTTTAAATCTTTTAAAAATATAAATAAGCAAATAAAATTAACATGCTGCTTCGCTTTTAACCTGAAATTCTCAAAGTTAAATTATTTTAAACTGAAATGGTTCAATATTAGAAAATTTGGAATATGCAGCCTATGTAGAAACTCTCAAAATGATTCGGTTTTATTTTTCAATCTTTAAAAATGATATCGTTTTAAAATATTTAAGTTTTATAATTTAAAAAATACTTTTAAACTCCTACACCGATAATTAATTCATCCTAACCTCCCCCTCCCCGCAGCCAAGTAGAGTTATCGGGGGTAAAAATTCAGTTAATTTTTTTTTTAAGTTTTCAACAGTTATTTTGACAAAATTTTTTTCAATTTTCAACACTTTAATTTAAAATTTTGCTCAAATATATTTTTTTCTCTATTTACAATTTTCAGAAGTTTAATTTCCATGCATTTTCATCGACGTCCCGTCATTATATTTTAACGTTTGAAAATGAATATAATTTCAAAATAGAAAAAGAATTAAATTTTTGAGAAAAAATGAGAACTGATAATTAAATTCAAATCTGTTTAAAACCTCAATATGCAAGATGTCTCAATTTTTACCTGTCAAAAATTCAATTAATTTTCATTATAATTTTTCAACAATTAAATTTTTTATTTTCTTTAATTTTCAACCGTTGAATTTCCAATTTCCTTCAATTTTAATTGTTTTTTCGTTTATAACTTTCAAACGTTGCAAGTTTCGAAACTTCGAAATTGAAGAACATTGAATTTTTTTAATCACAAACACTGTTAAATGAACCTATGACTGTTCAAAATTCAATGGTCAACTTACCTCAATTTTTCAAATATTTTCACCAGTTTAAAAATTAATTGTAATTTTTTTTAAGTGTCAGATGCTGCATTTTCAATTTATTTCAATGGTTAACCTTTAATATTCTAATTTTTCTAGACTTTTGACTCTACTAAAAAATTTGCAACAGTTGCGTATTTAATTTTCTTTTCATTTTTACCCGTGAAGTTTTCGTGAATTTTCTTTAATTTTCAGTCGTTGAATTTGCAACTGTTAAAAATAAAATAAATTAAAGATTATAGAAAATTAAATTTTGACATTTGAAGAAAAGAAAAATTTAAAGTAATTGATTAATAAATTATTTATAATAAAATAGATGAATTTAATATGTCTGAAGGGTGGAAATAGATTTTCTTTTACAAAATTTAGTTGGTTAGGAATTTTTTTTAAAATAAAAAATAAATTTAAACCAGAATTAATTTCATTTTTAAAATTATAAATAAATTTTGCTTAATGGTTGGAATATATTTAAATTAAAAATTTGAATAAACTTTGTTTATATTTAGAACTATTGAAAATTCAATATTTAATATTTCTTCATTTTTCACTTTGTTCTTTTTCGAAAAAATAAAATTGAATTACAGACTTTTTAAAAATTTCCAAGTGTTCAATTTTTAATTTTCTTCAATTTTAAAACATTTTTCTTTAATTTCCAGCCTTTCTATTTTCAAAGCGTTAGAAATCCAATCGTCAAAAATTGAATTGCAATTTTTTTTAAATTTCCAAGAATTGAATATTAAATTCTCTCCAATCTTGAAAATTTGTATTTTTAATTGTTGCAAGTTAAATTTTCAACGGTCGAAATTTCTGGTTTTTTAAATGAAAAATTTCAGAAAATTGATAATTGAATTTTAATTTATTGTAAGAATTAAAAAAAAATTGATAAATACTTTTTCTTAAAATAAGTAAATAATATAAACACAAAATTTAAAAATACGTTTCCTTAACATCTGAAAAATAAAATCTCATGTTTTAAAAGTCAAAAAATTACCTCTCAATATTTTTCTATCTTTATTAGTTTATTTTTCAATGTTTATTTCATTTAAATGTTGAACTGAAGAAGAAGGGATATATTTTTTAAATTTCAATTGATCTGAAATTATATCATAAAAACATTTGATTTATCATCTGTTGAAAATGCAGGAAAAATACAAATTTTGTATTAAAATTTAATGTTAATGGGTCTTCATTGGCAAATAGGTTTTTAAAAAATCAGCAGTCAAACAGTTTTCAAAAATTTCAACGATAATTGTCGTCTTGTTAGCATTATTATTTCTAATAGAGGCAGCAATACCTAAATAACAATTTCATATTCCTCACTCTTGTTGACTCTAGTCCTAATAAAACTTTCTAAAAAAGGATCATTCGACTGGTAATCAGAAAGTGAAAAGATGCTCTCATTTGAAATTCAAAAATCCATATCAGACCCCTAAGAAAGTTTCGATTGGACTACTATATGTGCATAGATATTGCGACGTTATCAGTTCTTGTAGAAATGCGGGACATCTAATGTTTAAAAAACGGCACACGCCTCGCGGTGGCATGAAGAATTGCAAAAGTGTAACCGTGTGCGTTTCCATTTGTGTGTCCACACTTTCTCTGGACCACCCCGCCCACAATGTAGTTGCACTCGTCGATCTAGAAGCAGCAGCAGCTGCAATTAGATCAGACTCTGCTGTTCCAGTCCAGTTGATCTCCTTCACTTTCAACTTTAGAATAAGAATTCTGCTGAGAGATGAAATCGGATCCTTTTTGAGGGATTATCAGTTTCATCTACTTTAACAGAGATGATGAGTGCATAATCGTCATTTAAGTTTCATACCCATAGAGAGCCATCAGTAACGGAGGTTTTTAAGTTTATTAGGCCAGTGTAAGTAACGCTGAATTCTACTGCGCAACCAAAAGTACTAGGGAAACTTACTGCGCAGATAGAATTCTACTGCGCATCCAGAGTCAGCGCAGAAGATTAGTGCACAGACACAATTCCATTGCGCAGGCATAAACAGCGCAGACGATTAGCGCGCAGGAAAAATTCTACTGCGTATTCAGAATGAACGCAGGATATTAATGCGCAGACAGGATTCTACTGCGCAGTCAAATCAGCGGGGCATATTTTGAGGACAGTGTTGCGCAGAATTATTTACTTTGTCTAGTACAGATTCAAAATTTAGTTCACTTTTCTGACATAGAATTTTTTAAGTATTAAACATTATCATAATTGTTTATTAAACATATTATGCCTTAGTTCTTCTCATTAATTTTCAGTTAAAATGTCATCTTTTTAGTTGATAATTTAACTACTCCGTTTTAAGTTGAATTTGTTTATTAAAAATTTCTATGATTCGGAAACTCATTTTTTTGCTAAAAACACAATATGTTTTAAGCTGAAAATTGAACTTTTTCATGTTTGGTTGAAAAGGGTTTTTTCTTCGTGGCAAATTTAACAATTTTTTGAAAATGTACATTCTTTTTAAAAAGTTCAACTTCAAGATTGAACTATTTCTTCGTAAATTTAACTACTTAGTAAAAATTAGCTTTGTCGTTAAAAATTTATATTTTCGATAAAAAATTCAAATTCTTTGTAAAAAAATCTTTTTTTAGATTGAAATTTTATTAGTTTTGTTAAAGTTCTACTATTTAATGAAAATTTGACTTAATTGCTAAAATTTTATGTTTTTCGATTGAAAATTTAACTTTTTTGTAAAAGATTCGTATTTTGAACTTTAAGATTTAACAATTTTTAATAAAAATCGACTATTTCGTTTAAATTAAAATTTTTTATTTACATTTTTAGAATCAAAAACAATTTCTTTGTAGAAAATTTATTTATTAAACACTTCAATATTTTAGTTTAAATTTCAAACACTTTGTTCTAAACTCGTCTTTTTAGGTTTCTTATCTAATTATTTCGGTTAAGAGTTCTATTATATGTTGGAAATTTAAGTTTTTTGTTTAAAATTTAGATTTTCTGGTTTGAAATTTGATTATTTTGTAGAAAAGTCGACTTTTGAACTTGAGGTTTAAAAATCTCATAAAAAATTCAATAATTTGGTGTGAATTAACTTTTTTGTTAAAAATTAATTTCTTTTTTGCTATAAAATTAATCTTGGTTGAAAATTAATATTTTTTCTTAGAAATTAATTTTTTTGTTTTAATATATAATAATTTCGTTAAAATTTTTTTTAAGTTTAATTTTCAACTATTTTTTAAAAATATAATAGCTGATAATTCAAACAAAAAAAGGTTTAAATTTAAAATAAAAATTCGTTGCATTTTACCTAAAAAGTCTAGTTTTGAATTTCCAAGCCAAAAAGAGGAATTTTCAACACATAAGTTACATTTTGACCTAAATAGGATTAACTTTCAACCAAGAAGGTTAAGTTTCTGACAAGCAAAATTAATTTTTAACAAACTGGTTGGATTTTCTACTAGGAGTGATACGTTTTTAATTGAAAATGGGATAGATTAGTTTTCAGATAAAAAATTTATTTAAAAAATGTTATCAAAAAGTTAATATTTTAATAACGCAATCGAATTTTTAAATAACAAAATATGGTTAAAAAAAAAATTGTTCAAAAACTGTTGAATTTTTTATACAAAAGGACAATTTCAGACCAAATTATTGAAATTAACGCAGATTTTTTAGTCAAGAGAGAAATAACAGTTAATTTTTCACTATTAAGTCAAATTTCTGAACAAAATACTTGAATTTTTGACTGAAACAGGAGAGTTTTCGACAAAATAATTAAATTTTAAATAGAAAACAATAACTTGTTACAAAATAGTTTAATTTCCAAAAAAATGTTATGAATTTTATCCCAAAAAAATTAATTTTGAAACAAATATTTTAATTATAACCAAAAAGATGAATTTTTAACTTGAAATGACCAACTTTCAACAAAAAAATTTATTTGCATCCAAGTGGTTCAATTTTTCACCCGAAATGTTGAATTATTATTTATACAAAAATATAATTTCTTAACTAAAATAAAGGGATTTCAAACAAAATTGTTATATTAAAAAAGAAATAATTTGGATTCTAATCAAAAAGGATAAGCTTCCAATCAAGTAGTAGTTACCTTTTCAAACAAAAGACAAGTTTTTGACAAAACAATTCAATTTTAAATAACAAACTATTACTTTTTTACGAAATTGTTCGAAAAAATTGATTTTTGAAGCAAAAAATTACATTTTAACAAATAAAAGACGAGTTTTTTTCAAAACAATTGAATATTGAATTATCAAACATTAATTTTTTACAAAATTATATTATAATATTATAAATAAACATTAAAGTTAATTTTCGTTGTTTTCTAAATAAAAGATTTTCGAGATTAAACAAAAATTTTCTACCCTTTTATAACTTCCCAATCAGCAAAATTGATCTTTTAATGTCCAATAGATCGAAAATCCTCTCTTTGATGACATCCATTTTTTACTGTAACCTTCATGAAAATATGAATACTCCAGCCCTGGATCTCTAGTATCCAGTAATAAATGTATGAGTAAATATGTGTGTTACACTTCTAATGATGACCTGGCTGCATTAATATTGAGTGTGTGTGCGAACGTCCAGTGCGTGCACTAGTCGCGTGTCCAGCACTTTACTTTCACTCGATCTTTTTACATCTTTCCTCTTACCTCTTCCCTCATCCCTCTTTTCTGACAGGGAGAGCAGCCTTGATCAACTTCAGTCCTCAGCATTCACCATCTTAAGACGTTGTAACCTTATGCACCAATAGCAGAGCGCAAAAAAGCTCAAAAATCGAAAACAGACTTCCGGCGACCTCCTTTCTAGATCATGAAAAAAATGTTTAATAAATGGTAAAAAGAGGGAAAAAACGAAGAGAGTTCACCAAAACCAGCCTGTTACACTTTCCTTATTCTCCTTTTATAGTATTCTTATTTCTATTTTTTTCGATGGCGCAATTCTTCTCCAAGACTTCTGCTTCATTTTTCTTTCACTTGTCTTTTACATCAAACGTTGCATTTTTAAAATGTACTTTTTCATTATTTCCCTTTCTTTTCTCTAGACTCCTTCATTTCATTAATATGTTCCGCACCCGATCCGTTTTGCTCTAAAATCTTTACTATTTTCTCTTTTGAGCTTCCTCTATCTTTAATGATTCTTTTTTCTATTTTTTATCTTCTATTGCATTTCTCTTATTCTTTATATACTCCATTGCCATCTTGTGTATATCGATTCTTAAATAACTCCCTTCTTTACGTAACCTGTATAATAAATTATAGCGCCCTCCCTCTTCGTTCTGTACGCACTTCTTCTTTCTCTAAAATCTGTACCATATTCTTTTAACAGCTTAATCTATTTTTTATGCTTTTTCTATATCCTTCTGATGCGCTCCACGATTTCTGAATCTATTCACATATTCTGAAGTTTTCGTTTACCTTTTTTTTTCTAACGCATCCATTCCTTTAATGAATACTTTGGCACTCCTTCCTTTTTACCATCTTACAATTTATTAAATTTTGATTCCTCAATTATATCCTATATTGCTAATAATTATCTTGTCTCTGTATTTTTCTATTCTTCATATACTCC
>NC_046665.1:108504602-108507697 GCF_010883055.1 Belonocnema kinseyi | reverse complement strand
ATCTCTCTTCTTTACGTCATCTATATCATCAATTGCCTCTCCTTTCTGCACCCAATCCTTCTTTCCCTTATATCTTTCACATAGTCTCTTTACAACTGCTCTATCTTTAATGTTTCTTCTACTTTCTTCTGATACATCCCATGTTTCCTTTTTCCATTCGCAGATTCTGAACTGTGTGTTCACTTTCTTTTTCTAATGCATCAACTACTTTACGGGATACTTTAGTACTCCTTCCTTTTTTCACCCTCTTATAATATTCATTATGATATGATTCCACAGTTAGGTCTTTTATTTCTATTAATTATCTTATGCTGTCTTTTTTTTATTCTTTGTATATCCCAATTCCTAAATAACTCCCTTCAGACGCCCTGCCTCATCAACACTATCGCCCTTCCTCTCCTTTCTTCTACTTTCAAAAAACACTTTTTTGTCAACTCCCCTTTCTTCACACCCATCACTCCTTCTCAAGCTCTTATTTCCTTTTTTCCACTCCTTTACTTAATTTAACAGCATATTTTTTTGTAACCTCTTAATCCTTCTATTCCCATATTTATGTTCCATAGAATTTTACCCAACATTTGCATAAAGGATCTCAGTTTAAAGTAAAGGGAACTTAAGAAAGGAGTGATAGTGTTGAAAATAATGTGTGCAAAGGTGAATTACGAAGTTTAAATTGTAGGAAACAAAGAGGAAAGATAAGATCAAATGTCACTGGTGAAACTAAAGCAAGGGGAACATTAGATGGAAATGGTGAGAGAATAAAAAAGGTTATATATGTAATAATGGAGATATAGATGATTTTAGATAGGAAGAAAGAAATAAGCAATAGGTATGAAAAATAGCGGAACAAGAAAGAAATTAAGAAAAGAGATAGTCGGTAAAATATGGGAAAAGAAAGATGGAAGGTACATAGTGAGATGTGGATGAAGAAGGGAAAGTGCAAGTAGGAATTGAGTTCACGGTTCACTGGAAGAGAAAGAAATACGGAAGAGAAAACTAAGAAATAGTGTGTGACAAAAAGGGATGGAAAAGAAGCGCATAATGGAGGATATGTTTTTAGAACGAACGGCTGGAAAAGAATAGATAGAAAATTAATGACAAACTAGGAACAATTGGAGGTGGTAGGAATGGTAGAGATGTGTCTAGACAAAAAGAAATGGGTAGAGGTAGGTTAATAAGAACGAACACTTACTCACCTTCCTATTCCTTATCTATTCCACCTCCCCCTTATCTACACCTATTTTCCTTTTACTTTCTGATTTCCCCCTTGTACTTCTCCTCTATTCTACTCGTGCGTCATTTTTCCTCTAGGGAAAAAAGTGCGACGGACGGATGAACCGATACCTTTTCAAAATGATAACATTTCTCACTAGCACTACGAAATGTTAAAAAGACAGAGAAAATGGAGAAAAGAAAATGCAAGTAAGGAAGAGATGTGTAACAGAAAATACATAAAAGTTATGAGAGGTCAAAAGACGGATAAATAGTGGAAGAGATGAAGATGGGATAAGAGATGTAGAAGATAGTAAGTGTATATGAAAATACAGATATAAAGCAGAAATGAGAGGAGATGGGAGACCTAATGAAACAAAATAAGGGAGAGATTAATCTTACAATAGAAGGAGATTTATATGCAAGAACAGGAGATAGAGGAGGAAGGTCAAGGGGAAAAGAGGGAAGGTGAAAAAATACAAGGTAAAAAATGGAGAGAAGAAAATATTATTGAAAAGCTCGAAAACTAGGTAAATATAAGAAGAACAGGAATAGAAAATTGGCGGACGGAAGAAAAAGAAAACTTTAAGAAGAAGGTAAAGAATACCGTAAAGGTTCTGGGAAATGTAAACACAAATATAAAAATAAGGATAGAAAAAATGGAAAGAATTTAAAAGAGCATTATAAAATTAGTTAGAGGAGAGGAGGTATAAGTGGATGGTATAAGAAATGGAAAAAGAGGTTGGACATTAGAAACAAGTTAAGAAGATGGAGAAACGCGAAAAGTATTGAATAATAGAAGAGAAAAAAGATTATAAGCTCTAACTCCAAAGATACGATCTCCAAAGGTACGAGCGCACTACAGATATGATCTTCCCGACTCTAAAGGGGTAAGCGACATGCGCGTGCGCTTAGTAGGCCTGTGTGCGTTCTAACGCATTAGGCCTTAAATCTATACGTAGCAAGGGGTGGTGGCCCCTCCCACGGGCGTATCTTTGGAGGTTCCGGGTCCCATGTTTCTCGTAACTTTGGAGTTTCAGTGTACTGAGATGTTTCAATATAAAAAGAGGAAAAACATAAATGTTTTTTTTTTGAATTCTCGAATAATCTGAATAGACTGGTTCTTAGAGAACTAAAAAAAACTTAGTGAACTTTAAAAGGATTGAAGGCGCGGTCTGTGTGTGAACATTGAAACATGCGTTTATTCCCATACGGCTATAAAGTAATAAGATGGCCGGTTTTACTATACTCGGTAGGCGATTAATTACTATTCCACTAGCTGTTCCTCTTTCACGCCAATGGCATTGCATCACGGAAATGCGAGTAGTCAACAACTATTTTTTTTCCCCCGTGAAAGAGATCAATCTTGTAAATAAGATCCCCAGGCGAGATCTAAAGAGGTGCAGATAGAGAAGAGAGATCCGTTCTGGTTCAAGGAGATCGATTCGAGAGGCGAGGATGGATCTTCTAGGAAGTCTTTCTTTCGAGAAACGACCAAGGCGACCAATCTGCTATATATACTGACTACTGTGGACTGTTTATTTATTACTATTTTATTTATTTTTATTATTTTTTGTATTACTTATCAATTATTATTATATTATTTATTTAATATATAGTGTTTGTTGCTTATTTTAAATATATTTCAAATTAACTTTGATGTTTATTCAAGCTATAATTGTTTAGTCTATAAATATTTAAAATTCCTATTTATTTTTCATCACTTTTACTAATTTTTCTCTACACGTCTGTTTCCCTCTTTTCCTTCTTTTCTTTTTTTAAGTTAATTCTTTTCGATTAAAAAGTCTACTTTCATATTTTGTTTGAGAATTCATCTTTCTTGAAGTAAAATTTAATTATTTAGGGGACAATTTACTTATTTT
>NC_046665.1:108501836-108504502 GCF_010883055.1 Belonocnema kinseyi | reverse complement strand
AGCAATTAACGTCAAATTATTTATTTTAATTATAATTCAACTACTTGCCTGGAATTTGAACTGCTTTGTTAAAAACTTCATTATTTTGGTTGAAGATTCAACTCTTTGGTTTAAAATTTTACTTATTGTTAAAATTTTGTTTTATTTTTTTATAACAAATAAATCGACTTCAATAAAAATTTATGCATTTACATTTTTTGAGGGGATGTCTTTAGTTAAAAGGATCACTATTTTGTTGAAAGTTTATGTATTTTTTTGAAAATTCGTATATTTCGGTGGAAAATTATTCTTCGTTTTAGAGAAGTCTACGACAATATTTTTTATTAAGAACTGATTTTTTTTAGTAAAAATTTTTAGTTAGTTGTAAATTCAATAATTTATTTAGAAAGTTATTGTTTTTGCGTAAAACTTTAAACCTTTGTACGAAAATGTATCTTTTGTGGTTAAAAAATAAACTGGATTTTTCCACTGAATTTCTGAAGTTAAACTATTTTGTAGAAAATGCATCTTCTTTAGTTGACTAGTGAAAATTTTAATTTAATATATATGCTTTCTGGATAAAAATGCAACATTTTGGTTAAAAATTTATATTTTGTCTTAGGAAATTCAACTATTTGGTAGAAATTTAATTTTTCTGTTTTTAAGTGCAACTATTAAATTTTTGTGAAAGATTTATCTTTTTTGGTTGAAATTTAACTATTTTTTTGAAAATTCCTATTTTTTGTCAATGAATTGCACAGCTCGGTCGCAAGCTGAACTACTTTTTTAAGAAATAATTTGTTCAGCTGAATGTTTATCATTGTAGTTACAGATTTATCAGTAGCCATAAAATTGTATCTATTTTCTTAAAAACTAAACAGTTTTTATAATAATTTATCTTCTTTTATTAATAATTTAATTTAATTTTTTGTATAAAACACAACAATTATGTTTAAAATTAAACGTTTAAATGAAAAATAAATTTTTAAATAATATAATTATTTTTTGCATAAGAATTCAACAATTTAGGAAAAAATTCAACTATTTCGTCAAAAATCAACTTTCTTGTAGAAAAAAATGTCATAATTGTTTTGAAAATTCAATAGTAGCGAGGAAAATTTATATTTTCAATTAGAAAATTTCCGCTTTTTATAGAAATTCGAAATTTTATTTTTTCATCATTCAACGTATTGATTGAAAATTAAGCTGCTTTGTTCAATAATTTAAATGTTTTAAAACAAAATTTTCTTTTTTGGCTGAATTCAACTATTTTTTATTTGATATCAAAATTTTTATTCAATGATATCCAGGTGTGATATTATTTAAAGCTAGGTCAGTCATTTAAAAGTCGTTTTTTAGTCTAGAGATTGACAAAAAAAAATTACCTTGTTTCAAAGAGAAAAACTTTTCTAAATTCACAATACTGCAATACATCTATTGTATTTGTTTGCGTCTTCGAGATTCAACGATCGACCTACTGTAGAAAATTTTTAGACCCACCAGTAGCGATTTGTAAAGTTTCGAAAGCATTACTTATTTGATTTAAATGAAAAAAAACTTTTTTTAATTTCTAAATACAACAATTCGATTTTTAGTGTAATTGTTTGCGTCCTCGAGATGCATTCGTCGATCTATTGTTTAACATTTTATGACCAAAAAATATGAATTTATGAATTTTCAAAAAAAATTTCGTATTCTGTTTTTTGGAAAGAACTTTTTTCTTATAAGGAATATTACACTTGTGTTGGCATCTTAGAGACTCGTCGAATGAACTATTAAATCTTCTATGACCTCTTATTATATAGAAATACCCATATATAAATCAAAAGAATATTTTGTTTATCTAGTTAATATAAAGAGAATTTTTTTTTAATATTGGGAATATAATAATAGGGTATGCCATACATTTGTTCGGGTCTTCGAGACGCATCAATTGTTCTATTGACAAATATTTTATGAACTACCATAATCTAACATTGTCGTTTTTATATTTCTTAAGAAAACTATTTATTTCCTTTTTTGATTTTTCGTTTGTTTAAATCGGAAAGATAATAATAATGTATATGATACATTTGTTCGCGTCTTCGAGACGCATCATTTGTTCAATTGAAAAACAGTTTATCAACTAGCATAATCTAACAATCTCGTTTTTAAATTTCTTAAGAAAACTACTTGTTTTATTTAGAAAAAATTTGTTGTTGAATTGGAAACACAATAATAATGTATGTGATACATTTGTTCGTGTTTTCGAGACGCATCGCTTTTTGAATTGACAAACATTTTATGAACTACCATAATCTAACAATGTCGTTTTTACATTTCTTAAGAAAACTATTTATTTTGTTTTTTGATTTTTCGTTTGTTTAAATTGGAAAGATAATAATAATGTATATGATACATTTGTTCGCGTTTTCGAGTCGCATTGATTGTTCAATTGAAAAAACATTTAATGAACTACCTTAATCTAACAACGTCGTTTTTTCATTTCTTAAGAAAACTATTTATTTTTTTTATTTGATTTTTTTAAATTGTAAATATAATAACAATGTTTATGATACATTTGTTAACGTTTTCGAGACGCATCGCTTGCTCAATTGACAAACATTTTATAAACTACCATAATCTAACAATGTCGTTTTTAAATTTCTTAAGAAAATTTTTTTAAAAAATTTTTGGTTTTGAATTGA
>NC_046665.1:108477248-108501736 GCF_010883055.1 Belonocnema kinseyi | reverse complement strand
ATAATAATGTTATGATACATTTGTTAGCGTCTTCGATACGCGCAAGTTTGGAAATTTGATTTTACAAAATGTTATAAAATTAGTTTAGAAATTTTCATAAAATATCCTGTTACATCCTTATAATAACCAAAGTAAAACCTACGCATCTTCTATTTTTGAATCGTGAAAGTCTAGTCGTTCGTATCATGAATGTTAATTAAATTTATGCGAATGAATTGGAAGTTTATGTGGATCGGTTCATGAATTTTGCTAATCAAGTTGAAATTAAATTGAAGACTTGATATCCCGAAGGAAAGGCTTTTTTTATAATATTATTTTAAGCACCGATTTCTCCACTATTAATAGATTCCGGTAAATTTGTATAAAAATAATTGAATTGGAAAACCAGTCAATAAAAAAATAATTTTCTGAATTCATGGTAAAATTGAATTATTTAAGTAATTAAAGCCGGAATGAATTTTAAAAAACGACCAAAAAGATACATTTTTATTCGAAAAATTAATTTTTTTAAAACAAATTCAACTTTTAAAACAAAATTTAATTTCTAAGAAACAAGATTTATTTTTAAACAAGAAAAATATATCTACAACCTAGAGGATTTATTTTCTAGAAAAAAATATAAAATTTTATTAGTTAAATTTGCAGTTAAAATAATTTATTTTTAATCAAATAAAAACAAATTTTCAACAAAATAGTTAAATTTTTTATGAAACAAATTAATCTTCTGCAAAACAATTAATATAATAAATTAGCTCAAGTTTCAGCCAACTAGTTGAAATTTTGACTAAAGAGATGGATTTCTATAAAAAATCAACTGAATTGAACTTGATTTTTAATCTAAACGATAAATTTTCAACCAATAAAATAAATTTCAAACCAAGAGGATTCATTTTTTACCAAGAAATAAAAATGTTTGTTGTTAAACTGACAGCTTAAAAAATTAATATTTGGTCAATGACAAACGAATTTTTCACAAAATAGTTAAATTTTCAACCGAAGAGATCAATCTTCTAAGAAAAAAATTAATTCTGAAGGAAGTAGTTCAAATTTCAACCAATTAATAGAAATTTAAAAAAAATGCATTTTCAATAACAAAAATAAATTTTTAACAAACAAAATCCAACTTTTAACCAAGTAGTTTAATTTTTGAGCCCAAAAACAAATTTTCAACCAACAAGATAAATTCAACCAAGAGGATATACTTTCTACAAAAAAATATATAAATTTTATCATAAATTTTCAGTTTAAAAACTTACTCTATAATTAAAGAAAAGCGAATTTTCAATCAAATAGAAAAAAATTACTTTTTAGGAAAGTATTTTAACTTTCAGCCGACTAGTAAAAATTTCATTCAAAGAGATTTATTTTTAAAAAGAAAAAATTTAATTTTTATAAAGCAGTTTAAATTTTAAACCATTAGCTTATTTTTAAACCAAAAACATTTATGTCTGACGAATTTTTAACACAAAATAAAATAATGGAATTATTATTTTAAAAAATCAATTTTCCTACAAAACTATAAAACTAAAGAGATGAATGTTTAAGAGGAAGAAATTTTTTTTATTAAAGTAGTTCATCTTTCAATCAGCTAGTTCAATTTTTAATCAAAAAGTTGTATTTTTTATTCATAAAATAAATTTTTAACTAAGAAGATTTATTATCTACGACATAAGACGATTTTTCATGCAAATGAAATATGATTTTAAATTTTTAGTTTAAAAATGAAATTACAAAAAAAACGAATTTAAAATAAATATTTAAATTTCTTTACAAAAAGACAAATTTAAAAAAATTATGAATTTCTAATTAAATGGTTGATTTTTAATTAATAAACACCATGTTTTTAAATAGTTAGGTAAAAAAAACAGACTGATATTTAATCAGACAGTCAAATTTATGGCCCAAAATATTTATTTTCGACAAAAATAGAGGAACTTTGAACTCAACGGTCAAAATTTCCAACCAAATAATAAAACTTGTGATCAAGGAAGAAGAATTCTCCAGAAAAAGTATAATAACATTATTTCAGACAACACAAAGCATTTTGTAATAATAATGAGCGTTCCTGTAACATTTCGATGGAAAATTAGAAGAACTCTGGAAAATTTTTCAGGGAGTATTCAATATTCCCCATCATCTCTAATTAGAATGCACAATATTGCGCAATATATTGGATTGTGCACTCGCGCACTGTGACTCTTCCGGCGCTTACAAAATCGAGGTTCTTGTAGAAGTAAATTATTCATCAACATTCCCCAACCTCTCTTGAGAGGGTCATCTTATACGCAGAACTTTAATTAATTCCGGGAACCTTCTTAAAAAATTTTTCGAAATTCTCACCACCTTCCACTGGAATATCCCAGGAATTTAGTGGGAAACTTTTGTCCTATTCGGGAATTTGAAATCTATCCGATATAAAAAAGTCATAATCGGATCATATACTCTGAGCTATTTCGAAATTCTACATCTACTTCCATCATCGAAAATTAATCTGGGATCACGATTTCAAACGGAAACCAGGAAATCCAAAGGATCCTGTATCAAGAAAAGCACGAGGCCAGGAATTCCTGAGGGCATCATGCTCAGCAAGTATAGAAGAAATTGAGAACGACAGACAGAGCGTCGTGAATCAACTTGAAGGTACTGTCCAAGTGCGGTGTTTAATTCCGCCCTAGTTAGTTGCGTTTGGTTCCCCCACGATGCGTCTTCCCCTCCCTCAGGCGCACTGCTGCCACCGAGCCTGGTAAGCTGTCCTTTATACCCTACCATGAAACAAATGCGGAAAATAATATATTTTTATATTTAACCATTCGAAATCTAAAATTATAATATTTGAAATCTATACGAATTATAACGTTTCCAACAAAATGTAATTTGACTTAAAAAGTTGAAAAATAAAGAATAAACGTTTATTTTATTTAAGGAAATTTCTGAGCCTAAAATTATGCTAGATTTGAAGACTTATTAACAACAACAAAATTTGGTTTATTTCTCAAAACTTTTAGTCCTTATCAGACAAAAAGGACTCCTGCTTACCAGGCTCGGTGAAAGCAGTTTTTCCGTGCATTCTAGGAACTTCCAGCTGATTTCTTGTTTTAATTTGTCGCCTGAATTTGACCTAAATATTACATTTTTAATTGGAATTTTAATTTTTAATTGATTAAAAATTCAACATCTGGGTAGAACTTTCTTGTAAGAAATTCATATTTTTAGGTAGAAAATTTAACTATTTTGTATAAAATTCACACTTTCAGCTCGAAAATTCATAACCTTAGTAGAAAATTACACTTCTCGGTTTAAAATTTATTATTTTCGTTTGAAAATTTAAGTACTGATTAGAAAATTTAACTAGTTAATTGAACCTAAATTTTTTCGTTAAAAAACTATATTCTGTACACAAAAATCAGATTTTTGATAAAAAATCCAACGATTTGGTTCATGAATAAGCAATTATTTTGAAAATACAATTTTTTACGACTAATTTCTTTGGTCAAAAGCTTAATTCATTTTTTTATCTTTAAACTTGGCGCTAAATTTTTGGTTAAGAATTCTTCCTTCAAAAGTTAGAAATTCAACTATTCAACAGGTAATTCACGTATCACGTTACAAGTTTGTTTTTTGGGTAAAAAACAATAATGGATTGTTAAAAACTCCCTCTTTGTGTTTGAGCATTCTTTATATTCAAATTCATTTTTTTTTCTTTAGACTAAACTATTTGCTGAAATTTTTTATTGGTTTTGTATTTAAAATTAAATTTTCTAACTGAAAATCTAACGATTTAATTTCTTATTGAAAAATTACAATTCTTAGTTGCAAATTTAGCTATTCAGTTTGAAAATTCTGCTTTCCGCAATACGAATTGACTGTTTTATAGAAAATTCGACGTTTTAGCTGGAAAAGATAAAAACCTAACCTTTTCGTTAAAAATTCGACTTTTTGGATAAAAAATTACTTTTTTTTAAATTTATCTAACTCGTTGAGAAGTCAACAACTTTTTATACAAATTTGCTTGTTTCGTTCTATTTAACTGGTTGAAAATACGTTCTTTTCCTTGTTTAAAATTCATACATTTTGTGGAAAATTCGTCTTTTGGTAGAAAATTAATCTTCCCAGTAGATAATTTAATTATTTCTTAAGTCGTCTTTTTCAATCGAAAATTTATCTTCTGAATTTAGTTTCGATTGCAACTGTTTTTGGCTTATTTGTATTTATATTTTGAAAATTTTACTATCCGGTTTAAAATCCATTTTTATGGTTATTAGGATAGAAATTTAAGTATTTTGGTATGTACTTAGTAATTATTTTTTAACATTTAATTTTTTGAGTTTTTCCTACAAAAATTGAATTTTTAAACGAAAAATATGAATTCAGTAAAAAATTATTTTCCACAAAACTGATGCATTTAGATATGACAAAAATGTAATTTCAAACCAAAAAAATGATTTTTTTTACCAGTAAAGGAGACTTTTCAAAAAAAGGTCAATAATAAGAAAATGAGAAATCTATTTACATTTTCTTTTCAAAAATTAATTTTAAACAAAAAAAGGGCTTTTTCACTTAACAGTTGAATTTTCAATTTAATTTTTAAGTACTTAATTTTTAGTTGGGAAAGAATCATTTTCTACAATGCAATTATATTTTTACCAAAGAGATTAATTCTTAACTAAAAATATAAATTAAGAGAAAATAAAAAATCTCTTAACAAAGTGATTCAGTTAAGCCTTTCAAACAAAATAGTTGAATAATTAAGCAAAAAATAATGATTTTTGGTTTTTCACAATCAAAATATGAATTTTTAAAAAAGGAATAGTTGCATTTTTATTAAAAAAAAATTAAATTTCTCTTATAACAGATGGATTTTTAGTTTAAAAAATTTACGCAGTAGTTGCTTTTTCATCCAAAATTTGAATTTTGCAAGAAAAATCAGTTTCCCCGAAAAAAATTTAATTTGTCATCCAAAACGACGCATTTTTTCAACTCAAACTACTTATTTTTAGCAAAATAGTCGAATTCGCTACCATATAGTTGAATTGTTATTAAGGAGAGATGACATTTTTACTAATAGAGATGAATTTTTTGTAAAAAAGCACCAAATTAAAAAGAAATTTCACCGCAATTTTAATTCTTTTCGAAAAATTGCCTTGTCAAATTCAGAATTTTAGTTTATCTCGAAACTTCTTCATTTCAACCAATTGTAAGAATTAAATTTTAGTTATAAAATTCTCTGTTTCAATTCATAAATTAAATTTTTTCGAAAATACCTCGTTTGACCACAGAATAATAATTTTGTTTGGAACATTCAATTTTCCATCGAGAATCGCTATTATCTTGGTTAAATTCAAGCTCAAATTTGCTTAAAAAATTTTCGTTCTCTGTTTAAATCCAAAATTATAATTCTTTAAGACAATTCTTCATTTCAACTCAGAACTAAAATTTTTCATTTTAACTCAGAAATAAAATTCTTCTTAAAAAATTCCTGTCCAAATCAGGAATTTTAATCCTTTTCAAAAATTATTCATTGCAATTAAGAATTAAATTTTTTTTGTAACATCTGCTGTTCCAATTCATAATTTAAACTTCGTTTGTAAATTCCTAGTTTCAACTCATGATTATAATTTTGATTAAAAAATCCATTTTTCTATTCTTCTTTATTCATAATGTGTTCCCTAAGGGTTTACATGACTTCCATTCCTCACAATCTTTCTGTTTAAATCCATATTTTTGTATTAGCAAGCGAGTGAGCGAGCGAACGAAAGCGAGAGTGCAAGCGAGATATAGCATGAGAACGCAAACGCATCTTAGTCTACTTAACTTTTCCTTTACCATTACTTACAATTTTCAAGCTTCTAATCTAAGCGACTTCCGTTTCCTTTTTCTTTCACTTTTTTATACCTCCATTTACCTTTTTCACGTGCATTCTTTCATTCTCCCTCATTCGCCCGTCTAGCTACCTCCAACTCCTTCAACCATTCTTCTCCTAATCCATCTTCCCCTAGAATCTTAACCACATTTTCTTGCCAGCAGCCTTTATCTTCCATTCCTCTCCTACATCCTTCCCATACATGCTCCCATGTTTCCTCCTCCCATTCACATATTCTACACTTTCTGTTCTCTTCTTTTTCCCAGTACATCCCCACCCTTACATCGTTTCCCAATCTAAATCTTGCTATTCTGGTCCACCTGCTTTCTCCCCATCCCTTTTCTAAATACTTTGGAACCCCTTCCTTTTTTATCATCTTACACCATTTATTGTATTTTGATTCTTCAATCGCCCCCCATCTTTCTATTAATTGTCCTTCCCTCTCCCTATTTTCCAATTCTTCATAGTTTACTCCAGTCCCGTCTTCTATTTTTCTATCATTGAAGAATTCATTCCTTTCTTCTTCCCATCTCGTTAATTCGATCCCCCTTCCTCTCCTCTCTTCTACCTCCATCAAACACTTTCTCGCCCACTCCCCTCCCTTTGCCTCCCTTATCTTCGTCTCAAATTTCCATGTCCTCTTTCCCGCTCTAATACTTAACATATCCCTTCGCGCTTCTTCTCTCACCATATATCCTGGCGTCCTCCAGTCTGCCCCTTGTGTCCACCTTATATACATTTCTTGTAAACTCTCAATATCCTTCCTTTCTTTCCATCCCCATATCTCTGCTCCATAACCTAATACCGGCCATACCAGCGTTTCAAATAACCACATTCTCCTTCTCCAATTCTTTTTAACCTTCTTTTTCCTATTCCCCATACCTGTTTCATTAACCCTGCTGTTTTTTTATCCTTTTTCTTATATGAGCTGTATGATCCCCATTCGTTTGCAAGATATATCCTAAATATTTATACTCTTTGACTTCTTCTATCTTTATTCCTTTCCATCTCCCTGAATATTCTTTCTGCCATCCCCCTCCTTTTCTAAACCTCATTATCTTCGTCTTTTCTACATTTACATTCAGCTTTCTCCCATCTAAGTATTTCTCGAATCCTGTAATTAATCCCGCCATCCCTTCTTAATCCTCTGCTATCAACACTTTGTCGTCTGCGTATGCTAGTATATATATCTTTTGCTTCCCTATCCTAACTCCTCCTTAACCCTTTTTCCTCATTTCTTCTTCCAAGTCTGATATTTATAAATTAAATAAAAGTGGGCTCATAGGACACCCTTGTCTCACACCCCTCGCCAACCAGAAACAATCTCCTGCTTGCTCTCCTACCTTTACCCTGCTTCTTGTCTCTCTAAAAATTTCTGATACTCTCTTTATTAATCCCTCTCTTATCCCCCTTTTTATCATAACTTTTTCTATTTCTTCTCGGTTTAATGAGTCCAACGCCGCCTTTAAGTCCACGAACATTGCTATCATTGCCCCCTTTTCCCTTTAATTCACTTATTTACTGGATAGTTCAGAACATATATGTTGTCCATTACCCCCATAACTTTTCTAAACCCTGTCTGATTCGGTGACTCGATCTATTTTTCTTCAACTTCTATCTTCAATCTCTCCGACAAAATAGTTACATATACTTTATACAGTTTTGGCATCAACGTCACCCCCCTATAACCTTTAACCTACTCTCCCTTGCCTTTCTTTACTATTGGTATAACTACTCCTTCTTTCCATAACTCTGGCCATCCCTCTCCTCTCCATACTCTATTACACATTATCCATGCCCATTCCTCTAGTTCCTCCCCTCCATATTTCCATACTTCATTTGGAATCTCATCTATACCAGGTGCCTTTCTATCCTTCATTATTCCTAAAACTTCAGCTATTTCTCCCCTTAAAATTTCCTCTTCCTTATCTCATTTCCTACCATATTTTCTCCCCTTTATAACTTTTTCTCTACTCCTCCTAGCAAATCCAAAAAATATTTCTTCCATTCTATCATTTCAATATCTTGGTTTACTTTTTTTCTTCTTTTTCTTTCTCTATTTACTACCTTCCATACCTCTTCTTCTGTCCTGGCCTTCTCCGCCTCTTCCACAAACCTTTTATTCTCTTCTTCTTTCTTTTGATAACACAACTCATTATACTCTTTCTTCTTTTCCTATATTCTTCCCCACTACATTTTTCTTTTTCCCACTTTCTTAATTCCTTTCTGACCTCCTTTTCTTTCTCTTTGCATTCCACACCCACTCACTTCTATTCCCCCCTTTACCGACTTCATTTTTGTTTAGGCACTCTAATCTTATTTTTATTTCTCCTATCAGTTTTCCCATCTCCTCGTCCACATTTCCCTCTCCCATTTTAATATTTCTTATTTTTTCTCTAAACTGTTTTTTTCCTTCCCTTGACCAATCCCCTTTTCCTACACTTTTTTCATTTGCTCCCCTTTGACACATATTGCTATTGCTTTTTTGTCCCTCTAATGTCACTATTAAGGGAAAGTGATCCGAATCAATATATTCTCCTACCTATAGTTTCTTAACCTTCTCTCTTACCTCATCATTCACTATCACATAATCAATTACCGTTCCACTTTCACTTCCTGAGCATGTATATTCTCCTTTTTCATCCCCTTCTATATTCCCGTTTAAGATATACCATCTTAACTCCTCCAAGCTCTTCAACAACTTTTTTGCCTCCCCATTTAGTACCTTATCTTTGGATTTTCTTCCTCTCTCTTCTCCCCAGTGCCTTCCTCCTCTATTTCCTGTTCTTACATTGAAATCCCCACCTATTACCATCCTAATCTCTTCTTTATTTTCTTCAATCATTTCTTTAATCTCCTCTGTTTTTTCCTGCATATCACCGTCCACATAAATCCCCACTACCTTCTACTTTTTTCCACCCATCATAGCCTCTTCTACTATTACTCCTTCTTTTTGTGTATTCATGTCTTTCTTATCTTTCCCTGTCATACAATCATTCCTTACTCTCATCGCCATTCCTCCTGTTGCTCTGCTCTTTTTATTCTTCCTCTTTGCATTTTGCACTTGCCATTTGTAACCTCTTGGTAACCTTCCCCTTACTCTTTCCCATCCCTTTTCATTTAGCCACGTCTTCATCATTATGATTACATCCCATTGTGTCAAATTTTTCATAAAATCCTTATCCTTTCTCTCTAATCCTGCTTTATTCCAGTAACAAATCTTCCATTCTTCCCCACTTTCGTTTCTCATCTTTTTTTCCTTCTTACTATTTCTTATTTTCCTATCTCCCGTTCCTTCCACTTCTAGTTTCCCTGCACCTCATTCCTTACTATTTGTTCTCTTTCTTCATCCCAATCCCACCATACTCCATCGATTTGAATTCTCCCATACTTAATCCATATTCTCTTTTCCTTTTTTCTTCCGCTATTTTCCTTAATTTATACTGCATCTTTCTTTCTACCCATGTAAAATCATCCTCTATTCTCTCTGGACTACTATATAATAACCTCATCTTTTTCATCACCTCCCTCTTATGTTCCCATTTCTTTAGTTTCACCAGTACCATTATCTCCCCTCTTCTCACTTCCCTTCCTAAATTTCGCATTTCCTCTATCTCTACCTTAGCATCAATCCTTTTTAGTACTTCGTCCACCCCTTCCTTCAGCTTCTTCCCCTCTAATCTTACACCCTTTATCACTATGTTTAATTTTCTTTCTTCCGTCTTTTTCCTTTCTATTCTTTGTCCTATTTTTCTCAGCCTTCCCATCTCCTTATTCCCACTCTCGCCCCCACCGCAATCCCCGTTCGATCTTTCAAGTTTCTTCATCCTACCTCTTATCTCCTTTACCTCTGTATTATTAACTTCTTCCTGCTTCTCTAGTTTTTCCTCCAATGACTCCATCCTCTTTTCTAACTTTTCCCTGATTTCTTCCCATTTTTTTATTTCTTTCTTAACTTCAGCCATTTCCCGCCTAATTTAATTCTTTAATTCTTCTCCCCTTTTCTCCTGCTTTTCTTGACAAATCCCCATTACCTCTAGCATCACTTCTTGAATTTCCTTTAATCTTTCTTCTTCATCGACACTTCATTTTCATCTCCGCTACTGTCATCACTCTTACTATTACCGCTTTTCCCTATCAAACTCTGCTTTTCCGGCGACGATCTAAACATCTTTTGATATTTCACGTTTGACCCGAAATCTTCCTTCTCTTCACTACTTTCCCTCTCCCCTCTCTTCCTTTTGATAAATGCTTCTATTGACCCTACGCTTTTTGCTCTTAATTTTTTCTTTTCTATAGTTTTCTTTATACTTCCCCTTTGCCTTCCTTTCCTTTATCACTTCTTTCGGCGTACTGAACAATTCCTGCTCTAACTCTGTTTCTTCCGCGGAGATACTCGCTCCGCTAGTCCTTAATCAAATTCAAACTTTCCTGCCTTCTATACTTCCCTGCCTCTACCGTCGGTGTCTGGTACCTGTCTCGCCTTTCTTTGTCGCTACCTAACCCTGCTACTACCAAGCCGTCAACACAGTCTTCCCACCCTGTCACAAATCTCCAAACAAACTTCCACATAAATCTGCCTCAATCCTCCAAAATATCTACCTCCCCTTTGCAATCTCACAATCCCTCAATTAGATCTCTCACCTCCACACCTTTACATTGTTTTAAAAAATTCCCTGTTCCAGCTCGGAAATCATTTAAATTCAAAAATTCCCATTTCCAAGACAATTTATCATTCTTTTGAATAAATACCAGTTTCAACTCAGAATTAGTTAAAATTTGAAAATTCCCTGCTTTAACTCAGAATTAGAAGCCTTTGGAAAAATTTCGTGTTCCAATTCAGAATTTTGTTCCTTTTCGAAAAATTTCTAAAAATTTTTCTTATCCTGGATACATTTCAATTCCAACTATAAATTTTTAAGACATTCATTTGTAAGAAAATAATTTAAAATTCTCCTAGAAAATTTTGTTTACTTCTGTGAAGCCTATCAAAATTCTTCAAAAGCTTCTGAATTTTTTAGTCTAAATCTAACGGAATCTATATTTAATTTTAAATTAGGCTTTTGATTTTTTTTAAATTTTTAAAATATCTCTTTAGCTTACTGGAATCCTTTCTAAGAATAAAAGATGGTCAATTGTTATTTATACATTGAAACTCAACAATTTAAATTACAAATTAAATTTGGTTAAATAGTACAATAAAAATGGTTACGTCCGAAGCTTAATTTTAAATTAAAAGTGGTTAACAAATTTCCAATAGGGTGTTTACGTTTTTTTAAACTAATAAGACTTTCCAATTGATACCGTTTAATTTTCAATATCAAAATCTGGAATTCTAAAATTGTGAACTAATTTCGAATTTTCTTGCATAATCAATTATTATCTGCTTTTTACATCTTAAAGTACAATTAAAATAAAAAAAAATCATTAATTGATTTGTATTCACAGTTGATAAACTAAATTTTTTTTTCAAAAATCATTGATAATTTTCAACGTTTTATTTAAAAAATTAAAATGATTTTAATTTTAAAGACGTATAAATGAAAATTATTAAATTTTAGTGGTTTTTAAGATAATGAGTCAAGTTTTAAATTCTGGTTCTTCTAAATGAAATAAGTACTAGTTTGCAAAATATAAAATATTTAATTAATTTGTTTGAATGATTTTCGCTAATAATTAATTTAATTGATTAATTTTTTAATTCGATTAAATGGTACCGTAGTATTCAACTAAAATTTTGATTTCACCATTTAAATTCTAAATCGAAGGAGTGGTTAAATTCATTGGACTTTGCCGATCCCACATTTTCTGTAAGATTTTATAGAAATATATTTTATTCTCTTGAATAAAAAATTTATAATTGTTGAATAATTATTGTCAAAAACTTAATTTTTTACCTATGTTAAAAATTATAGTACATTGTAGAAAATTAATGTTGTTTTTTTTGAAAAAATAAAGTTTTCTAAATAAAAATTTAAGTGTGTGATTGAAAATTCACTTTTTGTAGCAAATGCTTATTTTTGGTTTGAAAATTCAACTGTCTGGTGAAAAAGTTCTCTTTTAGAATGAAAAATTCAATCATGTAAAAAATTTAACTATTCGGTTGAAAATTGATGTTATTTGTTAAAAATTTGACTCACTAATAAAAAGTTTATCTTCTTAATTAAAAATTTATCTATTTGTTTTCAAATATGAGTAACTTATTGAAATTTCGTCTTTTTTGTTAGAAACCTAAAATTCTTAGTTGAAAATGAAACTATTTGATTAAAATATGATATGTATTTAAAAAATGTATCTTTCTTGGTAAAGAATTAATCTTCTGGATTAAAGAATAACCCTTTTTGTTGAAAATTCAACGTTTTTGTATAAAGCTAAAAATCTTGAGTATTGATACGAAAGTGTTGTTTGTAATGAAGAAAAATGAACATTTTGGACAGAATCAACTGCGAAGCACGACATACGCGATGAGAATGTGTTCTTTAAAGCCGAAAGAGCTTTAACGAAAAAGAGTTCACAAAATCACAGTTGTCAATCCGTTGTTTTAAACAAAATATTTCAATTTTTAAAGAAAAAGCTCAATTTTCATCCAAAAGGATGAATTGTATACGAAAAAAAGGTATTTGTAATAAAATACATGAACTTTGCACAACTGATTAACATAGTTAAATTTTGGACAAAAAAAATTAACTCTCTTGTAGTTAAAATAAATTAATTTTCAAACAAAAAGAACAAAAATCGACAAAATAGTTAAATTTTCAGAAAAATTTTTTTTAACTGAATTGGTAAATCATCAAAAAAACAAAACAACTAAATTTTTAACAAAGCAGTTCCACTTTCAACCAGAACAATTGAAAAAAAATAGATAAAATTCCTCAAAATTGCTTTAAATTATTGAAATCAATTGAAAATTCCTTGAAAAGTTTTAAAACATCCTAAAATATTTAAAATCCTTGTTGAATCTGTTACAATATCCTAAGATGTATCAAATCCTGTAAAATCTCATATTAAATTACTGTAATCAATTGAAAATTCCTTTGAACCTTTTAAAATGCTCTCAAATAATTCGAAATTTTCAAAATCTCTTGAAAAATCTTGACCTCCTTTAAAGATTTTTAAGGTACTTAGAAATTTTTTCAACAATCTTGCTATAATTATTAAAATTCTTTGAAATTCCTTCAATTTATAAAAATGCATTAAAAATTCAGTGAAATCTTTTTAAACATCCTCAAATATTCCAAATACCTTAAAATATTAAATTTATTATATAATAAATAATAATTATATAATATTAAACCATTTGAAAATTCTTTAAAAATTTTAAAATACCCTAAAATATTTCAAATCTTTTACACTCTCATACTACATTATCGAAATCAATTAAAAATTCCTTGCAATCTGTTAGAATATCCTAAAATATACTAAATATTTTTGAGATGCCTTCTCCTTTTTAAAATTTTTAAACTACTTCTTTAAAATTCTTTGAAATTCCATATAATTAGAAAAATACGATGAAAATTTCTTGACACCTTTCAAAACATCCTGAAATATTTAAAATCCTTAAAAATCTGTTGAAATCTCTTGAAATTTTGTAAAATTCAGATTGAAATTTAAAAAAGAGAAAAGTTTTAAAACGTTAAATGTTGAAATTTTTATAGACTAGAGTTTTGAAAATGGGATCAATATAAATTGTTGAAAATAAAATTTTCAAAGTTTTGAATTTTTATTGACTCCATTCAAAAAACTTTAATCTACAAACATTTCAATATTTAACGTTTTTGAAAATTTTTCTGTTTTCTAAATTTCAATCTGAAGCTTTCCAAAATTTCAAGAGATTTCAACAGATTTTTAAATTTTAAATATTTGAGGGTGTTTTAAAAGATGTCAAAGAATTTTCATCTTATTTTTATAATTTTAAGGAATTCCAAAAAATTTTAACAATTCTAGCAGGGTTGTTTAAAAAAACTTCAAAGTACCTTAAAAATCTTAAAATATGTTAAGGTGTTTCAAAACATTTTGAAGGTTTCGAAATCATTGAGTGTATTTTAAAATGTTCCAAGAAATTTTTAATTGATTACAGTAATTTAATATGAGATTTTAAAAGATTTAATACATCTTAGGATATTTTAATAGATTCCCAGGAGATTTTAATTGATTTCAATAATCTAGTATGAGATTTTAAAGGATTAGAAATACTTTAGGGTATTTTATAAATTTTAAGGAAATTTCAAGAGCTTTGCAAAATTTCAAGTAATTTTAAAGGATTTTAAATATTTTAGGATGTTTTAAAATATTCCAAGGAATTTTAAATGAATTTCAATAATTTAAAGCAATTTCGACAAGAAAATTAATCTTTTTGTCCCTAATTTAAATATTATTATACATTAATTTTTGTATAGAAAATTAGACTGGGTGGAAAATAAATTTCTTTTATGCAAAGTTCATGCATTTTATTAAAAATGCCTTTTTTTGGTATATAATTCAGTCTTTTCAAACACGAAGAATAATTTAATTCCAAATTAGATGAATTCTTAATTGAAAACGGTCGATTTTCAAGCAAACAAACAAACAAATTATACATTTAATTTATCGGTTGAATTTTTGTTCATCCCAAAACAAACATATTCTCAACAAAATAGTTGAATAATCAATAAAAAAATTAATTTTTAACGTCAAATATACATTTTAGACCATAAATGAAACAGTTAAATTTCCAATTTAAAAAATCAGTTTTGAACAACAACAAAAGCAATCGAATTTACAACAAAATAGTTAAATTTTTAAACACAGAAGTAAGTGCACAAACAACAAGAATAATATTGTAATAACAAGATGGATTTTCTACCAATGAAATTAATTTCCAGCTAAAAAAATTAATTTTCAACGAAAGAGTGGAAGTTACAACCCAAGAACTGAATTTTTAATAAAAATAGATAAATTTTCAAATGAGAAGAATAACTTCCTATCAATCAAGGCGATTTTTCAACTACATAGTTGAATTTCCAACTAAAATTTATACATTTTTAACAAAAAATGGAACAGTTAAATTTTCAGTTCAAAAATCAATTTTCAACTAAACAGGCTTTTGAAGTCCAAAAAGAAAAAAATATCAACTTTTCTAAAAATATATATGTCAAAATGAAGTACGTTAACAGAACACTTGATTTTTTTTGTAAAACCGTTGAATTTTCAAACCAAATATATGAATTTTTAACAGGAAAGTTTATTTTCAAACAAATCAAAACATTTTCAACAACAAAAGATGAAAGCTCAATCAAAAAAATGTAATACTAGAAATTTTAAACTAAAAAGGAATGTATTCAATAAAAAAGAGTTATAATTTTCTTATTTGTTTCTATTAATAATTCAGTTCGCATTTGAGGCATGGAATTTTCAATAAAAAGTGTTTGTTTTTTTCAGTTGAAAGTTCGTCTTTTTGGTAGAAACTTTTCTTTCTTGTTTGAAAACTGATATTTTTGGTAAAAAATAATGATGATTTTGTTAAAAATAATTTTTTTTTCAGCAGAAAATTAAACTATTCCCTTCCTCGTTGAAAAATCTTTTTTAGTTAAAACATATAACTATCTGGTTATTATTGTTTGGTAAATTCGTAATTTTTAAATTATTTTTTTGATTGAAAATGTTACGATGGCATTCATGGTTAAAAATTTACCTATATTTCATAGATAATTTTGTTTTTTTTTTCAAATTAATTTGTTTGAAACTATGTAATAATTCCATTTTTTGTTAAAAAAATGTATCTTTGCTGATTCAAATTAAAGTATGCATATGGTTAAAAATTCATCTTATTGGTAGAATATTATTCTTGTGTTTTGTGTATTAACTTCTTTGTTCAAACTTCTAAGCTGTAGTAAATTCGATTGTTTTCTTTTTGTTCGAAATGAAATTCTCGAATTTAAAAGTCAACTGTTTCATTTTTTGTTAAAAATTATATTTTTCAGTTGAAAATTCATCTTTTTTGGTAAAAAATTCATTCTTTTGGTTGATTATTCAACACCTTTATTGAAAATTCGATTCTTTTTGTTTGAAAAAACATTTCTTAATACTTAAATTTTAACTGTATCATTTTTTATTTAAAATTTATCTTTTCTAGTTGAAAATGTATATATTTTTTTGGTTAAAGATTGAACTATTGTTTAAAAATTTTTGGCCTAAAAATGGACAGCTTTCAGTTATTAAAAGTTCATGTTTTTTTAAAATTAAATTATTGTTCGTGTTTCAAAAAGCATCCGTTTCGATTAAAAATAATTTATTTTATCTTTTTCAAAATTCTAATATTTTGTTGAAAATTAATTTTTGGAATTAAAAAATTTAACTGTATCATTATCGGGTAAAAATGTATTTTTTTTTTTAATAAAAACTTTTGTTTACTAAAATTGACCTTTCTCAGTTAAAAATGTATCTTTTTTTGGTAATAATGTATTCTTTTTGTTTAAAGTTCATCTATTGCAATTAAGAATTCATTTCTTTTATTAAGAATCCACCTTTTTAATAAAAAATTCTTTTCTGTTGTTATATGATTTGTTTAGACAAAGATTAAACATTCCATTTTCCGTTAAAAATTTATCATTTTAGTAAAAAGGTCAATTATATGGTGAAAATATTTTCCTCTGCGCAACAAATGTAATGATTTTATGGTAACTCAGGATTTTAAAACCAAAATAAATTTGAAGAGCAACTGATTAGACCGTCATTCGTGAAGTCGGGCGAGCTCGGTTCATGTTCGCGCATTTTCGGCTTTACACGAGGCTGGTCTTCGCAGCAGCAAAGTGAGGAGAATCTACTCCCTTCCTTCTAGTGTCGTGTCACCTCTCGGCTAATTCTTAGGTCGTTTTTACTCTCGCGTGCTTTTACTTCTCTTTTCCGTAACTTTTTCTTTCAGTTCGCTTTTGCTCTGAGCGTGTCATTTAACAGTCAAAAAAACTAGAACAAAGTTGCTACCAGCGCCGCCGCATGGCCGTTTTCAAGACATTTCGGCTTACACACGAACTTACAGTGGTAATCATGCACCTTCTGTTTGGAGCTCCCAAACGGTAGGTATGTTCGGGGTAAATTTCAGGCGCGAAGTACGAGATCCCACAGTCGCGCATCCCAGGCGCGCTTAAATTCGCAGGCTGCGCGCGCAGCGCACGACGAGAATATGCCAGCGTAGCGGGTAATTTTTTTGTTAAATTCTTGGTTCATAATAAGACCAAATCAAGATATGATCTTGAAAGGAAAGATAATCTCTTGATTTTGAGGTTTTCTTGTCTTGGCTCGTTCGAATGCATCACTACATGAAATGAGTAATGGTTAAGACGTAAAACTAGACTCTCGAAGATTCAATTCGTCATCTACCCACACTGCAATTTATAGGAAGCTCTTTTGACGGAGACTAAATCTTCATGATCAAGGAGCGAGATCTCCATTCTCAATGTGGTGCCTTTCTATTTTCAGGCTCGGAAGCAGTAAGGTGATCTTCCTCTCGAAGATCATATCGTTCAACCCTCCTACGTGTAGACGACTCGAAGGTGGGAGTAGACAATACAGGGAAACCTATAAAGATAACCTACTCGACAAATAACTAAGTGTGTTAAAAAAATAAATGGTCGGAGATTTTCCCACTGAGCTAAAATACAGACAAGCTGAAGTCTAACACAGAAAAACAGAAGATAAACTTTACATCGATTTCCGGTGAAAGATTCGCTGCAACAAAAAGTAAGTTTACAGGATAAACAGGGTATACAGGATTTATGTTTTTGAATTAAAAACTCAAATAGTTGTTTAAAAATCAAAATATTTTGTTATTGTTACATTTTTCTGTGGCAAAGGATGTCCTTCGCTCCGGTGGGAATCGAACCACATGTCTTCCAATTGCCGGTAAAGTGCTCTTACCACTAAGCTACTAAAGAAATCGAAAGATTAATGCAACAATTTTGTTAAACTTATCTATCTTGGTCGACAAATTTAACAGTTTTGTTTAAAATTCATCCTTTTGGATTCAAATTCATATTTCCTGGTCCCAGCTACTTGCTAGGCGAGCCTGATCAGTGGGAGTCGTTTATACCTAATTTTTATTTTACTCATAATTGTAGTTTGAAAATCTGATTTCGATGTGTTGATTTTTTTCATGCAATATGATTTTGGGAAATTAGATTATTTGAGAAATAAATTAATTTCATCAAAATTTGCTAATAACTTGGCTTATATTGTCAAAATTTAGCTTATAATATTTCCGTAATTTAAATATTGCTCTAATAAACTAAAGATACTACAATTGATGAAAATAGAATTGGAGTTGTTATAATTCTCTTATTTGCAATATTATGTTTGTAAAGTAACAGATGGTAAATTCAAAAAAATTATATTCTACTTTGTTGTCCTCAAAAGATACAAAGGACTCCTGCTGACCAGGCTCGGTCGCAGCAGTTTGGCTGAGTCAACTTAATTCCCCTGAAAAGAATTATATTTTTATTAAAAATTTAAACGATGTTCAGCATATTTCACATAGTTAGGTTCTGATCATTATTCTTTGAAATTTCATATGTGTCTCCGAAATTTGTATCAATTTGATATTCGAAAAATTATAATTGACCTGAAATTCTGTACGCGGAACAACCCATCACGTTGCGATCATCGGTCATTTTTTTCGGTTAAGAAAAAAATTATTAACCCAAATTTCCTTCCTGCCAATGAATAATAATATAAATTATAAAATTAAATATATTTATAATTATTAATAATCAGCGAATGCATTTCGATTAATAAACATTTCACATAACAATCTAATTTACTTCTTTTTTAAAGAATTCTTCTTTCATTCCCCGTTTACAAGAAGCTTCCGGTTTTTCTCGTTTTTTTGGCTTAAATGAAAATTCATTTTCGAGAATCCAATAAGAAAATTCCTTTTTTCTAGGTTAAGAATTAATAATCTTTATTTTTCGTTCAAAATGCATCTCGTGTGGTAACAAATGTTACAATTTGGTTCAGTATTTAAATACTTGAATAATTTTGAATATGAATAAATAATTGAAAAATTGGAAATTTCAAATACAAATGAACAAAACGAAATTTGTGGAATTCAACTGGTTAAAAATGTATCCTTAGTAGATACAAATTAAACTGTTTGATCAAAACTTCATATTTTTGGTTGAGAACTCAATAATTTCAGTAAAAAATGCGA
Source organism: Belonocnema kinseyi (assembly GCF_010883055.1). NCBI lineage: Eukaryota > Metazoa > Arthropoda > Insecta > Hymenoptera > Cynipidae > Belonocnema > Belonocnema kinseyi. The sequence continues at coordinate 108,482,696 of NC_046665.1, read as the reverse complement.
ATGCCTTATTGAAAATTAAATTATTTATTTAAAAACACAACTATTCGGTGAAAAATAAAATTTTCCTTCAATAATATTTTCGGCTTTGAAATTTAAATTTTGTGTAGCCTATTCAGCGTTTTGACTTTAGAATTCAATAATTTTAGTGAAAATTTATTTTCTTGGCAAAACTTCCAGGTAGAAAATTTATTTTTATGGTTGAAATTTTTTGGTTTTATGGGTAAATAATATTAGTTTTCTGAGAATCAAACAATTGCGCCTGGTAAGCGGGAGTAGTTTGCACCCAATGAGAACCAAAATCAATGAGGACCAAAAAGGAATATAGTTTTTTTAATTAATCAATGTAATTCTAATGCTTCATTGTTTGATTTGAAATGTTAAAAATTAAAAGAAAAAATCTGCCCACCTCGCGGGCACATTTTGATCGCGCGATGCGCGCGCGGCTTGCAAGTTTGAGCGCGCCTAGGGCGCGCGACGTTTGGATCTCGCGCTTCGCGCTTGATAATAGGTTACCTCCCGCTTCGCGCTCAGATATTTATTCTTTGCATTTGAAATTCTTGAAAAAAACTTTATCAAAAAGATCTCTTAGATGGCAGTATTTATATGCGTCTTCATATTCTGAATTCTCTACTTAATTAAGTATAGTCAACGACTAAGTTTCTCAAAGCTCTTTAGGTATTGAGGTACACATTTTGGTTGTGACATTCGAGCTGCCGGCTCAATTTCCGACAAACATTTGTAAGCAGGTTTTGTTGGATTTTTTTTTTCGTAACTTTCGTCGTTTTTCCACACATTTTTCTTATTTTATTTTTTTTTCAACGTTATTTTTCATGAATAAAACAAAAACATAACCATTTTTGTTAATTCATCTTTTTTCGTATCCTGAATAGTTTTTCCACAAAATGGAATTTTTTATCTTCCATTATTTTTTGTGCAATCAAAATTTGAATTTTCGATTTTTGAAGGAAATCCGAAAATTGGTTATAATAATCTTGTAGGGCTTTCAAAAATAAATGATTTTCTTGTCGCGATTGTTTTTCATATCGTGCATATTTCGGCTTCAAATTTTGATTTTCGGTTGATTAAAAAAATATTGAAAATGCTATAACTCTGAGAATTATCTTTTTATCGAAAAAAGTTATTAGGATTAATTGTTTTTTCTTTTTAATACTATGAATATCCGTACATAGAATTTCAAAAATTCAGAAAAAAGTGGTCTCAAAATTTTTCAAAATGCGCTCACTTCTGAAATTTTTATCAAAAATGGCTAGTTCACGAACTTGTCTTTACTTTTAGAACCTTAAAAAAGTGTACCAAAGATGAATTTGATTCGTTCATTTTTTCGAGAGTTATCGTGCTTACGTACGGACGGACAGACAGACGCCATTGTGAAAACCTGATTTTTGGATTCAGGGGGTCTCGAAACGTGGAGATCTGTTGAAAAAGTGTGATATCAAATTTCCCACAATTCTAATACTTTATCAATCATAAATGATGAGAATGTACAAATGTTAATGATTATGCGAAATTCGATGAAAAATTATTTATTATATTTTACTGAAATCAACTGCAGCAGCTTAAATTTATTAATTTAATATTTTACCTAACTTGGGGAAATTCCAGGAAATAAACTTTGCCAGGTTTTAAAAATTATTAACTGACATTATTTTAGCTTATTTTTCAGATAATTGAATTTTTTAAATGATCCTTGAATAATTTAGGACTTCGAGTGCTAAAAAATTATTAATAATCATTAATAATAGAATTTCTATTAATCAGCGAATGAATTTCGATTGATAAAAATTCTTAAATAAAAACTGATTTAAAAGAACCCAATAAAAAATCCAAATTTCCACAGCTTATAGTTCATTTTCCTTCTTTTTTCTTCGGAATTTATGACTTTTGTTTAGATTTTCTAAAATTTGGTTACAAATAATTATTTAGTTTAAAATTTAAGTTCTCTGTTAAAAAGTTCATTTTTCGTGGTAAAAAATTCATCTAGTTAGTTGAAGAAAAACCACAAATTTTGTTTTTCAATTTTCAAACCTTTAAGTCAAATAAACTAGCATTGGAATTGTCATAATTCGTAGATTTAAAACACTAGTTTTTAAATTAGCAAGTGCTAAATTTGAAAAATATTATTTTCCGCATTTGAGTCCTCATTAGGTACAAACGACTCCAGCGGACCAGGCTCGATGGAGAATTTCGTTTAAGTCAGGGGAAGCCGCATAGTGGGGGAACCTGAATAGTGGGGGAACCGTGCGCAGGTAGTCGGGTGAAAATTGACTATCGTCCGAAATTCCAGCTGTAGCGAATGTAATTTGTTGTTATAACATTTAAACTTTGTTTATCAGACTCGATATCATAAGGTCTTTATCATTTTTATCTAAAATTCGATAGTTGTCCCGGAAATTTATAAAATATCAAAATCCGAAAGACTGAAATTGACCTTAAAATATATAAGTGGTAGAGCCTTTGGCAACCTCAGGAGCGATACCACCCATCGCGTTGTGGTCATCAGACTCTCGCTGGCATACCTTTGAAGGCACGCACTGAGTTGAGCATACCTCAGACTCCGACCCATTGCCATTGGTAATTATAGTACGCGATGTTTTCAAAGGTGGAGGTCAAGCCTCAGCAAAGAGCGATTTAATTAAGCCATACGGGTTTGCGTGAATCACTATCGGGATTCCAGTCCAGGTACCAGGATACACCCAGGATTGCAAAAATTGCGATCTGAAGAGACTTATTCAACCCCCCTCTTTTCTTCTTTCTTTATTATTTCACCACAGATGTGCCAGATAGATAAGTGGCAATATGTAGCATAGTGATTCTACAAGAAATTCTTTTAATACCTTGTGTTATTATCTAGATTGATAGCTCATAAAGACCTTCACCTGTGAATAAAAAAAATCAAATTGGGAGAAGGTTTTTCATTTTTTTTTAGGTTTGATTTTTTCAGCACTGTTAGTTTTTCAAAAGAGATTGCTCAGTTCCTAATTTGGTATATATTTATAGTCTTGAAAAGTATTTGCACACATTTGCAATACTTTCGTCTAGTTTAAATGCGAAAAAACTGTTCAGTAGTTTTTTTTGTGACGTTTCATGAACTTCTGTTTCCAATTGAAACAGATATTTTGACTTACTGGAATCTATGTTCATATTTTAATTTATTTATTAAAAAATTTGTCAGGAGTAGCACTAAATTCATTTAATTTCAATTTTGTAATTTTAATTTAAATATTAGGGTTGAATTTACTCAAAAGACAACGAAGTTGACAACATTGTCTAGAGTAATTACATTAAAAATATGTTTCTTATGACACACGCAAAAATGTCCTAAATTTTACAAAAATGTTTAAAATTGAATTTTGGGTAATTTATGGTAAGTTAATATATTTAAATAGTAAATTACCATTTATTAGCATAAATTACCAAAAAATTTCATAAATTTCCGGAAATTTATTAAAATATTGAAAATTGAATTTCAGGTGATTCATGGTAAGTCACCATATTTAGCAGGAAAATTATCCTAAATGACAAAAAACTTCCATAAAATTTCTATAAATTGCCCAAAATTTATAAACATTTTTAAATTCAATTTTGAGCAATTTATAATAAGTTACAATAAATTACTTATAATATAACTGTAAACTACTTAAAAATTTCATGAACTTCCGGAAGTTTATAAAAAAGTTTAAGACTAAAATTTGTGTAATTTATAGAAAGTTACCATATTTACCTTGATAATTTCCATAAATGACCGACATTCTTATTAATTTCCAGAAATTTATGAATACTCTTAAATTTAATTTTGGCCATTTTGTGAAATGCTACTTTAAATCACCTGTAATATTACCATAAATTACCAAAAAATTTGATAAATTTTTGGAAGCTTATGAAAAGGTTTAAAATTGAATACTGGGTAATTTATGGTGAGTTAAAACATTTACCTGGAAAATTACCGTAAATCACCAAAAATTTCCATAAATTTCCGGAAATTAAGAAACATTTTTTTGTTGAATTTCGGGCGATTTATGGAAAGTTATCATAATTTACCTATTATATTACTGTAAATTACGAAAAAATGCAACAATTTTCGGACATTTAAAAAATTGTTTCAAATTAACGTTTGTGTAATTTATGGTAATTTACCATATTTACTTGCGAAATTTCCATAATTGACTGAAAATGTCCGTAGATTCATAGACATTTTTAAATGGAATTTTGGGTTATTCATGCTAAAATACCATATTTACCTGTAAAATTACCATAAATGACATGAAATTTCCGGAAGTTTGTAAACTTTTTGGAATTCCATTTTGGGAAATTTATGATAAATTACTCAAAATTACCTGTAATATCACCTTGAATGACCAAAAATTTAATAAATTTCCGGCCATTTATAAAAATGTTTAAAATTTAAATTCAGGTAATTCACGATAAGTTACCGTATTTACGGATTTTCCGAATATTTATAAACATTTTTCAATTAATTTTAGGTAATTTATGGTAAGTTATCATAAATTAACAAAAATAACATGAATTTCCAGAAATTTATCAATATATCTATATTACGGAATTTAAATAAGTATTTAGTATGATAATTTTACCATTTTAACGTTTAATTCTAAATTGTTTTATTTCCGTTAGAAAAAATAATATTAAGAAAATGTTACAAGGTGAAGATTTTTGTTTTGTTTTTTCATTTATTTGCCTTGTATTTACATTTTTTCAACTACTCGCTCCTGTCGATTATATGTTTAGTTAATAATTTTATTATTTAGTTCATAATTCATCTTTTGGGTTGCAAATTTATTTTTCTTTTAGTTGCAACAAAAATTTTTCACTTCGAATTTAAATATTCTAATGGAAGATTCATCATCTGAGTTGAAATCTGATCTTTTTTAATTAAAAAATTAACTACTGGCCTAGTTGAAGAAAAAGGAATTCCAAAAATTGCATTAATTTAAATTAAATAGATTGAAAATTTAAGAATCTGTCATTTCAAAAGCTTAAGAATTTAATAATTTTCCTTTAAATTTTCACAACTGGTCATAATTTAAAAAAAAGGTTATAAATTTAATGTAGTTAATTGATCAATCTCTAATTGAAAATCTGCAAAATTAAAGAATTTTTAATTGAGAATCTTTAAAGTTGAACTATTACACACAAAAATTCAAAAATTATGTATCCTTTGATATATAAATATTAAAAATTGAATAATTTTGTATTTTTAAAGTTTAAGAATTTTTAATTTTTAATCTGAAAAATTGTAAATCTTATAAATAAAGGTGTGTTTTTAATTTTGAAAATTCATAATTGAAAATTATGAAAATTTTAATTTGAGCGAATAAAAATTCAGCAGTTTTGATGATTCACATTTTTCTAATTTCTGGAAATTAGATTTAGAATTGAAAACTCTAGACTTTTTTTAATCTTGTAAAT
>NC_046665.1:108438209-108477148 GCF_010883055.1 Belonocnema kinseyi | reverse complement strand
TTGATTAAAACTAAAGAGTTCTCAATTTGAAATCTTCGTAATTAAAATCTTCCAAATTTAATACACTTTTACATTAAAAACAATTAAAATTATAAAATTTTTAATTCCAAATATTTAAAATTGAACTTTTCTCCTGAACAGTTAAACAATTTTATAACCTTCAAAATATATATCTTCAAAATTGAACAATTTAAAGTTTTATATTACTTAAAAATTAAGCATTTTAAATTGTAACAATTTAAAATTGTGGCACTTTGAATTGCAAATCTTAAAAACAAAAGTATTTTTAATTTCGAACATTAATAATTAAAAAATATTGCAACTTTGAAGTCAAACAAATAATAATCATGCAGATTGGATGATTTACACTTCTAATTATTGCAATTTTAATTTATAATTAATAAGTCGAGACTTTAGAGCTTGAGTATATTCAACATTGAAATATTTTTATCTTTACAGTTTTGAACCTAAAGAGTTCTCAATAGAAAACCTTCAAAACTAAACTTTTTAAAAATTTATACATTTTTACGTTAAAAGTCGTAAGACCTGAATTAAAAAATGAAAATTTTCACAGTTGAAATATTGCACAAAAAATTCAAAAAGTACACAAAATTGACAATATAAATCTTGAAAATCCAATAATTTATATTCTTATATTTTTCAAGTTAAAGAAGTTTTAATTCTAACTTCTCAAATTTGTAAGACTTGGTATTGCAAATCTTTAAAATAAAAGTATTTTTATTTTTTAATTTAGAAAATTCATAATTGAAAATTATGTAAAGTTTAAGATAAGAAAATAATAATTCTGCAATTTTGATAATTCACATGATTGATTGTTTCAATTTGAATTCAGAATTGAAAACGGTAGACATTTGATCTTTAAAATTATTAAAATTTAAACATTTTCATTTAGACATTTTTTAACTGAAGAGTCCTGAATCGTAAAACTCTAAAACTGTAATATTAAAAAATTTGTTTCAAAAATCAATTAAAAAATAAAATAGCTTCCAATTATCTACTTTAAAAATTTAAGAATTGCGAGTGTAATTTTTGAGAGTTGTGGAATTTTTCATTTCCAATATTGAAAAAATAGCTGTCTTTATTTTGGAATGTTGCAATTAGAAATTATGAATGCTTATAGTTTAACAATAAATAAATAAAATTCATCAAGATGTAAAAAATTTTATTTATACATCTTTAAAATCAAAGATTTTTCATTTCCATATCTCAAAAAGTAAACTATTTGGAAAATGAAATTTAAATATTAAATCAATTTAAATTACATAAAGTAAAAATTAAAGATTCTTTGATTGCAAATCTTAAAAATTGAGAAATTTCCCTGTGAATTCTGAAAAATTGAACTGCATGTGAAAAAGTTAAAAATCAGATGATTTAAAGCAGTTCAAATTTCAAACTAATGAATCTTCAATTATAAATCTGCAAAATTAAACAATTTTAGATTAAAAATGGTTAAAATAGCCGAATTTTCACTTAAAAATCTGTATTATTAAAATATTCCACAAAAAGAGTTTGAAATTACATTCTCTTTAAAATATAAATCCTGAAAAATAAATAGTTTTTAATTTAATATTTTTTAAAGTCAAGAGTTTTTAGTGGTAACTCTTCAAAACTTTAAAACTTGGAATTGCAAATCTATAAAATAAAAGTGTTTTAAATTTGAAAATTTTATCTTTAAATTATGGAAATTTCAAGTTTAGCAAATAAAAATGGTGTAATTTTGTTGATTTACATTTGCAATTTTTTAAATTTGGGAGATTGAGAGTTGAAAAAACTTGAACGTCAATCTTTACAAGGATACAAATTTAAACCTTTTTATGAAATATATAAAAAATTAAATAATTTTCAGTTGTGAATCTTTAAATTGGAACTATTTCAAAAAAAGTTCAGAATTGCATGATTTTAAATAATACATATTAGGACGTTAAGAATTTTGTATTGCTAATCTTCAATATTCATATATAGATATATATGTAAATAGATATTTAAAAAAGAGTTTCAATTTTATGATTTCAAACTATTATACACATTAAAATTTAAACAATTAGGCGAATTTTCGATTATAAAGAACTGTGAGAAATCCGATATAGTTATTTTAATATTTGTGTTAATTTACGATTATTAATCATATTTGCTCGTACTTTATTTATTTATTTTTATTTTTTGTATTAGTAATTTTTTAAGGTGTACGCCCAACTACTACCTTCATGCCAGAAATTTATTTTTCGACTCGAAATCATGTATAAATTAAATCTTTAGTTGTAGGAAGGCGTGTAGTTATAACGTCAATCCCACCAAACTTCGGTTACTGGAGGGAGACTGTAGGGACAGAAACCCCGAACAGAACATGGCTTCGAAACCCCGAACAGAAAATGGCTCAGTGGTATATCAATCGTACTTTAAAAGGAAAATAATCTGATACAGAATGCTTGATTTTATATTAAATTTTTTCTGATTTACCATTGCCTCCTTCTATTTCTACCCAGCTAGCATCTAAATTTGGTCCGCGGGATGATAACGGCGAAACGTTTTGCATTTCCTGGACACAGCCTCGTATCGCAACTTACGTAAGAAAAGCATTTAAATGCAAATTTCTGCGAGATGGTTTATGGCTTGGTAATATTTGCTCCAAAAATGACTTAACGACGCTCGCCTCCGGCTATTCGTCGTTCCGATCCTCGAACCGTTTCCCCAAAGAGAGAGGTAGACGCCCTCTTGCATTTCATGAGCTACATGTCAATGGGATGACGAAATATAGAATTGTTTGTAAATTCTAGGGAAAAGGTGTCTGAGCCTGACCCCCCCCCCCCTGCCTTTCTGATAGAAAAAAGATAAAGATCCTATCTCTTTGAATCATTTCGAATCTTCATGAAAGAAAGAAATGGAAAAAATGTATCTTATTTTGTCTATTTGTCAATAAAAATTCAGGATCTATCTTTTTCTATACCCTCTTCTCTATATCATTCTATCCTATTCTAACCTTTCTTATCATTTCCTGTCCTATCTTATCCTATTCTATCCCATTCTAACCTATTATACCCTTCCCTAACCTATCCCATACTATCATATGCTATCCCCTCCTATTCTATCCTAACCTATCCTATATAATGCTATCTTATCCTACCCTATACTATCCTATCCTATTCCATCTAATCCATCCTTACCTATGTCTATTCACTTCAATCATTTTCAATCTTTTTAACAATCTAAATTTAGGATATAAAAAGATACAGTACTCAGTCATGAAATAGATAGAGAAAGATTGATATTTAGGGAGCGTTCACACATTACGTCACATTAGAGGAATGGAGGGGGTTCTTGTTTCGTCACGGTCTGTTGTGTGGGCGAGGCTAGAGACCCTCTGTGTCGAGTTTGGGGTAAATGGTAGTCTTTGACGCAATCAAAATTTGACCTTGTGATGTTAATTTTGCCCGTTTGTTTCTCAAACTAAATAAGTTGATATATCGAAATTTTGGGAGAAGGCAGAAAATGCATGAGTCGACATCGGTTGGGTCTCTTGGAGTAATTATTTTGTAACGAAAAGCGGTACTTTTCGGCTTTCCGTGACTGCCTTGTAGCAGACGAAGCGACGGAAAAGTTTTGAGTTGAAAAAAGCTCCTAGCGCCGCCACCTTCCTATTGCGAAAAAATCGCAACTGGTTAGATAGTTCAACTCAGATCGACAGTTGTGAATACTCATTCGGTAACACGGCTTCATTGAAAGATTATTCAATAAAAGAATTAATTATTAAAAGATATTTAACGGGAATACTTTAAATTTTTAGCGAAGAAGAAAAAATTTTAAACAAGCCGATTAAATTTCAAAGAAAAACATAATGTTCTACAAAATAATTGATTTTTTTAAATACGAAAATTTTAAACGAAACAGATGAATTTTCAATCAAAAGAGTCAATTTTTCAGCCAAATTGTCGAATATTGTAACCAAAGTATTACTATTCTACAAAAAAGATTTTTCAAAAAAGACATTAATTTTGCAACCAAATACTTCAATTTTAAACTAAAAAATATCATTTTTAAACAACAAAATGAATAGTCGAATTTTCAGTTGGAGAAACTAATTTGCAGCCAAACGATGAATTTCCAACTAAAACGATGAATCCTCAACTAGAGCAATTAAATTTTTAATAAAAAAAATTAGTGTTAGACTAAGCAGTGAATTTCCAGATGAAATAGTTAAACTTTCAACGAATTCGAAAAATTTTGAAATAAAAAACAAAATTTTTCAACAAAAAATTAAATAATTACATTTTCGGCCAAGAAAAAGAATGTTTCACTAAACAATTGAATTTTTTACTAAAATTATGGAATATTCAACTGGAATAGTATTGACATTTTAAGTTAAATAAATAAATTATTTTCTACTCAGAAAGTAGTTTTTTTAAAACAAAATACGTGAATTTTCAACGAAATAAATTTGTTTTCGATTAAAAAATACAAAAATACATGCAAATTGTTAAATTATGCAATAGAAATGTTAATTTTCCACCCAAACTGGAACGGTTAAATTTTATTTAAAAAAGAGAATTGAGTTTAATAAAAATTCAGCTTTTATGTTATAAATAAATTTGATTATTGAAAAATAAACTCTTTTCATCAAAATTAATTTTTTTATTGAAAATTCATCATTTCTTTAAAAAATGCATTTCTTTGCTTAAGAAATGCGCTATTTTATTCAAAATCTGTTTCTCTTTTCGTAGAAAATAATTTTTTTTTTAACTTCAAATGAAAATACTATTCCAGTTGAATATTCCATAATTTCAGTAAAAAATTCAATTGTTTAGTGAAACATTCTTTTTCTTGGCCGAAAATGTAATTACTTAATTTTTTGTTGAAAAATTTTATTTTTTATTTTAAAATTCGTCGATTTCGTTGAAAGTTTAATTACTTCATTTGAAGATTAATTTTTTTAGTTTCAAACTAATTTTTTATTGAAAATTTAATTATTTTAGTTGAGGATTCATCATTTTAGTTGAAAATTCATCAGTTTGGTTGCTAATTAATTTCTGCAACTGAAAATTGAAGTATTCCTTTTGTCGTTGAAAAATGATATTTTTTAGTTCAAAATTGAAGTATTTGGTTGAGAAATTAATGTATTTTTTGAAAAATCTTTTTTGTAGAGTATTAATACTTTGTTTTAAATATTCGACAATTTGGCTGAAAAATTGCCTCTTTTAATTGAAAATTCAACTGTTTCGTTTAGAATTCACGTGTTTTAAAAAAAAATTATTTTTCGTAGAACATGATGTTTCTCTTTGAATTTAGATTTAATTTCTTATATTTGTATAGTTTTTTCATTTAAGAAAATTAATTTTCAATTCAAAAAATAATTTTTTACTGAAATGGTGAATCTTCAACCAAAAAGATTAATTTTTTATCAAGGAAGTCGAATTTTTAAATAAAAATTAGGTAAATTTTACATTTTACGCCAAAGGTGAAATAGTATATTTCTTTAGAAAAAAAAAATTAAATTTCAACCGATAATGACGATTTTTCAACGAAATATTTTAATTTAAAATTTACGAATATAGATTGAAAAAATTTGTTTGATAAATCTTTAGGAAAAAAGATGAATTTAAACTAAAATTTTAAATTTTGTATACAAAAGAATGTTTTTTTAACCAAATAGTTGAATTTCTAACCATAAAGATGAATTCTAAACGAAGAAGATTATTTTTCTTGCTAAAAGACAAATTTTCAACAAAATAAATATATTTTCAGTCACACAGAAAGAAAAGAAAATCATTAATCTAACACCGAGCAGAATAAATTTATAAAAACCAACATTGTTTTATATAAAAAAATAAATTTTGAGAAAATACATTCATTTTCAATCAAATAGTTAACATTGTATCTAAAATAATAACTTTTAAACCAAAAACCGAACAGACTAATAAGATTAATTTTTAGCCATAAACATTAATTTTCTACTAAATACGTGCATTTTTAACCAAATAGTTGAATTTTCAACCGAAGAAATAAATTTTTAATCAAGAATATTAATGTTTCAATAAAAAATACGTATTTTTCAGTAAATACGTATATGAATTTTTGACAAAACAGTTTAATTTTCAAAGTGTTAATTTTGGATCAAACATAAAATAGTTAAACCTTTAAGTTAAAAAAATGTTTTCAAATAAACAAAGATGAATTTTCAAGAAAATAAATCAATTTTTAACGAAAGAAATGCATTTTTAATAAAAATGACGTACCTTTCACCCAAAAAAATAAATTTTTTACTACAAACCTTAATCTATTACCAAGAAAATTAACTTTGGGCAAAATAAATTAATTTTTAACCAAATAATTGAACTTCCAACTATAAAAGATCACTTTTCAACCAAAGGTCGAATAATTAAATTCACATTTGAAAAGATTACTTTTCAATCAAACAAAGAACGAGTCTTCAAGAAAATATTGTAACCCAAAAAATTAATTTTCTGCCAAAAACATTAAATTTAACAAAATATAATAATGCTAAAAAAGATATATTTCGTGTTGCAATCGTGTAAAAAGGTACAAATTTTTGCGGGCCGTCAATAAAAATTTTCAAGTGAAAAAATTATTTTTCGAACCAAAAAACAAAATGTGCACAAAATAGATCAATTTTCCTAACAAGATTAATTATCTTCTAAAAAAGACGTATTTTAATAAAAATATCCTTATTTTCAACTAACAAAACTAACTTTTAAACCCCAAATGAAATAGTTTTTTTCTTAATGTTAATGTTCCGGTTTAATCGTAGCCAATCAAAACAGTGGGAAGTTGTGGCTGAACCCTGTCGAGAGGATCTCTAGGCGAGGCGTGCTATTTTTCATTTGATTGCATTACATTTTTAATTGCCCAAAAATAGTGATGTTACTAAATATTTTTGAAAATTTTAAATTTTTAAATAAATGATTTTACATTTTCAAAGAAATTAGAAGAATTAAATTCTAGGAAAAGCTTTTTTTTAGAATTCAAAAAACACTTTTTAAGAATTTAGAAATATTTTGAGAGTAAATGTTTTAGAAGATTTCTGGGAAAATATTTAATTATTTGGGTGTAATTTAAAAAAAAAATTTATTTGTGAGAATTTCAAAATTTTTGGAAAAAGAATATTATAGACAAGACAATTCTTTCAGTATTTTTAGGATTGAAACAAATTTTGCAATAATAAATAATTTTAGAAAAAATTCAAGTAAGTTCAAGAGATACTAAGAAGTTTTCAAACGATTAAAAAATAATAAAAAATTTGACATTCTTTAGGAATTACAAGTATTCAAGAAAATAACAAACATTCTTTAGGTTCCGAAGAAAAAATAAAATGATTTTTTATTGGAAAGAACTTATTTTAAGATAATATTGGAAAACGTTTTAAAATATTCAAAATGATTTTTAAAAGTGTCAAAGAAAAATCTGAAAAATTTAAAGAAAATTTGTTTAATTTTGGAAGATTAAAAAAAATCTTATTGAAAAGCTGAATAATTTAAAAATATTAGAAGGTTTACAAATTTTTAAATGTAAAAAAAAAGAATTTAATGAAGATTTATGGGAAAATTAAAAAAATATATTCTTTTGAAACATGATGTTCAAAAGAAAATTGAAAAATATGTCGAAATATATCAAAAGATTTCGAAAAAGCTTAAAAGATTTTAAAGAAAAAGATGAATTTTTAAGTAAATACCATTTTATAAATCTTGAACTAAGAAGATGAATGTTCTGCTTGAATGATGAATTAAAAAAAAGTAATTTCAATTTCAACTAAGTAGTTGAATTTATAAAATAATTATAAAAAATGTAACACTTTATATTTTAACCAAATAGTAATATAATTTTAAATATAGAACAATTCAATTCAGCAATAAAATACGAATTTTTTTACTAAATAGTTAAATTTGGTATCAGTAAGCTTAATTTCCAATAAAAAAGTTATAATTTTTCAATAAAAAATCTGTTTTTTGGAGAAATGAAATAGTTCCATTTTCAGTTAGAAAAAATAATTTCTAACAAAGAAACAAAATAATTCTCAACGAAAGGAATCTTTTCTTAACCGCAATGATGAATTCATGAAAAAAAGAGTTTTTAACTAAATATATTTAAAGTTTTAACCATAAATATTAGTTTTCTATAAAAGAATTTGAATTAACAAGAAAATAAAATTTAATAAATTTTTAATTTAAACAATGAATTTAAAAGAATGACAAAGGAATTCCGCTTTTAAGTAAGTAGTTGATTTTTCAAGAACAAAAAATAAGTAAATTCTGAAGAAATGTAACAGTTAATATTTCAATCAGAAAAGAATGAAAGTTTTAATAACAAAAAAAAAATGAAATAGATAAATCCTTAGTTTAAAAAATGAATTTTTAACAAAGAAACAAAGCAATTCCAAGTGGTCGAATTAAAAAAATTTAAACATGTAACATTTATTATTTAAAAATGAAACGATTTTCATTTTTAATGAAAAAAAAAAATTAATTGAGCCAGAAAAGAAGAATTTTTAACTAAATAGTTAAATTTCAGTCGATAAGATTCATTTCCTAAGAAAAAGATAGACTTTTCTATAACAGATCAATTTTCAAGAAAAATGACCAAAGAAATGAGTTCAACTACAATGATAAATTTACAAAAAATTGCGTTTTTAACTAAATAGTTACATTTTAACTATAAGTATTAGTTTTCTATCACATATGACAAAATACGACAAAATGCAATTTCATGAATTTTAAACTTAAACCGTGAATTTAAATAAAAGTTAATGCTTAAAAAAGTAATTTCACTTTCAAGTAAGTATTTGAATTTTCAACAACAAAACAAATAAATACTGTTAAAAATTTAACAGTTAATATTTCAATCTGAAACAAATTTAATTTAAAATAAAAAAAAACAAGTCAAATGAATCAGAAAAATTAAATTTTTATCTAAATAGTTACATTTTCAACGATGATATTAATTCGCTACAAAAAATATAGAATTTACTAATGAAAAAAATCATTTTTCCAGAAAAATGAAATATTTACATTTTTAATTAAAAAAATTAGTTTCTAACGAAGAAACAAAAAAATTTTTAACTAAAGTAATTAATCTCTAACGAAAAAGATGAATTAAAAAAAAAGAGTTTTTGACTAAATAGTTAATGTCTTAACCATAAAGATTTTTTCTATCAAAGAATTGGAATTATCAACCAAATAAAATTTTATGAATTTTCAATTTAAACAATAAATTTAAATAAATGAATTTTTAACCATCTAATTCCACTTTAAGTAAGTATCCGAATTTTCAACGAAAAAGAAATTTAATTCGCAATAAAATTGAATTAAGTTTAACGAAAAAGGACGATTCAAAATCTTGAAATTCTTTAGCTAAAAATATGAACTTTTAGCAGAAAACTTGAATTTCCAACCAAATTTAAAAATGTCAAAAAAAAAGAGATTTGGATTTATCAATTTCCTTTCATCATTTCAGTTCGCATTCAAGTGGGAAAAAAGAAAATAGGGAAAATAAGAGAATAGGGTAAAGTGCGTAAAGCCTTGAAATTGATAAATAGGAATTTTAATAATTAATAGACTTGAGAATAATAGTTTAAATCGATATTAAGATTAATTTTTAACAACTGAAAATCATTCGTTCAGAAAACTGGAAATTTTGTTTAGACAATAATGTTAATTATGACATATTACCGCTATTTAGATAATTATGAAGTAGTCCTTGACATAAAAAATGTAAATAAAAAATAAAAAATATTTTTTGCACTTAAATTTGTTTAGGTGAATTTACATTAAAAACGTTTAGGAAATCTATAATTGCGAGTTTGAAAAGTTCTCAAGTGTGTAGAAATAACTACTAATTGAATACTAATCCAATTAGCAGAATTTAATAGACACACAGAAAAAAAATTTTCCTAACGCTTTTAAATTTTCTCTGTAGTCCTTACCGAGTTTTTATTCTTCTGCCTTGGACTGATCAAAAAGATAAAATTCTCGTGAATTTGAAAAATTCGGAATTTGTCTGAAGCATTTTCAGTAACCCTGGAGTGTGCGGTGATTTATTTTGGAAGAAAACGTGCATAGTAATATGGGATTGGTATATGGAAGAAAAGATTGTAGAAGAAAAAGGAAAAGGAAGCGACCACCCATGAATCGACCCTGTCAATAAACGGCGCTCATGTTGGATGCTCTGCGTACAAGTACGGTCATGTAACCCATCCGTAGATCTCGATTTATATCGATATCGATCCTTTATTGGCGTCGACATATTCGCCTTGGTCCTTACCGATACCGATACCAATACCAATACCAATACCAATTCCAATGTCCAATACCATACTGTTTTCTTCGAGGTTGTAGTCATCCTGGCCACGATTGGTACCATTGGTACCATTGTTACTATTGGTACCACTTGTGTGTACAATGTAGGAGTCATCTCTGATAGAATGATACCCTACCCATAGATCTCGTATGTCCCGACGTCTCGATTCTGTATGACTATTTTTCTCCAAGTTATACTACAACGACGCACAACTTCCCGTACTAACAATATTTAAATTTCCAATCGTTCACATAATGGACCAATTCTCACAAGCATCTTCAATACTTAAAATGAATTATACATTTTTTTTCTATTTATCAGGTCGATCAAGGTGTTTAGTGAATCTATATAAGGCCAGAAGTTTTATTTACACAAGCAGTAACTGTGAATTTCATTTTAGAGTTTCAACTCCAAAGATACGACCCCCAAATATGCAATTGCTCCAGAGATACGAGCGCCCGGCTAGGAAGTAGCGAGCGGAATTTTTTTCTCTTTACGCCTGTCGCATGTGTGTGTTATCACGCAGTCACAGGACTGGGGGGCCCCTTTTACGGTCGTTTCTTTGGAGTTTGTGATTCTTGTAATTGTCGTATCTTTGGAGTTGTAGTATATTTTTTAACCTCAATCCATTGAGAGTTATACGAATTGAACAATCTTTTCAATTTTGATGAAACATTAATCCTAACAGAAAAATTTATGGCAAAAAGTTTTTAACAAACAGCAAAAATGACATCCAGGTAAAAAAACTATTTAAGAATATTTTCTAACCTCATTTGTAACAAAATGTCAATTTTGTTTTTCATGTCGTTTAATATTTAGTAATTATCTCGTAAAATTTTACAATATTTTTATTATAAAAAAACGGTTTTTTTCTTTTTTTTAACAGACTAATTAATTAAGAATTAGAACCTAAGAGGATGGTTCTTTTAATTTTACAACTTAAATCAATCTTAATGAAGTTTTATTCCTGGAAATAAACACTATCTAATGTATAAAAAACTCAGCCAAAAGAACACCAACATCATATCAACAACATCGATTTACAAAAAAATTTAACCTTAAAAATATAATAGAAAAATTTTTTTTTTGTAGATTTGTCGACTAAAAACATGAATGTGAAGTCAAAATATGAGTTTGCCTACAAAAAAATTAATTTTTTACAAATTGGTTGAACTTCGCACCAAAAAGATAAACTTATCAAAAAAAGTAACAAATCTCTAATAAAATGTATGAATGTACAACCAGAAAAATAGACTTTATATAGAAAAAATTTCTATGAAAATTATATATTTTTACCCCAAAAACTGAATTTTCAAATAAATAGTTGAATTTCTAACCATAAAGAAGAACTTCAGCCAAGCAGATTATTTTTCTACCAAAAAGACGAATTTTGAACAAAATAAATCAATCTTCAGTCACAAAAATAAATTTTTAACGAAAATAATTAATCTTTTACCGAAAAAAATGAATTTTTAACCAAAATATTGAATTATTAAGTTAGAAATTAAATTTCTAACCAAAAAGATAAATTATCAGCCAAGAAGATTGATTTTCTACCAAGAAAAAGACTCATTTTCAACTAAAAAGATGAACTTTAAAAAAAAACAATAATTTTCTACAAAAAATAAAGCTTTTGAGAATACATTAATTTTTTAATCAACTGGTTAACTTTTTATTTAAAAAAAAGATAACTTGAAGAAAGAAAACTATTAAACTAAGCAGATTAATTTTCTATAAAAAAAGACAAATTTTTAAAGAAAAAGATTAAGTTCCAACCATAAAAACTAATCTTCTACAAAATACAATAATTAGGAACCAAATAGTTGAATTTTATACTTAAAAAGGATTAATTTTTAAGCAAAAATGAAACATGTTAATTTTTAGTCATGGAAATTATTTTCAACCACCAAACAAAGAATTTTAATAAAAATAGTTGAATTTTCAACCAAAGAAATAAATTTAAAATCTTTCACAAAAAAAATTAACCTCGGATAAAATACAATAAATTTTATCCAAATAATTGAATTTTCAACTATTAAAGATCACTAACCAAGAAGATTATTTGTGTACTAAAAAATACTAATTATAAAAAAATACAAGAAGGATAAAAAAGATATATTTCAGGTTACAATCGTGTACAAAACAACGAATTTTTGCTGACATTTTTTTTCAATTTTCAATTGAACATTTAATACAACAACTAAGAACATTATTTTTTACCAGAAAAAGACGTTTTTCAATCAAATACATCAATTTTTTAATTAAAACAATACATCCATTTTTTAATTAAAACAATTATTCTTATATTATCATGCCAAATCTTCACCCAAAATTATTAATTTTCTACCATGAACGTTCAGTTTTCAACTGAAAAGGTAAATTTTTAAATTTCGACCAAAAAAATAAATTTGAACTAAAATTATGCATTTGTTCTCTAAAAAGATTAACCTTTAGCCATATGCTTGAACTTCCACTAAAAAAGATAAATTTTTTTTTAAAAAAAGACTAATCTTTAAAAAAATGTATGAAATTTCAACTACAAAGATAAATTTTCTACCCAAAAAGACACATTTTTAAATAAAATTATAAATCTTTTAACCAAAAGTTGAATTTTTACCCGAGCGGTTGAATTTCTAACTATCAAGATGAATTTATAACCAAAAAGATTATTTTTTTACCCAAAAGACAAATTATAAAACAAATAACTCAATTTTCAGTTAAAAATTAAATTTTTAACGAAAATGATGAATATTTCACAGTAAAAATAATATTGTAACCAAACTATTGCATTTTTAACCTAAAAATGAATTTCGAACCAAAGAGATGAATTTTCAGACTTGAACATTAATTTTGAACCCAACAGACGAATTTTAAAAAAATTAATTTTTTAAGCGAAGTAATGAATTGTTTACCAAAAATATGGATTTTTTTTAATACCCTGAATTTTCAGCTAAAAAAAGTAAATTTTAAATATAAAAGCGAATCATTTTTTTTTTTCTAAATATTTCTATTTCGACATATTTTATAAAGTTTTGATATGTATATATTTCATGTTATATTCTTCCTCATTTTATTCTTGAAAACTGTAAGTTCATTGTAAAATTTGATTTAAAAGTTTTTATAAATAAATGAATATGACGAAAAAAATTATTATTTTCTCTATTTGATGCTCTCGGTGCTCGTCAATAATAGGAATATTGTTGTAATCGCCGACATTTTATAAATTTACATTATATAAAGATATAATATCATGAAATAATGAACAAAAAAATTGTTATAACAAAATTATTTGTTAAAAATGCGTCTTCTATAATTTTCAATAATTTAACCATTTTTTAAAGTTATATTGCAAGAAATACGAATGCAAACAATATTTTAATCAAAAAATCTCTCTTCAGACTATTCTTGTTAATATTATAAACAAATCTAATGAACAAATGCATTATTCAGGCATTTGTAGTCAGAAAAAATCGTTTTTTTTTCTATGTCAGTCCTTTTAATTGAGACCTTCATGATAATTTTAGCAACATCCATCACTATTTGATAAATTTTAATGTTTAAAAAATGTCAATAAACAAATGCATTATTCGGACATCTGTTGACGATCAATTCGTTTTTATTTCAATGTCAGTCCTTTCAATTGAGAACTTCTTGTTAATCTCAGCAACGTTCATAACAATTGCATCAATTTTATGATTTTTGAAACAAATTTAATAAAAAAAAGTACATTATTTGGAAGTTTTCCGACGGAAAATCTCGTTTTTTTTAATGCCAGTCCTTTTAATTTGTTTAACAAAAACATAAAATTAATCAAATAATTATGAATGTTACTGAAATTATCGCAAATTCCCAGATTAAAAAGACTAACTGACATCGGAAAAAACGAATTTTTGTGACAAAAAATGCCTGAATAATGCATTTGCACATTAAATATGTTAATACTATTAACAAAAATACTCTTTAGGGAAATTTGTTTAATTAAAATATTGTTTTCATTCAAATGTCTTGCAATGTAACTTGAAAAAACGTTAAATTACACAGCCACACGAAAAAAAGTGTGCGGATCTGGTAACAAGACACACGTATTCCTGTGGATTTTAGGGCGCTAAATTCAAATTCGGTATCAAAAATCACCCATCACGTCATGGTTGAGCCATAACCTCAAAAAATGACGAAAAATCATGCACTGAGGCAAATAAATTTCAAAATAATGCCAGTGATGCAAATTTTCACTTCAAAAGCCTGTCGACAACTGTGAAGGATCAACCCTTGCCTGATATCAACTTATTTAACATAACTTTACCCAACAGAACCTGACCTCACCTAACCTTAATCAACAGAAATTTATTGAACTATACGTAAAGCTCTGGAAGCATATGTTCCCAGTAGCGAATGTGTGCTACATCGTATGGGTCAACTCGAGCCTAACCTAGAAATAAATCTAACCTAGCCTAACCTAAATTAACCTAACCTCACGAAACACAATTAAACTGATTGTGTTGTCCCGTTGTGTTTGCGGTACCGTTTGAATCAGCTTGGGCTTAATCTGCAAAGAGGTCAAACCTATCCTAACCTAAAAAACCTGACCTAACCTAACCTAACTTAACTTCACGTAACACAATTAAACTCATTGTGTTGTCCTGCTGTGTTTGCGCTACCGTTTCATTCAGCTTCGGCTTAACCTACATAGAGGCTTGCCTATCCTAACCTAACATTTCTACATTTTAATTGATACAAACATTATCAGGCTAATTTAATGGGGTCAATTCTACTTGTAGTTCTAAGTTTCTTCAAATGAATAATGTGCGTCTAAATTGTTAACCACCTGTAGTACAATGAAATGAATTTTATTGTGTTTTATTTTAATTTTACGTGTAGTTAAATTTCATTCCTCTAGGTTATGTAAGGTCAGGCTTTGTTAGGTTAGGATAGGTTAAACCTCTATCTAGGTTAAGCCGAAGCTGAATGAAACGGTACCGCAAACACAACGGGACAACACAATGAGTTTAATTGTGTTACGTGAAGTTAAGTCAGGTTAGGTTAGATCACGTCAGGTTTTTTTAGGTTAGGATAGGTTTGACCTCTTTGCAGGTTAAGCCCAAGCTGATGAACAATTTTGACAATTCTCTCTTTGTATATTCCCCACACCTGTGCACACATTTTTCAAAACTAAAGGCTAAAGCATCGACAACAGTAATTTGGTGATAGTGAATTCTCTTTTGTTAAAGCTCCTTTGGCCTTTTTTAAACTTCTTAATTATATCCCTAACCTTTGTGACTCACGAAACTTCGATTAATGAGGGTTTAGAGGCGGGGCAGAGGCGATTAGTTTTCCAATCTAACTTGGTTAGTGTTTTATGCTCAAAAGTTCAACCAACCTTTAGCATCGTTGTGTGAGATAGAAGATCACATTATCTCATCTTTACATTCCCGGCCCTCCTTTAGGTACGAAACCAAAAACTTATTTTTCTTTTTTTTTCTTTTGTAAACACATTCATAGAATTGCGAATCTTTACAATAACGTGAAATAGTTGAATGAAAAAATACGATTTTTCATTTTCAATTTTTTTTATGCTATCCAAATTTAAATTTTCGATTTTCAAGAAAATTCAAAAACGCTAATCAACTTGGCCTTTAGTTTCTGGCACTCAGAGATTGTTTGAAAGGCCAATCAAATAAGTTAATCTTTTCAAAAGCTATCGTGCCCACAGCCTGACTCATGACGTGGACATTTGACAAGACCCGGGGGGGGGGGTCAAATTTTGCACAAATCTAATACCTGCTCAGAAGAGAATATGAAAATTTAGTCATTTGTCTGAAATAATGTTTTGATAGTTCTTTTTTTTGTTTTTTTCGTGAAAAATAACATTTAAAACGTTGAACAAGGGAAATTTTTTAAAAACCCACACAGAAGACGAAAAAGAAATTGAAAAAACAACAGTTGTGGTGAGAATGTGCCCACGCATCGGGCTAATGTTTTATTATTGATATAGTTTTTCACAGTTGAAATACAAAAAATACGTATGCTATCAAAAAGTGATGCAAAAAAAATTTGTAGATCTCTTCAAAATGCACCATTTTTGTGAAACCACCTTTTCACCTATTTTGCACAATTTAACCGCAAAATCCAATTTTTGATTTTCCATTATTTTTCTATGCAATACAAATGTCAATTTTCGATTCGACAATTCTTAAGAAATTTATCGTGCTATAAACTAAAAATTTACAGACACAGCCAGACACTTTCGTACAAACCTGTCGTTCGGATACGGGGGGTCTATAAACGTGGACATTTAACAAAAACTGGGGCGGGGGCGAGGGTCAAATTATGCACAAATCTAATAGCTTCTCTGATGAGAATGTAAAAATATAATTTCTCAGGACACTTCTTACGCTTAAAAAAAGAAATTTTCTGATGAAGCTAAAGCTCATGAATTCCTTTAATTCTGTGAATTCCCTGAATTCTGCAAATTTTCTAAATTATCTAAACTCCCTGAATTTCGTGAATTTTCTGCATTCTGTGAATTCCCTGAATTTCGTGAATCTCACATATTCCGTGAATTTAATTAATTCCATGAATCTCGCTAATCTAATAAATTTTATGAATTCGGCAAATCCAGTGAATTCCGTGAGTTCCATGAATTACGCGAAATCTGAACATTCCGCAAATTGCACGAATTCCGTGGATTCCATGAATTAGACGAAATCCTTGAATTCCATTAATTCGATGAATTTCATTAATTCTGCGAACTTTATGCATTCCTCGAATTTCATAAATTTAGGAAATTATATAAATTACGTTAATTCAAGGCTTTATGTGAGTTCTGTGAATTCAGGGCGTCATTTTAGTTCTATGAATTAAGGGAGTTATATGCATTCCGTGTCTTCCTTGAATTTCTTGAATTATATCATTACAGTCAATTCCGTGTATTCCCTAAATTCCACAAATTCCGTGAATTTGGGATGTCATATGAATTCCTTGAATTCCTTAAATTGTCCGATCAAAATCAGTCCCGTGAATTCCATTATTTCCATGAATTCTGTGAATTCCACACATTCACTATATTTCGTGAATCCCAGGAATTCTACAAATCTTATGAATTCTACGAATTCCTTGAATTCCATAATTCTTTGAATTCCATCTATCCCTTGAATTCGATATATTCCTTGAACTCCATCTGTTCCGTGAATTCCATTAATTCCGTGAATCCCATTAAATCCATAAATTTCGTGAATTCCCTTAACCAATTTTAAAGTTTGAACATTTGTCCTTTCATAAAATTGTGTTTCGTTATGCAGATACTAGGAACTCTGGAAGCGTACTTGAAGATAAGTAATTCTCATCAATTTATTATAATTTTACTATAAAAAAGAAATTTTAACTCTAAAAAATACTCACAATGCATAATACAAACTATAATATAGCCTTGGAAAGGACTGGAACTTTGATTGAAAAAAAGGCAAGCACATGGTCAATCTAAAGGTCATGTTCCAGGCGACGAAGGGAGACTGGCTGTTTGGAATGCTGGGGGGGGGGGATGATCTAAAGAGAAACTATGGGCATGAGGAAACTAGGTATTTTATGTGTGTCTGATAGAAAGAAAAAGGGATGCGAAAGTAGAGACAAAGAAAACGGCGTGTTGAAAGGCGGATTTGAAATATGGTCAGGAGTAAATAGTGACGATTGGAAAAAAGCGATTATCGTAACAATATACAAAAGAATGTGATGGAGACGAGACGCGAATAGACCATGGGAAAGAAGTCGTATAAGGTGGTTCGGGCATGTTGGACGAATGCCAAATGAACAACTAACGAAACAAGTGTATCAGGGCAAAGTAAATGGCAGCGTACCCAGAGGCAGACCGCGGAAAGAATAGTTAGAATTTGTGAATGAGACCCTAGTTAGAAGAGACATTAGAAACCACAGAAACACGCGAGCCTGCATGAAAAAATGCATGGACATAAAAGAAGCTAGAGAAGTATGCCACGACAGAAAAGTACGGCGGCAAATAGTTGATTAAAATAGTGTCAGTAGCGTGAATGACGCCTGAAACAATCACTTTAGTCACAAGTGGACCCAAGTGGGGAACCTCATATAACTACTGTGTGAAGATCTTCACTTAAGGTGATTTTTAGAGAGATTGATCAGCAACCGTGGTCGGAGCGGTTTTGGAAAACGAACGTGTTATCTAAATAAATAACATGAGAATTCCGGATCAATCTTAAAATTTTATATCCCTAGCTCACATTAATACTTTCTCCACCGATTGAGTCACGCCTACCCCGAAAGAACAATAACTCAATGGTGTAATAATAATAATAATTAGAGCTTTCCTCTCATGACTTTGATGGCTATGTTGTCGATAACATTGCTACTGACAGGGTTTCCCACGGCAAATAGGCTGATAACGAAGAGGAGAGGGACTAAGTTAAATAGCAAAACCCATAAATGAAAAATGGAGAATACATTAAAGATTTTGAAACACTTGTTTCTTCCCGAGGATCGTCGGGGCGACCCTGTCGCCACAGCTGATGGCCACAGCATGTGGGACGGTGGCGATGGTGAGCTGCGAGATGACCAGGCAAATCTCACGAATCAAACAGCTGGCCAGTAAGAACATCTGCGACAAACGTTAAACAGTGGAACATCAACTGTGCCTGCTGAGAATCCTGTGGCTAGCGTTAGCTATTTTCAGCCAAACACCTTAACAGAAATACCATGGAAGAGCATCAATTGGGATACCGCAATGAAAGAGAAATTGGTGCGTCTCTATTATGAAAGTGAACGAATTTTTCTGCAAAGTATCCTAATATACGAAAAGTCGCAATCAGAGATCTTATCGCTAAGGTGAAGCACATCCGGACTAATCTACACGTGACAGAATACCAATCAATGGATATCAAACGACAGGTTGACTTGGCGTCAAAAAACGACGGCAATGAACATCAGTCAGAGGAAGTAGCGTCAAACGGTAAAGCAGGAGCAATTGATATTCTTCCTCAACCTATTGCAGCAACCAAAAAAGCGACGAAAATGAACATACCATATGAACAGAGATGTTATGCGCCTTTATTTTTTTGGCAGAGAAATGTGGGCACAGTGTGAGGAGAAAACATCATAGACTCTTCTTACTTAAATACCCAGAGCTAGCCACAAAAATAAATTGGCAAAATCTGGCAGATCAAAAATGCTAATTATCTGTAAACAGTCTGCTTTTGGCTGTTGTAATAACAACCATCAAAATGAAAAAGGAATAGCAGCTTCCTATTGATGAACTTGTCTTGAAAGATGTAGAAAACGAAGACTTGATTGATGATGAAGGCCTAGGTGCTAGGAAAAAGAACATCATGTACCAGATCCATTAGAACCACATTCGGATATTAATTAAAATGATGCAGATAGAGAAATTCCAGAAAAACTACAGCACCTTGAAAGAAATTTTGGTCATGTTTTAATAGAGTTCAGATATGTAGAACCAACACTAAGGCATTCTCTGCCCAAAATGAACATCACAAATGATCAGCGTGCACAAATAGCACATCTCTACAGCAACGTTTTACTAACGTATTTAAACGTAGCACAAACTGCGTTAGAGGTGCAAACTCTTGTAAACTTGGCAACTGTGGCAACCGTTAGAATGTTGGGCCGGAAAACTATGCCTGTAAATGCAGTTTTTGTCCCAGCAAGGGATCGTTACCCACCATGAAAGATCAGGTTGGATATGGATGTCAGCAAAGTAAGTTGCGAATTGTGTCGATTAACTCAATATAAAAAAGGGAATAGAACCAGAAAGCTAATATACCCTGTTACTAAAATCATCCACCCTCGGCACATCGAGACATTAACTACCAGCAATATTGGATTAGATTGTAGACTCCCAACGACAGAAACTTGATGTTCTTACCGCAAGACTGCGTAGGCACAAGAAAAGTAGTGCACGAAGGCTAGAAATCGAAACTTTCAGACAGATGAAAGAAGGTTCTATCGTGAACTGAGAGTAAAGCCAAATAACCAGCAAGACACTGAAGTCCCTCAATTGGAAGATATAACTAACTACTGGTCGGGTGGGGAAAAATTAACCGATGCAATTTGGACACTGCGTCGTTTAAATTGGAGGAAGCAAAGACAAGCAATATTCCTGAAATGCAACTGACAAACATCACAGCTTTAGGTGTTTGAGCGGTTTTGAAAAAGGCAAGTTATTCGAAAGCTCTAGGTCCGGACATGGTGCACAACTTCTGGTGCAAGTACCTTACGAGTGTGCATCTTGCGCTGGCAAGGTGTTTTCAGAAGATCATTGAACACCCAGATCTGATACCAGGATTTATGCCAAAAAAACAGACGCTCAAAATCCATTTGACTTTCGACTGTTAGCATGTATTCCAAAATTTATAAATGTCTTACAACTATCATTGCAGATAAGGTATATTCACATTGCGACAAAAATGACATTCTTACAGAAGAACGGAAAGGATGTTCTAAAAACTCGCGAGGTTGTAAAGATCTAGTCACTTTAGACGCTGTTACCATGACTGAAGATCGTAAGCTTCAAAGGAACAAATGCATTCTTCAGACAATTGTCGGCAGAAAAAATTCAGTTTTTCAATGACAGTCTTTTCAATTGGGAACTTTATTAGAATTTCATCTACATTTATAATAAGTTAATAAATTTTATGATTTCTTCAAACAAATTTAATAAACAAATGCATTGATCAGGTATTTGTCCATAAAAAAATTCGTTTTTTCCTATGTTAACTTTTTTAATTAGTGAGTTCATAATAACTTCAACAAACCAAATAATTTTTTTATCAATTTTGTGATTTTTTAAATAAATTGAAAAAACAAATTAATTACTGGGGAATCTGCCGACAGAAAAAGTCTGCTTTGTTTGATGTCAGAATTTGAATTCAGTTCTTTATAATAAATATATATAAAAAATATTTTTTGAACAACTCATTTAATAAACAAATGGATTATTCGCGGACATCTGTCGATGAAAAAAATTTTTTTTTATATCCTAATTAAAAATGTTGACATAGAAAACAAATCATTTTTCTGTCGACAAATGCCTGATTTATGCATTCGTTGATTAAATTTATTTATAGAATTCATAAAATTCATCCAATTATTATCAATGTTGCTGAAATTTTAATAAAGTTCCTAACTGAAAAGACTGGCATTGAAAAAGCCGATTTTTTCTGCCTACAAATGCCGAATAATGTATTTCTTTATCAAATTTGTTTTGAAAGTTCATATATTAATCAACAAATTATGAATTTTTCTGAAATTTTCATTAAGTTCCTAATTTATAAAAAATTACATCGAGAAAAAACGAATTTTCTATCGAAAAATGCCTGATTACTGCATTTGTTCATTGAATTTGTTTATATCATAAAGAATGATAATCTTCAAAAAACTTTTTTCAAAACATTATTGTTTCTATTCAAATTTCTTGCAATATAATTTAAAAGAACGTAGAATTATGGAAAATTATAGAAAACATTTTTTCAACAAATAATTTGTTTATCAAAAATTTTGTTGTTTAATATATAATATTGGAACATCTTTAGCTAATTTTACTCTATGAAACTTAGACGATTTCAACAATGTCCCTGTTATTGACGTCAAATTGAAAACCTAATTAAAAAAGCAGGCCCGGCAATTTTCTTAGAAATCTTAACAGCTTTTTAAATTTTTTTTGTTTAAATCGGTCATTACTTGTGGGCTGTACGTTATTTTGAACCGAAAATGTCATTTTTTCTCACACTAACGAGCTATGACTCTTCGTTGAAACTAATCCTCCCCCACTGTGCCCGAGCCCTCATTATTCGAAGTTTTGTGGGTCACTGCGATAGGGATTTAATTTGGAAGTTAAAAACTTAAAAAAATTCGGCTATTTAAAATGCATATTTCATATTTTTATTACGTTTTATGAACTGCAAAAATTACCTATATTATCTTATTTATTTTAGGTAGGTAGCAACATTCTAAACCTTTTGGAACGTTTGAAATCTTTTTAAATCTTTGCGAAGTCTTGATAATTTGTCAAAAAATTTTGAAATCTTTGAAATCTTTGAAATATTTTGTAATCTTCCGATATTTATAAAATATGAAATTTTCTTGTTTTGAAATTTATAGCAGCTTAAATTACATTACAAAAAGTAATACAAAATTCTGGAGTTTTTAATTCGTAGTAAATGTTTCGAAAAATAATAGGTAATTTATTCCTCCTGAAAACTAAGCTACTATAAATAAAGTTAGCCTAATTCTTAACATTAACAAAAAGATAGCCTATGCTTCATAAAACCCATCGAATTAAATCCTTGTGAAATCTTTTGAAATCCTTTAAACCTTCGAAACTCTTTAATTTCTGTATCAAATTTTTGAAAAGTTTAAATCTTTCTGAAATGTACATTTGAATACACAATATTAATTCTTTTTAAAGAAATAAAAGTAATAATGACATTTTTTCAGTAAAATTAAAGTTCAGTTTCAGGAAGAAAAGATCATTCTTTAGGATGCAGAAGGTGTTGATATCAAAGAAGATGTTTTTTCATCTTTCTCTGTGAATGAATAGTTTAGAGTGATTCTTCACGAAAAGCAGTTCCCTTTGAATTTTAGCATCATAAACGCGACACTACTAGAAAAAAAATAAAATGTGGTAGATAAGATATAGGCAACATTGTTTCCCGGTAACATTTTACAATTACAGTATAGAATCTAGAGTTACCTACAAAATAATCCCTTCATAACAGGATAAAAACAAGTACCTGGGTCTTAACGTTCCAAATAAAACCCTCGAAAAATCGCAACTTGCCATACTCAGCAAGGATCCATTATTAAACAACATAGTGACATTACCCACGGCTACTAATGGCACTAACCTTTTGGTACTTTCCAGTCCTGATGACAGTACATGGGGCGCTACGAAAATTTTGCAACACAGACGAACCTTTTATAGTTTTTCGAAGTACTTTCCACTTCAGTGAAAACACTCTCCATACGTCGAAACCAGTCATCGAACCAACCCTGCCACTTTTCTACTGGAATATCTGCACACGCTTGGTCCCACGCCGTCAAAACCTCCGTTTCGTTACTAAATCAACGCCCTTTTAGTTGTTTTTTTTACTTACGGAAACAAACCAAAGTCACAGGGAACAAGATCTGGACCATGAGGAGGGTGATCTAGAATAGTCAGTCCAGATTTGACCTAAAAAGCTACTGTGACCTTCGTTTTGTGAGCTGGTACATTGTCGTGGTGGAATAGCCAGGTGCTGACTCGAGATTTCGGCCTGATTAGTTTGAGTTGGTTTATGACTTGATGTAAACATACCTGAGTGTACCAGGAAGAGGTGACTGTACGCTGGTTTTTCAGTACGACCCTATCCACAATGCCGCGTTTCCCAAAGAATACTGTTATCATTCTTTTGTTTACAGATCCAGACTTCCGCACCTCCACGGGAGTATCCTCATCCTCAAACAGCCAGATCTTGTTTCGTGATTTTGTTCGAAAGTCGTAATAACACAGAGAGGTTTCTTTGCCTGTTATACCATTATCGTCATCCTGAGAAGATCCCGATTCTAATCTTTTTAGCATTTTTTGGCACCACTTTACTTTTGCTGCCATTTGCTCCTCGGTCAAAGCATTTGGTACCCATAGAGTAGCACCCTTCATATTGATCAAAACATTCTTGAAAATCAAACAACTAATGATAACTATCTTGAACCAACGTCCGTTAACAGAAAACAAAGAACCGAAGCAGAATACTTTGACGTGAATGGCCCTACATCAAGGAGAAAACGTTCTCGATATTGGTAAAATGACAATTTTTATAATTTTTAACTAATACCTCAAACCACGTTTTTGTCTTCTATATTATATGTTCGACTCTGTAAATCGCTATCCTTTCCTTTTCCTTTTCCTTTTCCCTCATATTGTCTACTTAGTACTTGTCATCATTATTTTGTAGGACATAAAAGAAGCAGTCATAAAAAACTCATTTGTCGAATACATTTTGAAGGATTATGAGGAAATCGGTACCCTTACTCCTCAAAACCGTAGAAAACTTGAAAATATATATGTCGAACATTTAGGTGACAAGTTTGGAAACTATCCCTTTAAGAAGCAAAAAGTTTCTTGTGCCAAACATATAATTAAAGATTTTCCTTCTTTAAAAGACCCAAGTTCCGATGAGAAATACGTGAGTATAAGTAGAATTACAGAAGACTCAAAACTTTACGTGAGATAAAATGGTACGATAACCATATATTTATTTTTAATTTTTAGGAAGCCTTTTATGACCCTAAAGCAAGAAGCAGATATATTCTCAGACATTCCGACGTTTAGAAATACATTCTACGACACACAAAAGTGGAAAAACTTTGATGAAAGATATATATTTTTGATAGTTCATATGTTACTTTAAATCAACTTTTTCCATAATTCTTTGATGCTATTATTATTCAATTATTCTATAATGTCTCTTAAACACTTAGTCCTGCTGGAAGCAAATCAATAGTACATAAAATAGGAGCAATTTATTTAGATTGTAATTTCTAATATTATAAACAAATTTAATGAACAAATGCAGTAATCAGGCATTTTTCGACAGAAAAATTCATTTTTTTATGTAAATGTTTATAAATTAGGAACTTTATGATCATTGGAGAAAAATTCGTAATTTGTTGATTAACCGTACGATTTTTCAAAAACAAACTTAATAAACAAATACATTATTCGGGCATTTATAGGCAGACAGATTTAAGTTTTTCAATGTCAGTCTTTTCAGTTAGGAACTTTATTGGAATTTCAGCAACATTCATGATAAGTTGATAAATTTTATTATTTTTTTAAACAAATTTAATGAGCTAATGCATTAATCAGGGAATGGTCGACAGAACAAATGCTTTTTCTATGGCCCTCGTATAATGCATTCGTTTATTGAATTTGCTTTTGAGAAAATATAAAATTTATCGACGATTTATGAATTTTGCTGAAATCATCATGAAGTTCCCGATTAAAGAGATTGACATAAAAAAAAATGAATTGTTACGTTCACAGATGCCCGAATAATGCATTTTTATGTTGCATTTATTTTTGGAAATCAAAAAATTTATCAACTCATCATGAATTTTACCGAATTTATTATGAAGATCTAACATAAAAGTCTGACATCGAAATAAAACAGAATTTGTTCGTCGATAGATTCCCCACTAATGCATTCCTTTATTAAATTTGTTTTAAAAAATCGCCCAATTTATCAAAGAATTAGAAATTTTGTTGAAGTCTTCAGAAACTTCCTGATTAAAAAAGCCTGGCATTGAAAAAACAGAATTTTTCTGACGACAAATGCCCGAATAATACATTTGTTTATTAAATTAGTTGAAAAAGTAAGATTAATAAAAAATTATGAATTTTTCAAAATTATCACATATTTCCTCATTAAAAATAATTTATATCAAAAACAACAAATATTTCTGTCGAAAAATGCTTGAACGTCAAATAGAAAAAATGGCCATTTTTTGTCATATTTATTTATTTATAAAAAAATTAAAAAACTAATTCAAAGACTAAGCTCGATAACTCTCTTAAAAATCATATAAGATTTTTTTCGAAGTTTTTTAACCAAATCGGTAAATATTTGTGGGCTGTACTTTATTTTGAACCAAAAAGGCCATTTTTTCCCACTTAAACATCTCGAGGATTCATTCTTCATAGCATAACATTTTTTGTAGAACTTCGCCCTGGAATTTCTATGCGGGTCTTTCGTAATATATTGGGTAGCAGGCAGTCATTAGGGTATTGGCAATAAATAATAAAACACATACAATGTTTTATTTCAGACCACGAAGTGTGTATGCAGCTTCCTGACACGCTCGATTGCTGTAAAGATCCTCGTGAATTGCTTCCACTATGTCAGCTAGCAAAGATGACAGACTTTTGTGTCGGTCCAGGCATAGGTTGCAGCAGCGTATGCGGTCGTAAGTGTAACTTGTATTGGTGAACATCTCCCGCATTAATTCTTCATATCAAAGGCTCTAGTTAATTTTTTCCAATATAGAGTTTGCCACAAGACCAAGGGATTGTATATACTCTCGGATCATTGAGATGTGCCTTTTTTTGGCTAATACGTTGGGCGCTAAGAAAGTTTTACAATACGCGAAACCTTTTGAAAGAAGAAAGATGATCCTTGCGTCATTAGAAAGAGACTCAGGTCTCAGTACATTCTAAGCACGCAGCCCAGAACGATTGAGAAATGGCGTCGTGAACAAAGGAAGAATATCGTACGATAATTCGATACAACTTTTCTCATGGTTTAAGTTTAGAGCAAAGTTTTAAAGAAATGTCTCCAGTATTGGGTAAGGATTGGCCGCATCGCACAACAATTTTCCGATTGCAAAAACAGTTCGAAAGGGGAAATTTCGGTCTCTTGGATGATTCGCGCTCAGGTCGACAGTCAGGAGTGGTGACATCGGAATACATTGCGTCTGTGAATAATCTACTGATTGATAATAGAAAAATCACGTACCGGCAGATAGAGCAAATGTTGCACATTAGTGCACCAGCAGTCCATCGAATTCTGCATGAACATTTACAGTATAGGAAGGTTTGTACTCTATGGGTACCACATGCTTTGAGCGAGGAGCAAATGGCAGCGAAAGTAAAGTGGTGCCAAAAAATGCTAAAAAGATTTGAATAGGAATCTTCTCGGAATGTAAATAGTATTATCACAGGCGACGAAACCTGGCTGTATTATTAGGACATTAGAACGAAGTCACGAAACAAGATCTGGCTGTTTGAGGATGAGGATGCTCCAGTGAAGGTTCGGAAGTGTCGATCTGTAAACAAAAGAATGATTGCAGTATTCTTTGGGAAACGCGGCATTGTGGATAGGATCGTACTGGAAAACCAGCGTACATTCAACTCTTACTGGTACACTCAGATATGTTTACCTCAAGTCATAATCCAACTCAAAATAATCAGGCCGAAATCTCGAGTCAGCACCTAGCTATTCCACCACGACAATGCACCGGCTCACAGAGCGAAGGTCACAATAGCCTTTTAGGTCAAATCTGGACTGACTATTCTAGATCACCCTCTTTATAGTCCAGATCTGGTTCCCTGTGACTTTAGTTTGTTTCCGGAAGTAAAGAAAAACAACTAAAAGGGCGTCGATTTAATAACGAAACTAAACTTTTGACGGCGTGGAACAAAGCGTGTGCAGATCTTCCAGCAGAAAAGTGGCAGGGTTGGCTCAATGACTGGTTTCGACGTATGGAAAAGTGTTTCCACTGCAATGGAAAGTACTTCGAAAAACTATAAAAGGTTTGTCTATATTGCAAAACTTTCATAGCACCCTATTTACTAGCGAAATTGGAGATCCCATTGCTGCTTCAATCCTACGAATGAACCTCAGTAGCAGCAATGGGATCTTCAGTCTCACCTGTGATAGCCAACATCATTTTGGAACATCTGAAACTAAAATCTTCAACAAATCCAAGCCTAAACCGGAATTTTGGTTCTGTTAAGTCAACGAAATTTTATTCATTTGTAGACATTGGTTAGATAAATTAGACAAGTTTTCCAATTTCATCAATGGTTAAAATGCAAATATCTACTTCACCATGGAGATTGAATAAAACGAAAAAATGCCTTTCTTGGATGTACTATTTTACAAAAGATCTCATAAGACTTTAGAGCATAATCTTCACAGGAAAACCATGCATGCAAACAAATACTTACATGTCCTCTTCCACCATCACCTATTTTAAAAACAATTGGTCATGAACTCCCTTTTATACAGAGCTGGCTTAATAAGAGATAATGATGACTTTAAAATGATATAAAAAAACGTTAAACAAATACTAATACACAACAAGTAAAATAAACAAACTAATTTTTAAAGCAGTAGGAAAATAAACTCAAAGAAAACAAATCAACACATCCTTCGAAAAGTCAAGCTAAACAATTCACGGAATCAATATTATCTAAAAATTATATCGAAACAAGATAATATTCTTCCAAGAAAAGATTGAAGATCAATCGGAATCTTAAAACATCCCACGAACATCAATAGACCCAATTAGGTATTTTTACTTCAATCAACAGCTAACTTTACTTCGTAGATTTCTGAGTTCTATGTAAGTGTATTTGAAAATTAGTTTTTATTTTTCAATCACTATTTAATGAAATAATAAGATTATAATAATTATCATCAATTGCAAAGATATTACAGAAATAAAGTTTTGTTCCATGCATTTGATCCATTGATTTCCACTCATCTTTTAAGAAAGTGATGTTAGCTGATGGTTGAAGTGAAGATACCCAATAGATTACATACGAATCAGGTCCGACATAGACGGCAAAAGTTTTGAAAATTAAAATCATTGTTTTGCCCTTTTCCTTTGAAGCAAGTCATCCGGGATTTTTTCTGTAGTATTATCCTAACTATCATCACAACATATACTTACCTCTGAAATATGAGCCAAATTAGAGAAGGAGCAATTTTCTCATACTTATTTAGCATTTATAGAATTTTTGGTAAAATTATCGTATAGAAATCCTATGTGGAACTTTGGCATGAAATTTTGTAAACAGTGCATATAAAGGTACGGGTACTAAATGATAAAACACGTACAATTTTTAATTTCAGAGGACCAGAAATGCGTCCGTGGACCTCTGCCGCTCGACTGCTATAAGAAGGTTAAATATTAAACAATGTATGAAATTCACAGGACGCCTCTTCTGGTAAGATTTTATATCATCATCTATATTAAAAAATAAATTTTATAAATTATGCTTAGTATTATTTGAAATTTATTATATATCCGAGCATTTAATTATTATGTTTCATTTCTTGTGAATTCACGTAAACAAAAATTATAATGTGAGTTCAATATTATCGCAACATTTTTAAGTCCTTATTTGAAAGTGTGAGAACTATTATAATTTTAATTTTATGGTATGTAAGAGAAAAATTTTTGTTTGAATTGAAAAAAAATTAATAGTGCTATTAATTATTATATTCTATAAAAGGATATTTTTAATTTTTTATTTGGCTAAGGGTATGTTTTTTAAACTATTTGAAAATGTGTGTATTTATTTTGGTTTGCGATTAAAGTGTTTTCGATGCATAAAACTCTTTATCACATAAACACGATAACAAAAAGACAACAAAGCATTAGCATTGTTATGCGTGAATTTTGTTTTGCTGAAAAAGTTTTCTTATCTCCTTTAATACTTACAAACTTTGAAGTAAACAGAGTTTCCGTTTTTGTTTTAAATCGACTATAAAAAATTATTTTCAGTTTTTCCAATAATCATTTGTGAACAGAAAAAATGAAACTAAGCTACATTTTTATTTAATTTGCCAAAAAAATTGATAAGACCATCTCTCAAGATTAGTGGCCGTTGCTAAGAGACGTGATGCTACTTGCTATCGTTTTTTTACACATACATATAATAGCCTTTTCAGAAAGAAAGGAAAAGAATTCTGATAATACCGTTGAGATTCATAGGTGTGAATAAAAGTGTATATAATTTTTAATTAAGTCTCTAAATAAATATTATTACAGCTTCTTATTTTTGCATTTTGATTTTTCAAAGTTTTTAGCTTGAGGATCACCACGATTGGAAAAGAAGAATGACACTTTCTTCTAGACTTGTCGGTTTCTTCAATCTTACGAATTCTTAAAACAGGGCGAACGAGGGCTACAATTTTAAAAATCATCTTCTCGGAATCAATGGACGTTCCCCTAAGTCCATAACGAATATGGATATAACGTACGATATAAATATATATTTTGACAACAGAGGTTCGAGTATGTTCTAATTTAACTGCATTTATCATTTGACAAGTGAAGGTTGTTAAGAATAACTAAGTGCACACGCTTGGTTTAAGAATTAATGAAGAAATCGACATTAATACTGGACTCCTGGACCCAGTTTTCGCAATGAAAAAGATTTTTTTTAGCTATTTAGGAAACTAAAAAAATGAGAAGAAATTTTTAAATAGGAATAGTCATCAATGACATTTGGTATGAAACACACATCTTTTAAGCCGCTTCGGCTCCTCTGTGAAACACTCGAATCTTCATTTGAATTGCGAGAAAGGCAAATCGCTGCGTTCCCTGGCGCACTATAGCCGAACCACGGCTCAAAGCGGGAATATTCAAATCTTCAAATAATTAATTAAAAATCCTTTTGTGTCAAATCGTTTACCCATGAGTCATGATTTATCATTTATAACATCATGAGTGTTAGACACATGAATATACGATCTTATTAATTAGAGCGAGGAAAAAATGATTATTTGTTTAACATAATAAATAATAATAAATAACGTACGAAATCAGAATTTGATTGGGATTCGTTAGGAGTTTGGATCTAGTCAGTGTTTTTCCTCAGAAATTCTTATTTTCAATTTTTTTAGATTATATTTTGAAGAAGATTCACAACTTTTTTACAGCTTCAGGTTATTTCAATCATTTGCACTGCAAATAGTTATTTTTAATAAAAAATTATTAGACTTTAAAGAAGATACAATATTGTTGTGCAATTCGAGGTAAGAGTATCCATTTTTACTGAAAAAGTTGATAAGGATTTCAAAAAAGATTAAAATTTTAAGGACATTTTAAGGTTATGTTAACATAAATAGTAATTTGGGCTATTAATTGATAAAAATGTTGTTTTTTTTAAATTTAATTTTACTTTATTACTTTTTTTCAGTGTAGGCTTTAGCCAAATTACTTAAAATGTGTAGAAATAATTTTAAAAATTGAAAAAATGCCTTATAATTTCGTTCGGATTGCTGTGGAAAACAAAACATTTTGTCCTTATATGGATTGAAAAAGCTACATCATACGATCAAATTATAACTTCAAGTATTGTGATTGCAAGATAAGTTTTTGCACTTTATTTATGCGTGCATTAAAAAAAACTAATAGCTAATCTGCCAAAAATGTTTAAATAATAATTCGAAATAACTTAGGTTAAAACTAACCTAAGTGCGGCAAAGTATATAATATATTGGAGGCAAAAGGTCAAAATTGTGTTGCGTCAATACTCCATAATTTCTCGGTACTCACGTTTTTTGTTATTTTTCTTTTTGATTTTCACTTTTTTCTAGGTAGTTTTTAGTCAAATTGTTATGAATCGTTTGAAATAAATTTACAATATAGAAAAATGCCTCAAAATGTCTTTCGGAAACATCAAATCATAAATTAAAATATTTTTATAGAACTTCCCACGAGGCAAAACATTGGAGAACGTCCTTCCTTACATCTTTAGTATGTTGCGATGACGACGTATGTCCATATCGTAAACTTATCATTAAATATCTCTAACATATTTTAATGCGAACGATAATACTTAGTTACTTAGAACTCACTGCACGTGCACTTAATGTGTTTCAATATATTATTCTATGATCTTCAATAAAAAAATATTTTTTTGTTTATATTAATAGAATTTCATTATTAAAAAAACGAATTAATATTTTCATAAATGTTTATCTGTGTTCTGATGAAGAATATTATTATTCTTCAATTTTAATTACAAAACTGCGTTGCTTCTTTTTAAATAAATTTTATTTAAAAAAGACAACACGATTGTATAATCCCTTCTTCCTGTTATTAGTTGTGAAACTAACTATTTTATTATTTTATCTAAGGAATTTAACCCGAAAAGGCCCCCTTACTTTGGTATAACGTTGAAGACCCCAGCCGTAATTTTTTATTGCATAGAAGCTTTTTAATATTTTGACGTGAAATTTTGTTGGCCACTTCCTGAAGTGTCTTGTTATAAGATAATTTTACAGATCTCAATCTTTGTTCTTGATTTATGCTAAAACACATTTGAAAAAGGATTCTAGAACTTCGATATACAATATTACGGTATAGTTCTAGAACAAGCTTGGATCAAATGTTACAGAACGTCTGCGATTGGTCAGTTCTAAAACAATTACGTATTAGCTGTTCTGGAACAGTTATTAATCTTTCTCCCTGAATTGTTCTAGAACACACTTATAACGTAGTTCTAGAACTTCGATATAACACTGTTCTAGAACAATTACGTAACCAGTGTTCTGGAACAGTTAATAATATTTGTTTCTAATTCGTTCTATAACACACTTGTAACAGGGTTGTAGAAATTCGATGTAACACTATTACGGCACACTTCTAGAACAAACTTAAAACAAATATTATAGAACGTCTGTGATCAGTTCTTTCTAGAACAATTCCATAGCAAATGTTACAGAACAGTGCTGTAACATAGTTCGAGAACAGTTCTGTCACAATTTTGACACAGTGTTCTGGAACACTGTTACCTTTTTATTCTAGAACAGTTCTGTCACCATCTTGTAAGAACTGTTATAGAACACAGTTCATTTTTTGATCTGGAACAGTTACAGAACGTTTCTGCTGAGAAGGCACAAGATGAAGAAGTTGGTTTGAAAGTAAAAGCTATTGTCTAAGAAATAATTTCAGCCGCAGCTTGAATGCATAAATCTTCCAATGAATAAAACTTTTGTAGTTAGATTCACATATTTAAAAATGTTTAAGAATTTCACGAACATGGCAACAGACACGAAGTATTTTGCTTCGTCGTTCCAGAAAATTACAAGCTTAGTGAGATAAAAGTTGTAGTCGAAAAGCAGAAAGAAAAAGTATCAGAGCATAATGAACGAGAGGCTCAACCGATTAGAAAATTTCTAAAACTATTTTTCGGAATAGCAGGAGTTCTCGATAAAACACTTTTTCTTACATATTTTGCGACGTTTCGAGCTCATTTTGTAGATTATCCTTAGGCAAATTATACCTTAATACCTTATTTTATTTAAAATATTTCTAAAACTCAACCTCATTTTAATAAGAGTTGAAAAGTATCATGTTGTAAAAATCAATTAATGATTTAGATTAGACTATCAAAAATGAAAATACGATGTAGGGCACTTATAAATAAGAATTGACCTTTGCGACTTTAGATAAATTTTAAGGATTGCTATTATTTATATTGTCACTGTTTAAGTAAAATAAAACTTGACGCAGAAACATGGACAGTTTTAGACAAATCTTGAGATCCCAGTAAGGATTTTTGAATTTGCATTGCTTTAAAGACTGTCGAGACATCCAGGGACTGGACTTGTATTATAAAATTGCAATACATGTTGGGTGCCATACCAATACCAACATTTAAAAACTACAACATTATCTATTTTAGGGTTACCTGACCTTTCGAAAATAAACTCTCAATACATGTACTGGAAGTTCCCATTAGGGATTTTTAACAGTGTATATTAAAAGTACATTACCAAATCGCTCATTATAGTATACGCTAATGAGTGCTCATAATATTGCGCCATTTCTCTCAGTGACAGGGCAATTACGTTTTTCATTTGGCAAAGCATATGACAATGGAGAATTTTCTAATTAGATAAAATTTGGCAATATTTTTGTTGTAAATTAGGAGAGTTATATGTTTTATATTGTCTCTTCTATTTCAGTTAAACGTTCTTGGTACTGCGATGCTTCTGATAGTTCATTTTTTGGTTCAAAATCAGCTTTGTATCTCTAGTGAATAATTAGATGACCTTTCCTCTTCTTCTGAACTGCAAATGTTTATTTACTTTGTAAAAAATAACTTTCTTAAATTTAGATTTGTACTCTATCAAATCATACCTCTTAAAGAAGTCATTCATATTAAATGCTTTCAATAGTTTAGTTCTACTGGAATACAAATCATCACCAGAAGAAGGACAGAAAATATCTGTGGAATGCTTTTTTATTGCTTTTATATCTTTAATTGATTTTAATTCTTTACTTCTTATCATATACAAACTTATAAACCTACTTGTTGTACTGTTATCTGTACCACATATAGCATGTACGACGGGTGTGTCTACTGCTTCAATAGCACAAAATTCACGATTATTCAATCATCTTAATCTAACATGTCATATTCTGGTATGAATAGATTTTGCTGAGTTAATTTAATAAAAATTGTTTTCTCCTACAAGTTGTATGTTTATGTTCCCTTCCAAAATACATAAAATAGCAGAATTGTAATAATTAATAAATCGTTTATTTTCACGTCGAGGTTGATCATATGATCTATTGTTATTTTCAAAATGTTGTGATGGAGCAATATACGACGCAACATCTTTACTTTTCAAAATATTTGTAAGTTGTTGAGGAAAACAGAATCTACAAATTCTTTCTGTCTTTTTACCTATTTTTTAAATCTCTGAGACAATAATTATTATGCTAATGTTTTTGATGGGTTTTTACAGGCCTGTCAGAAGTTGGTAATATACTTTTTGATTGTGTTTGAAACGTAACAT
This sequence comes from Belonocnema kinseyi, assembly GCF_010883055.1. NCBI lineage: Eukaryota > Metazoa > Arthropoda > Insecta > Hymenoptera > Cynipidae > Belonocnema > Belonocnema kinseyi. Next base: position 108,442,484 of record NC_046665.1, on the reverse strand, counting down.
ATTTCATAATAATATTTGCTACATCTTTGTTGCTTAAAATTCCTAGAATAGGTGCACATTTGCTAAAATTTTTCTAAATTTTTAAATATTGGAAAAATTGTATTTAGATTTTGTTCCAATTTATTATTGGGCGGTCATTGTAGCTTTATTACTGCCAAATATTTTTAATTTGCATTAGTTGAATTAAGTATGGGATAGTAATTGTTATTGTAATGTCTATGGCTGTGTAATAGTCTATGACTAGTATCATTTATTGAGCAAAACGATTATTGCTAATTTAGTCTGAATTGTAAATGTTTTTATTTAAGGTGTGACTTTGTAAATTAAAAAATTGGTTGGAATATGGACCAATGATAATGCATTCCATTTATTCTATATGACATAGATCATAGAAACATTTCATATCAAAAGTCTAGTAGCATAATGGATAACGTTTGCTGCTGTTTCACGCAAATGATAGGAAAATGGCTCGTAATAAATATCATGTTCATCCTTTTGAGCTACTAATGCAAGTGTAACAATTTCATTTTTCATTATATACTGACTTTTATTCAATTCTTTATGACATTCTTTATATTCCATGTGATATTGCTCACCAGGTTATTTAAATTTTCTGTAAGACTAACATCAACATTATTTTCTAATGTTTTGAACCATTTTTCTATCTCTAAAATTAGGCTGTTATTTTATAATTTACCACGTTTTAATTTTAAAACAAGCTGATGGTGATTTTCTTTTACCAAACAAAATCAAACAATTATCAAATATCTGTTGCAGTTCTCATTTAAAACATCATTTCTCATATGAAATGCACGCAGTCTCTGAAGCATGCATTACACGCTTTGTAAAAAAATGAAAGCATTTTTATAAGTACACTGTATGCAATCTTTATTTGAATGTGAATCAATATTTTCACTAAAATTCTCATAATTGCTCATGCAATTATTTTCTATAATCATTAACTTCATTAGCATCCGCAGTAACGTGCTGTGTTACATAACACTCGTTAGTAACAGGAAGAGGAGAGTAATCATAAGCTGTTTCATAAAAATACGGTTCTAAATTTTGTGTCTTTCTTCATCATAAAAAATAAGTACTTTTTCTTCATCACTAACATAAGAGCATCCCCGAAATTGCGATTTAAACACTTCTACTTTATCCTGGATCATTTTATATGTTTTTTTTTGTTTTGCAATATACATCAATTGTATATGCAATACATTTCAATTTTCATTTTTATTTCCTCTAATTGCCGCACATTTCCAGTTCTAAATTTCAAATTATAAAAATGTTTTTAATCCATTATTACTTCTAATATTGTTTAAAACACAATATTAATAACGACAATCTTGATAATTGATTCAAAGTCGGAAAGATTAATTCTAATTGTAAAATTCCCTACATAATATTTTGACTTTTGATAGTATAGTCTGAATCATAAATTATTCCACCAACATAATATTTTTCAATTTGTATTCGCCTCGGACTTAGGTTTACAAATATTTTAAATAAAGAAAACTATTGCTCATAAATACGATGTCAACAAAGCAATAAAATTATTTTTCTGGAATTTTTTCTGATAGGTAAAAGCTTTTTCATCTTCTTCAATAATAATGTACATAAAGACGAAGCATATAAGTTTGAAGTAAATATTGTTTTCGAAACGGCATTACTTTAACGTTTAATTTCTTCGATTAATGATTAGTGATCTGAAGAACAAATCTAAATTGAATTCTATTGTTATTTTATTACAAATAAATTTAAAAAATCGTTCTACCGTTTTTTTTTCATTCTCATCAGAGAAGGTATTAGATTTGTGTAAAATTTGCCCCCCCCCCCCCAGTTTTTGTCAAATGTCAACGATTGAAGGTCCTCTGAAACTGAAAAACGTTTGTGGGTCGTTTTTGAAGTTCAGGTTCGTTATCTAGCCATTTTGGATTAAAATTCAGAAAAATGGCACATTTTAAATATTCTTAAGACCACTTTTTTCAAAATTAAAAATTTTTCCGTACGGCTATGTATAGTATTCAAACTAAAAATTACCATAGTTATATCATTTATAAATTCCAAAAAACACACGAAAATAAACCCTTTAAGCCAAATAACGGCCGATGTGAAAAAAGTCAAGAAAAGAACAAGTTTTTTTGCAAAATCCAAAAAATTCTATTTTTGATAGCATACAAAATAATATAAAATCAAAATAGTACATTTTTTCATTCAATAATTTCATAGTATTTCAAAGATGCTTAAATATATAAATGCATTTTGAAAACAAAAAAGTTTATGGACAAATGACAGATTTGCAATAACGTGTTCGATAACAAAACTTTTTTTGAAGAATGCGCTTTTTTCTCAAAAGGACAGCAAAACTGCGTCGGTTTTAATACCAATGCAAATTATTGATCATAATAATATACTTTTATGGGAATGATATAAAATTTTAGGGATAAACTCGAGTGCAACGCCCGAGATACTTGATGAGAATGTGTTCGTTAAAGCCGAAGAAGCTTTAACAAACGAGAATTCACAATCATCAAATTACTGTCGTCGATGGTTTCAACTTTAGTTTTAAAATGTCTGTTCACAAAGATCGAGGGCGTAGCGCGAGATAAATGAATAACCAAGCGCGAAGCGCGAGAACAACAGCAGCGCGCTCTAGGCCATTAGCAATTAGAGGATATGATTATTTGGAAAAATAAAAACTATGCCCACATTAGTTAAGAAGTGACGGATATGAGAAAAAATACGTCATAATGAGAGACCTACTTTTTCGTGAATTCTATAGAACTTTTTCTATTAGCATTAAACATAAATCAGCAAGAATTCTTGAATCGGATTACATGTATTTATAAACGTCGCCCAATTTATTTGAAATAGAAATGAATGTGTTCGAACCTGTATCTTTCAAATTCAGAACGTAATATATATATATATATATATATGTATATATACATATTGTCATCAAAAACTTTAAATTCCTGCAAGTACTCATCAGAGAAACAGTCACCAAAAAATTTTGAAACGATTTGAAAATCATAGTCAGATATTATAATGGTATGAATAAAAAGCAATTATGGGCCGTCTTCTGAAAAAATCGTTAAGATGCTGTTTTACTTAATGTTATGGCCTAAGTATTTCAGCCATTTCAAGGAACGAATAGCATTACTGACAATTCTTGAATTAAATGTAAAAACCCAGGGCTTGTTTTAAATGAAAAAAAAATTATCTTGAGATTTTAGGCTAAGTAAAGGTCCGCCTGCAATCAATAAACGTGGGTAATGAATTAAGAAATGATGCTTCGGCTTCATCTGATTAGGATTAAGTTAGGATAGTAAGGTCTGATATTCTGTGGTTTCTGAATCTAATAATTTGTTGGTTGTTTTATACAAACTTTTACAGAAAAAAATTTTCAGTATTCTTTCTAACTTTATAAGAAATTTCCAGTCAACATTTTTTTCTGGCATGAACGGTCCTACTATCAATTACAAGCTTCTGATAACTAAGCCAAATCGACAAAAGAGTTTGCTGAGAAGCTATCAACAAAACCAAGAATTTTGTGTAAAGCCAAATTGTCGCCCAGGAGGAAAACCAGCACAAAATAAATTTGTTTCGTTTCATTGCCAATAATTACCGCAGTACCCTGTCATTCGAGAAATTGTATTTTCTCGATAGCTTTTGTGAAAGTTATTTTACTTTTGAAAGACAAAATATGCTCAGAATGAAACAGCAGGACACTTTGCACCACACTTTGTAATCCCTTTGTGGCTGTCAAAATGATTATTATTTTCGTAATAATCAACGTAAGTTACTGACTGAGATGACGATCATGTTAGGATATGCTTTAATTTTTTCCTGCTAAAGAGTTTCCTGAATGTTATTTTTAACTAAAACTGAAGGTTGCTGAACATCATTCAAATAGGTTTTTGTAATTCGATACTTTGCTGTATGTTTGCTGTAGCAAACATACTCTGACTGTAACAACCTATCACATGTTCAACGAAAACAAAGAAGATCAAGTTGATGAAGAAAAACAGGCAACAAACCAAAATCCATTTTCTTTCAACCAGTAATTATGAAAACGACGAGTTTGATTAATCAGAAAAAACTCAATTTTTACATAAAAACATTTCCTTCACATTCAGATTAAAATTTAGAAATTATTTCTGTTAGCAGTATGTACAGTCTGTCAAGTTAAAGCGTGGGTGACTTTACTCGCAGTCGGTAAGGTGTATCGACATGATTTTGGTGTCAAAATATTAAGAAGAGCTCCCTCTT
>NC_046665.1:108433824-108438109 GCF_010883055.1 Belonocnema kinseyi | reverse complement strand
AGGGAGCTCTTCTTAATATTTTGACACCAAAATCATGTCGATACACCTTACCGACTGCGAGTAAAGCCACCCACGCTTTAACTTGACAGACTGTACATTCTCAGTACATCATTTGACGATAAAACAAAAATCCTCATTTTTGCAAACAAATTCTTTTCTTTTTCATTCTCTAGTTCAAGCCTTAACATGGATTGTTTTTAATTTGAGATTCGCTTATCCTAATGTTTTTTTAAAGGTATTTCTTAAAGCCGAATTATTTATTTTTCACATTTTCATCGCTCACACTTTTAAATAAGAACTTGCAATTATTATCATAAAATTAAACAAGAATTATAATTTTTGTTTACGTAAATTCATAAGAAATAAAAGACAATAACGAAATTCTTGGTTGTATCATATATATTTGAATTATTTATGCACACAATTTAGATAGAATAATTTGAAATATCATCAGAAGAAAAGTCCTGTGAATTGCACATATCATTTAATATTTAACCTTCTTACAGCAGTCAAGCGGATTCTCTCCACCGTCGCATTTGCCGTCCACTGAAATTCAAAATTATACGTATTTTATCATTTAATACCCATATCTTCATATTTTTTGTCTTCGAAATTTTATTCAAAAGTCCCACAAATCATTTATATAGGGGAATTTTACAAAAACTTCCATAAAGGCTGAATAAGCATGGGAAAATTCCCCGTCTCTAAAGAGGTTCATATTTCAGGGGTGAGGGTCTACTAGTGTAAAAATAAATGACGGAAAGTACTAGTAATTAGAAATGATTTTTTGAGAAATTATAGTCGAAAATACAAAAATCGAAAAACCAATTTTTCTGAAAAGCGACTCAACCGATTTCCACACAGAAAGCATATGTTGTGCGGATAGTTAGGAAAAAACTACAGGAACGTCCCGCATGATTTGTGTCAACAAAAAGGGCAAAACAATTATTTTAGTTTTTGAATATTTTGTTCGCTATGCTGCATCTAATTGGCCAATAAAATTGAAAAAAAACAGGATGACGGAAAGCCAAATCTGTATTGATGTTATTAGAGCGTTTTAGGATTTCGATTGCTTTTTCATTTTTTCTTAGAAAAATATTGTGTTTTTGCAATGAGCGTTGTTTTTTTTTCAAATAAAATGTTATATCCTGTTTCGATATGATTTTCAGGTAATGCTGATTATGTGAAATTTTTTTAGCCTGATGTCACTCTCAAGTTCTTTTATACTTTTTCTTACCTCTCTTCCGGTTTCTTCCAGATAGACTTTGCCACAAGAGCAAGTAATTTTATATGGGTAATTCTCTAAGGGCAGGGCACTTTGGTGTCCATGGGTTTTATTATTAAAACAAATAGTTGTATTATTGGAAAACCTGGTGAAGTTTTTCATTTTGGTACCTCATAACAAGTTCCATAATAAAAATTACGTTATAATATTGTAAGCAAGAGTTAACAAATATTATCTACCCGAAAAATCGCTTTCACGGATATTCACACACGCCAGATGTAAATTTTGGGACGTAGGAAATAATCAATAAAATATTTTACAATTTATGTTTAAGAATCCTAAAGTTAGACTCAAGAAGTGCAATCTTTATAGTTAATTATAATTGAAAATGTTTTTGAGGTTACATCGATACGTACACTGAAAAAAAAAATTTTCATTGAATCAAGTAGGCTAGTGTATTTGGCTGATTTTACTTCAAAGAAGCAAGTATTTTCTTTTTACAAGGGATCGATTTTCTTGAATCAAGAAAATAATAGAATCAGGACAACTATTTGAATCAAGAATATATTTAGTCTAAGCAAAAAACTATTGAGTTAATTTGTTCCATTATACTTATTTGCGTCAAGTTTAATAAAATATTGAATTAGGAATATTATATTCTCATGATAAGTAACTAAAACTCTAACAAAATGTTTCTTGATCCAAGTGAATTCATCTTGGTTCTCTACACCGCTAACAATTATTTTGAAATTCAATAATATTTATAAAATTCAAAACATCGGTGCACCTAATCAATTTTATTTATGCAAATTTAAATAGGAATTTGCAACTTTGATAAACTTCTAAGTTTATGCTGTCACGCGAATCAAATTACTCATAAAACTATTTATAAAATTATAATTTTACTGAATCGGTAAGTTTTTGGTGGTAAGAAATTAAAAATTTTAAATAGATTTGAAAAAAGTGTTTTTAACTTTGAAATAATAAATTTACTGCGTCTATCATTTTTTTCGCTTATTTTTGTATGTATTAATCTACTTAAAATTAAACCATTTCGAATTTTTTCAACCGTGAAACATTTTTGTGAATCGGAAAATGACTTGGAATTTTATTCCTCAATTAAAACGGCCACCCTGACATTATTTTTGTTTAGTGTTCAAGGTAACAAAAAATCATCCGAACTTAAAAAGAACAATAAATATTCCTGCTAAATACAGGAATTCTTTATTCAATAAGGAAATATTACTTTTTTGGATTCGGCTAGATAAAAATTGATTTTTAAAAAGTTAAACATTTTGTTATGTGAAACTTATTAAATTTAAATTAGGGTTGTGAGACATAGTTGTATTTTGTTAACACACAATTTACGTGTTCGATAATAGCAGTTTAAAAATCACAAATATGGCAAAATTCATGAAAGTTATTAGTAAGAAAAAAAATAGTTTTGAAAAAATAAAATGATCATGTGTTATACTAATTTAAACTAATTAAGTTTTGGGCAACCGATTTTTTAACTTTAGAAAAAAATGTTAATCTAGCCGAATTCAAGGAATTAATTTTCCCTTAGTGAAAAACAAATTTCTTTATTATGCAGAATTTTTTAAAATAGTTTTCCATTTTATATTCTTACTTGATACCTGAAATATTTAATATCTTGTTTTATATTTTTATGTTATTAATTGGAAATACAATGCTACCCGCGTACTGTAGCGCGCATATAATGTTGCTATTTTACATAATTAAGTATAATTCAATGATCATAGAAAATTTCATTTTAACATGTCATTAATTATAGAAAATTTAATGTGCATATTATTAGTATGTATAATTATAAAAACTTAATAAAAATTATATTTTTCAGTCAAAGAATTCATTAATCATAGAAAATGTCTTGGACTACAAATTATTAACATTTTAGCAATCACCCATATACTTACATAATTATTTTTTATTATGTAAATAATAAAAAATAAATATATGACAGCATAAAACAAAGTTATAAGCTTTGAAAAATTCTTTAAAATAAAATTATTACATTTTCTTAATAATTTAAACAAATTAAATGTGTTTTTAGAGCAAAATATGTAAGAAAAAAGAATTCACTAACATTTGAAAAAGTGTATTAAGAATGCATTTCTTTTTATAAAGGAACAATTGAAAAATTGGCAATTAAAAGTTTTTGAGAATGCAAGGAGGAAGCAAACAAATATTTTTCAGCTGACGACCGTGAGATCTCTTTTAACCTGCAAGTTCTTGCACAGAATTCTTGTTCCTTCTGATTTCGAAGTATTTTATATTTAAAATAAAAATAAAGTATCGAACACTTTTTTAAATAGGTAATATTTGAACAAGCGAATAATTCCTTCTAAACATTTTCAATTGTTTTTTAGGAATTGTTATTTTAAATTAAAAACTGAGTTAAAAAATATTATAAAAGAATTTTATACATCGAAAACTGTGGGTTTTAACAAATTTTTTAAAAATCAGAAAATATTTATTTGTCACTGAGTTTATTAAAGCGGTTTTCAACTTAAAAGTTCTTTATTTTGTATATGCTTTAGGTAGTTTTTAAGCGGATTAAATTTATAAAGAAAAAAGTATTGAGCCCTTTGTATAATAAGTGAAGTTCAATTACACAGGCCCACAAAAAAAACAAAAGTGTCTGTGCAATTGACCAGACCTATATAATCTTATGTATTTTTCGACCCTGAATCCGAATTTGCAATAAAAAAGTAGGGTCCAGCTATTTTTTATGGGGTTTTGCTCGAAAAACCTCATTTTTAACGGTTTTTTCATGGTTTTTTTTTAAATAAAAAATTTTTTATTTTTTTGACTTCTGAATCGAATTGTACGGGAAAAAATACATCGAAAACCATGTTTTTATTTTTTTCTACAAAAATTTCAACCCACCATATGGCGATGAAAAGACAGAAAATCGCGAAAAGTGAAAATTTGCTCCAAATTTGATTAAAATGACATTAAAATCAAGTTTTACGATTTTAAACCGATTTATAAACATTGAAAATACTTTACTGGGGGTTTTCGAGGTCGCTGATCACG
>NC_046665.1:108415212-108433724 GCF_010883055.1 Belonocnema kinseyi | reverse complement strand
GCCGTATGGTGGGTTGAAATTTTTGTAAAAAAAAAATAAAAACATGGTTTTCGATGTATTTTTTCCCGTAGAATTCGATTCTGAAGTCAAAAAAATAAAATTATTCTTTGTGTTTTTTTTGTTTTAAAAAAACCATGAAAAAGCCGTAAAAAATGAGGTTTTTCGAGCAAAACCCCATAAAAAAGTAGCTGGACCCTACATTTTTATTGCAAATTCGGATTCAGCATCGAAAAATACATAAGAATATATAGGTCTGGTCAATTGCACAGACACTTTTGTTTTTTTTGTGGGCCTGTATTATTTTTTGCATATTTTAAATTGTTTTTTTAGGAAAGCAATTTAATATTCAAATTTTTGTTAAAAAAGGTATGATAAAAGAATTCGATCAATTGAAAACTGTGCGGTTTATGAAAATTTTCGTATAGCAGAACATTATGTTTTGTTATTGATGATATTAAAGCATTTTTCTACTTGCAACTTTTCTTTATTATTTATTACCTTTGGGTCGTTTTGAGGCGTTTTAAATATTTTTAAAAAAAGTATTAAATGCCTCGTTAAATAAGTGAAACTTACTTCTCTTTTCCGCATATATTAAATTATTATTTAAGAAAAGTTATTTTGCATTAAAAAATGAGTGAAAGAGTATTATATACAATAAAAGGATTGGATAAATTGAAAACTGCGCATTTTATGGAGAATTTTTATTTATTGTTAATTACTTTTAGATATTTTATAACATTTTTAATTATATTAAGAAAAAAAAGTTTCGAGCCTTTTTTGAAATAAGGAAAATTCAATTCTAAAATTAAAAAAAAAATGGTATATTAAAGTTGAGATCAACAACATTTAGTTTGAATTTGGTTGAGGCTCACCATATGACTTGGTACGACCCTGCCTCGAAATTCTTACCCAAGATTTTGTCACCGAAATCCAAGTGCTTCGATAGCGAAGTCGGTAGAGTGCGCGGTTAGGACATCCGATTTTTAGGTAGTTTAGATGTAGGGTTCAATCCTTGGGAGTGCGATTTTTCAAATCGCCTAGGGGCACGATTATATGTGTAAGGAACAGTGTGCGCGAATTACGTATTTTAATAATTTAAAAAATTAAGATTATATAACAAAAATTTCGAAAACCATTTTTTTTTTTCGTTGAGAAATAGTGTTCAGTTGAGGCACTAGTCTATTGCTCCGATACTGCATATTCTTAGATTAAGAAAATATATTCATGACGTGTATCAGAAATGATTTCTTGGAAGTAAACTATGTTCGTACATAAAAAAATGGCCAACAATACTTTGCGTATTTTTTGTATCCATCGACGTAACTAGCAATAACCTTTATATTTCACAGCAGAAATTACTGAATAAAAAATTTTAATTTGGTTTAGAGTGACAGAAAATGATTTCCCAAATGATTTCTTAATCGATTTTACTTATAAAAATTAAGAACACTTTTTGTGTAATTTTCTATGGACGCAACATCCATCAACCTAACATATTCTGACAACGGCTAAAAAGATGTCTATGCACATAGTGCCAAACAATAATACCAATTGCATCAGACTAAAAACAATTTTTTTTTTATAACCTGAGAAAAATTTTTCTTTTCCATAAAGTTTTGTCTAAAGAAATTGGTACCATTGTTAGACCCTCAGCATACAGACATCTTGGCATCTTGAATTTCGGTTACCTAACCTGAAATACCTAATTACGACTTTTACTATCCTGAATTTTTCCTGACAGATTTAGGTTAGGTTTAAACCAGTGCGGATATTCGACGTGCTTGCGAGTTTTATTTACAATTCGTTGTTTATTTATATATAATTAATTTAGTTAAAACTATAAAAGATTATCATTAATTTATTATGAATATATTATGGAAATTGTGCTTATTTTATTGATTAAATTTAAAGTATAAACTTATTAAATTTTTCTTCTAAACGGTGTTTACTTATCCATTTTAACTTTGTTTCACTGTGTGGATTGCAGTAATTAAATGGAATATAAAAAAATTTGTAATATTTTAGGGAATTTTAAAAGATTTGTTGAACTTTTTTGAATTGCTTAAAGAGTTTATAAGAATTTTAGAGACTTTGAATTATTTTAGAGTATTTTAAGATATTCCAATTGATCTTCAAGAGATTTAGACAATAACCAAAAATTGATTTATCGTTTTTAGAAATTAGAAAAATGTTTTTTATTGAATAAATAAAAAAATGAATAAAATTGTATATCTAATACAAGCCCTTTCAATAAATTTGTGGCGTGAATACTTCTATAAGTTCTTTTTTTTAACAGTAATGAACCGAATGGTTCCTAAAAAAAATTATTTTGAAAAAACAGTTTTTTTCAAATTCACCTTTTTTCTAAAGTAAATTTCTGATAAGTAAATATGGTATTTAGGTGTTGAAAAAAAACTGAAATATTTTCTGGATGAAAATTTAACTACGTTTTAAATTTTGTTTTAGTTTTTATTTAATTAAAAATCGATTTGTTTTTAAAAAAATACCATGTATTTTTTTTTCAAAATTCAATTTTTGTAAAGAAAATTTGTCTTTTGGCTTCAACATTAAATCATTTAGAAAAGTTTCAGAAATATATTAGAAAAAACATTGTTTTGTTAGAAATAAATTTTGTAAGTTTAAAAACTTTTAATTTGTATACGAAACACTATTTTATTCAGTTTTCTAAAATATTATATTTTGAAAGTATCGCAAGATCAAAGTCCTGGTATTTTAATATTAATGATTTGAGTTTAAAAAGTGGTCACGAAAGATCAAAAAGTTTGGAAAAAGTTATCGGTTTTGAATTTTTCCGCAAGAGGCGCTACGAGCGATGCGCTAAGACCCTTTTACCAAATACTCTCCAAACTATCACATTTTTGGCGGGAAGATTTAAAGTGCTTTAAAATGGTATTGATTATGAATTTATAGAATCATTAAATATTAAGTATTTATTTTTGTACACGAATTCTGCGAATACTATCTGTTCATTGCGCCTTAGGAAACTTGTATTTAATTATTTTATTCGATTTTAACTACATTAAAACTTTCTTTTCAGTTCACTGTTCAAAGTAGACTTTGAGGTTAGGAACTTGAGATCTTGGGCTATTTCTACTATAGATAATGGGTCACGGCGCTAGTCAGATTGACTTTTTCCGGTGATAAGAGTGGGAATTTGGAACCTTTGTCCTTGAACTATCAGTCATTTTAACGGCCAAAATCAGTATACATGCAGAGCACGAAAACGTTAGAATATTGTATCTCGACACGCGCTTTTCAAGCTTGAACCTGCGACACTTGTATCTTCGTATATTGTATAGTTTTGGACTTGGAAAATCCTTGAGAATCTGTGAGATAACATAACCTCACTTTCTCCATTAAGGTGAGTACGTTTGTTTTCGGTTTTGCTGGATTCTTAAGTGCCAAGCTTACTTGTGTGCGTCTCTTCACGTTTACCAAGTATACTAAGAACTATACTGCGTGATAATTAATGCTTATTATCGAAAATGAACTCAAGAATAAATCATCCACGATCAATTAAATCATCGATGATTCATAATATATAAATTGAATTCTTCAGCAAATCAAATCAATGTATAGCGCAACTTATTCTATTTTAAGCCCGACCTATATTTCGCGGCTAATGCTCATCAAACGCGTTCTGTAACTGTTCCAGATCAAAAAAGGAACTGTGTTCTATAACAGTTGTTACAAGATGGTGACAGAACTGTTCTAGAACAAAAAGGTAACAGTCCTCTAGAACAATGTGACACAATTGCGACAGATCTGTTCTTGAACTATGTGTCAGCACTATTCTCTAACTGTTGCTATGGAATTTTTCTAGAAAAAACTGATCACAGACGCTCTATAATATTTATTTCAAGTTTATTCTAGAGCTGTGCTGTGAAAGTGTTCTATTGAAGTTCTAGAACCCTGTTACAAGTGTGTTCTAGAACGATTTAGAAACAAAGATTAGTTTGCTAACACTATGGTCGAGCTGACCCTTGCTAATATCCCTAATTTGGATATCTTGGACGTATCATTTTTGTTAGTCTGGACTGCCCACGCGCTATCCCGGACTAAAATATATTCATGGGGATATCAAAGTTTCCGCCTCGCAGGACATTTCGATGAGTTATCCCTGGAATAACCCGGGACATAAATAGGGCGTAATATATTTTTTACAACGCAGCATACCAAAGTTCTAGAATTGTTCTAGAAATGTTACAGATCGGTTGTCACAGTGTTCTAGATCTGTTAAAGATTAGTTATACAACATTTGTAATTGAGTTCTAGAATTGTTCTAGACATGTTGGAGATCAGTTGGCACAGAGTTCTAGATCTGTTAAAGATTTGTTATACAACATTTGCAATTGAGTTCTAGAATTGTTCTAGAAATGTTACAGATCGGTTGTCACAGCATTCTAGATCTGTTAAAGATATGTCATACAACATTTGTAATTGAGTTCTAGAATTGTTCTAGAAATGTTACAGATCGATTGTCACAGCATTCTAGATGTGTTAAAGATATGTTATACAACATTTCTAATTGAGTTCTAGAATTGTTCTAGAAATGTTACAGATCGGTAGTCACAGTATTCTAGATCTAATACAGAATTATCACATAACACTGGTAATCGAGTTCTAGAATTGTTCTAGAAATGGTACAAATCATACCGCACAGCGTTCTAGAATTGTAACAGAATTATTCTAGCGTTTGGGAGATGACATAATTACTCGCATGTTCGTAACTTGTTACTACGCGTTCCAGAAAACGTTCTGTTGTGTTTTTGAACAGTTATAGATCTGTTCTGTAACAATGTTTGCAAATCAACAAATCAATTCAGATTTCCAACAGAAGAAACTCGATTGTAGAGTTTGGACATGACACCATTTTTTGGAAGTGGGGTCTCCTTATACTACTTCATGATCAAATCCCTTGCTCTTGTGGCAAAGACTGTATTGGAGAAAATCAGCTTAAGCATTTGATATGAAGAATTAATACGAGAGATTATCAGAAATACAAGTTGAACTTACCGCTGCATATGTTGGTGCAACATTTTTCAGGACCGTCACAGATGTCTCCAATCTTCGCCAGCTGACATACTGCGGGCAAATCTTTAGGATCTTTACAGCAATCGAGCGTCTGCGGGAGTTTCTGGCATACATTTGCATCTGAAATAAAAAATGTAACGTGCTTTATTATTCAGTATCAATACCCTAATGCATGTTTTCTACCGAACTTTCGGCGGAAGACCCGCCTGGGAATTCTATAGAAAAATTCTACAAAAACTTTTATGATATCAAGAATAAATCCCTGAGATTTTTACAAATACTAATTCAGCGTCCTCATTGTAGCACGGCCTTAACGCGTGAACTCAGGCTGCCTAGTAGGCAAAAGAGTGGATAACGCGTTGCTATGAGCCGAGTTCATTGGGCATGAGGGTAATTTTAAAATTCTTTGTTCAATTGACTTGGCCTGTAACAACGCGTTATCCCCTTTTTTGTCTACTAAGCTGGTAGAGTCCACGCGCGAAGGTGGTTGTGTAATTCCGACGCTCAATTGAACATACCACAGGAACTGCTGCAACAGTCTCCATCTTTTTCACAAGGTTGTCCAACAATTGGAAAACCGCAAATTGGGGGTAAAATCCACTCTGGTGGGTATCCAGCGCAAAGGCCCGTAAAGAGTGAAGCGTAGGCGAAGATAATTTTAGTATTCATTTTGAAATTAAAAGTGACCTCTTCTGCCTAGTGCACGGCTTATATAAGGAGTCAGGGGTAAATTTAGAGAAGGTTGCATTAAAATTGTATTCTATCTACATCAAAACAACTGAAATTTAAAGCTTGCTCGTGCCTTCTTAAAAACAACAAATGCGGGATTTGTTAAGTGCTTATCTCTGCATTCCACACTCACGATTCTCGACTTTTCTAAAACGAGGGGAAGGCTTTATTTTTAAAATTGTAAACATGTTTTTTCAGCTACACTATCATCAGAAGGGATTTTTACTAAATATTAGACAGCATAAAGAAATGGGATTTGAGGTGAAAATTTTCTATATACAGAACATATTTTGTCATTTTTCTTTACGAAAAATAATTTTTAAGACCAAAAGAATTTTTTTACATTACTGAATGTTTTAATTTTTCTTGGGAACAATGAAGAATTGCATAAAACAGTAGGAAATATTAATAAATTATCGTATTTTTGTCTCATGCCAATCGAAAATAAAGGTCGTCAATTTGTTTATAATATTATTTTAACAAAAAAAGGTTTACCTGCTTAAATCAATTTTAATTTTAAAGACCCGTGCTGCTACTCCATCGTTTACGAAATGAAACTTTAAAAATTACATTTATCCATTTCGCTTCCAATTTCTCTGGGTTCCAGCGTCAAAAGACAACAATTAAAAATATCAAGACTCTCTGCGTGTATTTTTTGTTTAAACAATATTAAACAAAATAAAAAATTTCAAAGTCAGATACGACTTTAAATTAAAAATAGTTGCCAAAAATTATCAAAGTTTGCAAACATCTTTGGATATTAGTATGCAGTAACTAACTCACTATACAATAATAAAATTTACAAAGGATGCTATATAATCATCGGAAAATAACAGAAATTCTTAAATTGTTCTCAGACTTTGGGTTCTTTGGGTTATTCACAAGAATAGATTACAATTGAGGCACATAGAGCAAGAGTCGAAAATTACACAAGACCACAAAATGGTTTTGGGAGTCTACTGGGATTCTAATAGGTATACTTTATGTTTTTGTGGCAGCTGAACACGAATCCCTTCGTAGAATTGAGCCAGCATGTCAGGATTTGCAGTCAAATAGAAAAAATGGTTAAAAACCTGATATTTCTGCATAAATTTTGTCCCTAAACCTACAAATCCCAAATTTACAAACGAAAAAGTTCCAAACCCACAAACTCCAAATACGCAAGCTCCATTATCACAAACCTACAAACCCCAAACTCACAAGCTCCAAACCCACGAACCACAAAGCCACAATCCCCACATCCACCAACCCAAAACCCACAAACCCCAATTCGACAAACCCCAAGCCTACAAGCTCTATATCCACAAATGTACAAATCAACCATCTTAAATTCACGAACCCCAAACCCACAAACCCCAAACGAAAAAGCTCCAAACCCACAAACTCCAAATACACAAGCTCCATTATCACAAACCTACAAACCCCAAACTCACAAACCTACAAACCCCAAACTCACAAGCTCCAAACCCACCAACCCCAAACCCACAAACCCCAATCCGGAAAACCCCAAGCCTACAATCTCTATATCCACAAATGTACCAACCAAACATCTTAAATTCACGAACCCCAAACCCACAAGCTCCATATCCACAAACGTATAAACCCAAACCAGCAATCCCAAACCCACGAATAACCTACCTTAAATTATACCAATTTTTCAGTTGGTATTATCAGATGTGAGGCATTTGGGTTTGTGTAATTAAGGTTGGTGGGTTTCTGGTTCATGGGTTTGGGGTTTGTGGGTTTGAGTTTTGTGGGTTTTGGGTTTGCGGGTTGTTAGGTTTGTCGATATTTAGCTTGTGTATTTGAAGTTTGTGGGTTTGGAGCTTGCGGGTTTGTGAGGAAATTTAGAAAAAAACTATTTATGAAGAAAATTGTTTTCCCCGCAGCGTTATAGGCTTCAATAATAACAACTAAATTTGATATGGTAAGAATTCCGATCGCAAAATTTAAAAAAAGTTTATATTCTTTCCTACAAAAACTTTGCAGGCTTCAATAAAAACTAGATTTGTAACTGTACAAATTTCAATAGCAAAATAAAAAATTTCCGAGAAATTTAGTTTAAACATTTTATTGTAAGAATTTCGGTAGTCAATTAAAAAAAAAGTTTTCGAAAAAATTTAGAAAAAGTTTTCGATAACATTTTTTTGAAAATCACAAAAATCATTCAGGCTTTTATAAAAAGGACTATATTATGATTCAATACATACATGTTGAGATGAAAAAGTTCACGTTTTAACTAATAATAAAATAGTTAAATTTTCAATATAAAACATTAATTTTTCAAAAAAAAAAAAAACAAATATGCAACTGAACTGATAAATTTTTAACTAAAGCGATAAATCTGCAACTAAAATGATAAATCTTCAAATGGACTACATGAATTTTATAATAAAAAGATTATTTTTCAAAGAAGAAGAAAAATCTTCTACCAAACAAGACTATTTATTAACAAAGCTCATGATTTCGTAACAAAATAGTTAAATTTTAAATTTGAAAAAAGATCGATTTTTAATAAAACATTGATTTGTTAAGCTTTTTGTTAAAATAGTTAATTTTCAACTAAACTGACGAATTTTTAACTAACATAATAAGCCATGAACAAAAAGGATTAATTTGAAACTAAAAAAAAAGAAGATTTCTCAACAAATCACATAAATAAACAACTGAATACATAGTTAAATTTTAAACTAAAAATTATCAATTTTTAACAAAATAGTTAAATTCAAACTAAAAAAGATCAGCTATCAACAAAAAATGGAATCGTTTTATTTTCAAATAAAAAGATGAATTTTTAACAAAAATTATGAATATTTTTCTGGAACGTTTGAGTATTCAACCCACAATACAAATTTTCAATTTTCAGTTAGAATAGTTACTACTTATTCAAGAAAAAAGATTAATTTTCAACTATGAAGATTAATTTCCATCGAAAAGACAAAATTTTAACAAAATACATTAATTTTCAAATAAAGAAGATAACTTGTCAAACAAAAATTAAATCCTTACACTTGCAGTTGAAAAAATAAATTTTCTACCAAAGAGATGAATTTTAATGTGAATATTTACATTTCCAGTTAAAGAATAATACCTTTAAAAAAAATAAATAAAAACTAATCAAAAGTGATGGATTTTCAACGAAATTTGTAAATATTAATCTAAGATAGTTAAATTTTTCAAACAAAAAAGTAATAAATTTTCAAAAGATACTTAAATTTTCGGAAAAACATTCGTTTTCATAAGAAAAAAGTTTTTTTTACAATTAGCTCATATTTCTGCAAAAAAAAAAGAATTTTTAATTAAAATGATGAATCTTCAACGAAAAAAATGTGTAATACTGAAATTTTCAACAGAAAGAAGAATTTTTAAATAAAACAAATTATTCTCCAAATTATTGAATTTGTAACAAGAATAGATTATTTTTCAACCAAAAATGTACATTCAAATTTTAGGTAAAAGGAATTAATTTCCAACCGTAAAGATTAATTTTCTACAAAAAAGGCAAATTTTTCACAAAGTACATAAATTTTCAAACAACTAGTTTAATTTTTAAATAAACGAAAAAATTAATAAAAATTATCATTTCATTTGAGTAAATTGATATAATCTGGAAAATCTGCCGCTATAGATAAAGTAGAGATCAATTTTCTAAATTGAACAAAATAATTTTTTTAAAAATTTGAATTTTAATGCGGTCAGAAGTAAATTCCCATTATTTAATTAAATGTTAGATAAATAAAATTCCCGATTTCTCGGGAAAGTCGCCACCTCGATTCCATCTGTAAGATTTAAAAAAATTCAAGTTAAATTGCAATAAATTCAAAAGAATTAGAAAAAAGTTTTAAAGTTCCATTCGTTTCAATAAAATTAATTTAAAGAAGAATTTTTTAAAATAAGAAGGATTCAATTATTGTGAACTGAGAATAACTAAAAAATATTTTTATGAATTACTGAATTCAGTAAATTTGAAATGAATTTAGAAAAATCTTAGGATGTTCAAAAGAATGTAATGAAAAGCAAAAATTGAATTGAATAGAATTAAATAAGTTTTAAAGAACTTAGATAAATTAAACATATTCATGATAAATTAATAGGAATTTAGAGAAAATTTATAGAAACATTTTGAGAACTTAATCTCATGAAATTGTCTAAATCAATACAAAATTCTTTGGACCTTTTTTAACTTTTGTAAAATTTTACACACCCTGTGAAATTACTTAAAATTTCTTTTAAAAGCCCTGGTATCCTTTAAAAATGACTTAAATATTTCAAAACCTTTAATTCCTATTGAGTTACTGAAATCAATTGAAAATTCTTTGGAATATTTTTAAATACCATAAAATATTTCAAATCCCTTAAATTCGTTTCAAACCTCTTTCAATTTTTCAAAGCTCTTTAAAAAAACTCACCATTTTTTAAATAACTTTTAAAGTCCTTTGGATTCATTTTATAATATTGAAATCAATTAAAAATTACTTTAAATTTTTTAACTTCCATACAATTTTAACCATCCTTCTAAATCTTTTGAAATTCCTGTAAACTTTTTAAAGATCTGAAAAAAAGCTTCGGAATTTTTTTAAATACCCTAAAATATTTTTAATCCTATATAATACCATTTAAATTACTAAAACTAATTAAAAATTCTATAGAATCTTTTAAAATATGGTAAAATATTGCACAGCTCATGAAAATTCCTTGGAATTTTAAAAATAATCAAAAATATTTCAAATCATTTGAAACCGCTTAAAATATTTTTAAAGATCTTGAAAATTACTTGCACCATTTAAAAATAACTTCGAATGATTTTAATTCGTTGAAATCGCTTAAAATTATTAAGTAAAATTTGAATTATTTCTTATTACCTCTTTAAAGCTCTGTAAGATGCCTTAGAAATTCTTTGAATTATTCAAAAGCCTTTAAAATATTAATCTATAAAATCTATAAATATTTTCCGAAATGCCAGTAAATTCTTCCAAATCCCACGAAAAGTTATCTATATCCCTTAAAATCATGAAAGTTTCTAGAAATAGCTTGGAAATTTTTAATCATTCAAGAATTCCTAAGAATTTTTTTTAATTTCTTAAAATATTCCAAATCTTTAGAAATTCCTTGGAAATTTTTACAGGTGTTAAAATTTGCCTTAATTTTTTTTAAATTTCAAATGATTAGAATATCTGTAAAATATTTAAAATCCCTTCAAATCCTTTCATATCTGTTACAATTTGTTATAGCTCTTGAAAAAAACTTCAAGTTTTTCAAGCATCCTAAAATCATTAAAATCTTGTCAAATGAATTAAATTACTGAAATCAATTGAAAGTTCCTTAGAATCCATTAAAATAACTCAAAATCCCTTAAATCTATGGAAAAATCATGAACTATTTTAATATCCTTAAAACCATTTGCTTAGAAATAATTTGAAAATTTTTAGATCGCCTGAAAGAGCCTTCAAAAAAGAGTAGAAAAACATATTTTATAATCAGATTTAATACAATTAATCACAAAATTTACTTTTTATTGCAGCCTATATAGTCTTTGTGATTTTAAAAATAATTGCATCCAAAATTTTTGTTTCAAAATTGACTAATGAAATTTTTACTATAACATATGTTAGTTGGTTTTATTCAATCTTATAACACGCTGCGTGAGAACAAAATAAATTTTCTCGATGTTTTTTATATTTTGCTACCGAATTTTTTACAATAAAAAATTCAGTTTTCTCGCTAAAGCATATAATTATGTGGAAAAAAAATATTTTTCTCGAAAATTTGTTTTTCAAAATTTTCTGGTCAGCATTTTCAGTCACGAAAAATTCTTCTACATCAGAAAAAACGATTTTTACGAAGGTGTTTGTCTGTCTGTCGGTCTGTAGTCTGTAGTCTTTATTCTGTAGGCACGATAACTTTCGAAAAATTGATAAGATTGGATTCGGCTTTGGCACACTTTTTTCAAGCCTGAAAAGAAAGGACGTGTTCGTAAACCACCTATTTTGGATAAAAATGCAAAAATTGAGTTTTCAACCTAAAACGATAAACCCCCAACAAAAAAGTTTCATTTCTTAGTATATAAATAAAAAAATATAAAATTTCTACGAAGACCAATTTTTTCAACAGAGAGATTAATTAAAGAAAATAGAATTTTTCACTCAATAAAGAAATAAAAGTTAATCTAAATGGTCGAACCTTCAAGTAAAAAAAAAACAAATTTTTTCTACAAAACTGATTGTTTAGGCAAAAAATATGACTTTTCTGCAAAATATTAATTTTACACAATATTGATGCCTTTTTACCCAACAAAAATGATTTTTCAAAGGAAGAATTTTTAATTTAATCTTTTTTAATTTAGTTGAAAACTTTTTTAATTTAGTCGAAAAATTAAAAATTTTCATTGTACTGAAAATAATGAAAAATCCGACAATTCCATTTTTTGGTCAAACTATGCAAGATACGAAAAAAATAAATCAGCGAAAATTGACCACCCTGGAGTTTTTGTTTTAAGTCGTAAGAAATAACATTCAAAATAAAAAAATGAAATTTTTTAGTCTAAAGACACAAGATAGGAAAAAAATGAGACAGAACTTGTTTAAAAATAAGAGCTACAAATTTTTTATAAATATTCTTTATAGGATGTGCAGTTTTTGTTTTATGCGCAAAACATAATAAAAATAAAAAAGTTAATTATTTAATAAACGACTCAAGCTCTGAAAATAATAGATAGACAAAAGTTACGCTTCCAAAAAATGCCGAAAACTCATTGAAATTTTTCAGAATTATTTTTGATAGGACACGTATTATTTAAAATTCATTGATTTTATCTAAAAATTTCAGTATTCCATTTTTGGATTAAAAATTTCTTCTTATAGTTCAAAATTTAAGAATTTTGTTGAAAAGTATTATACTCTATTCAGATGCGCAGTAGTTTTTCTTCAATCGTAAAAAACAAGATTAAAAATAAAAAATTACAAATACAAGGGAATGAGAATGTGCTCGTTAAAGCCGAAAGAGCTTTAACAAAAGAGATTTCACACTCACAAAATTACAGTCGTCGATCCATTGTCTTTTGATTTTAAAAGGTATGTGCACTAATGTGCGAAAATATTAAGACAAAGCGCGTAGCGCGAGAGAAATAAATAATCGAGCGCGAAGCGCGAGATAAAAGAATCATCGAGCGTAAAGCGAGAGAACCAGTAGTTGCGCCTTCGGCGATTTTTTTATTTATAAACGTGCTTTGAAATTAGTTGAGGCCCGCCCTGGAGTTTATAAAATTTTCTTGGAAATTTTTTTCAACGTAAAGTTTTCAGAGAAAACTGTGCTAAACAATAAAAACTTAAAGTAACCTAATTTTTAGGCTCTAAAAGATTTACATGTTTGCCTTAAAATTTATTTAAAATGTGCATACTTTTTTTCAAATATTCAAAAATGTTATTGAAAGATAAAAATTTTTATTTGGAAACAAATAATGAAAAAAGATGTATGGAAAGCATTTATTTATATAGAAAAATTTTTATTTAACTTGTGTTTTATTTTGTACTGTCCAAATCAGGAGTTCCGAAACGAGAAATAATATTTAGTGAATAACAACTTTATTGTTTTGTAGATATTGCGTGTTTGGGCCGTTGAGTCAACTTTTAAAAAAATATTTGTAAAAATATTATAATAAATACTTAAATTTATTTTAAATTATTTTCAAAAAAGCCAACATATGATTTGTAGAATTTTGATAGCGGTTTTGCTAGATTTTCTCGAAAAATAACGGTTTCGACAGAAAATACTAAAAAAAAGTTGTCCCTACTAATTTTTTGGATGCTATAGAAGCAACAAAATCGTTTTGTTGAGCCAACTAAATTATTTTGTTAGAGCACTTGGTTGAACTAACCAAAAAGTTTGAAAGACAGAACAAAATTTTTTTTTCGATTGAATAAAGTTATTTTGATAAATTATCAAATTATTTGTTAACTTAACACAATGATTTTTTAGACTCGACAAAAATATTTTAGATTTTACAGAATAGTTTTTCTGAAGAAGCCAAATATTTTTAATCACAACAAAATTATTGTTGACCCAGAAAACTAAACTTCATTTGACTCAACAAAAAAGCTTTCTTGGAGCAATGCCAAATTTATTGAAGCAGCAATTATTTGTATAAGGGAAAAATGCATTTTGCAAATAAAATATAAAATTTTTTCTGCAAGGGGAAAAATCTAGACTTTTTAAAAATTACTTAAATTTAAAAAAAAAATTTAATTGCTAACATAATAATTTAATCTTCAAACTGAATCGATAAACTCCCAAGAAAAAATTTCATAGCTTATATTTCAATTAAAAAATATAAAATTTATACAAAAAATTTTTTAAACAAAAAGATGAATTAAAAAAAAATTATTTGTCACTCAATTAAGAAATAAAATTGTATCTAAATTGTTGAACCCTCAAGAAAAAAACGATCTTTCTCTACAAAAAATGATTTCTTAACAAATTTCTACTAAAATAAATGAATTTTTAAATAAAAAAAATAGATTTTCAAAAAATAGTTAAATTTTCGGTTAAAAAAGATTTCAGTTGACTTTTTAATATCAGAATTTAAATTTCGAAACAAGAAATAAATTTCTACGAAAAAAAACAACAGAATTTCCAATCTAAAAGACGAGTTTCTAATAAAAAAGAATACATTTTGTGAACAAAATTGTTGAATTCTCTACCAAATAGTTGCATTTTTTAATTAAAAAAATACAATAAAAGTGTTTTCAACCCAAAAAGATTTAAGAAAACAATATGAATTTAAAAAAGAAGGTTAATATTGTACGCAAAAAGTGGAATTTTTAACGTAAAAAGACGAGTTTTTAACAAAGCAGTTGACCCGTTGTTTTGTAATTCAACTGTTTTTTGTTAAGATTCATCTTGATGCTTAACAAATAGTCTTTTGAGTGCAAAAATAATTTTTGGTTAAAAATTTTGATAATTCTTTTAAAATGAGGTTTTTTTGTACATTGATCTTTTTCATTGAAAATTCAATAATGCTTTTAAAAATGGA
Source organism: Belonocnema kinseyi (assembly GCF_010883055.1). Taxonomy (NCBI): domain Eukaryota; kingdom Metazoa; phylum Arthropoda; class Insecta; order Hymenoptera; family Cynipidae; genus Belonocnema; species Belonocnema kinseyi. The sequence continues at coordinate 108,418,912 of NC_046665.1, read as the reverse complement.
CTTTTATAAAATTATTCTTCTTGTTTGCGAACTCATCTATTTTGTTTAAAAATTCACTCCTTCAGTAAAAAATCTAGCTAATTTGTTTGAAATTTAACTACTTTGTTAAAAATATTGTTTTCTTTCTCTTAAAAATTAATTTTTTAATTGAAACTTTGACTTTTTGGTAGAAAATTAATCTTCTTGATTGAAAATTCATCTTTTTAGTTCAAAATTTAATATTTTTGTTTGAAAAGTGAAGTATCTTGTTTTTATGTGTATCATTTTCCTTGGTTCAAAATTATTTTTTTAACTGAAAAATAAACCGTTTCATTTTTTATTACAAATTCTTTTTGGTTGTAAATTTATTTCTTTTGATTAAAATTTAATTATTCTTTTGAAAAATGTTTAATTTTTTGTTGCTGAAAATTAATTTTTGAACTTAAACAGGAAGTATTTAACTTAAAATTCATCTTGGTTGAAAAATCAATTTTTCAGCAGAAAATGTAATTATTCCATTTTTAATTAAAAATTTTTCTTTTTCAGTAGAAAATTCACTTCTTTTGCTGTAAATTCTATATATTGTTATACATGGATTTTTTCCTTTTGAAAATTTCATAATTGAATTCTTGGTTTAAAATTTATTTTTCTAGTTGAAAATTGAACAATTTTATTAAAAATTCGATTGCATTATTAATAATCTGTATAAAAACAGCTATTTATTATTTATTAAATTTAAATTTTTGCAGAACTAGAAACCTTTTATTTTGTTAATATTCCTAATGTTTACAAATAATTTAAACATTTTTTATTCAAATTTAAAGAGTGCAAATCGATTCTTCAGGTTCCTTAATAATGAAAAACCATAAAGCTTCTGCAATTTAAGAAATAAAAGAAATAATAATTAGCAGAGAAATTTAATAGCAAAATTTGCCTACATTTTTTCCTGGATTTGTTTACTATCTTTTTTTTGGTATGTCACGAATATTTCAAGATGAAAATTTCAAACAATCGTTCTAGTCTTTTTCTGAAAATTCAATCTTTGTGTTCATTTAATATAAAATATAAAAACTTTCCTTAAAAGATATACGATATTACTAGAATAAAAATAATAGATGGGATCATTTTTGAAAATGGTGATTTTCGTATTAGATTCAAATTTTTAGTTTCGTTATGAAAACAGTCAATTTCTGGATTGAATTAATTCGAAAAGCCAACAATTGTCCTAAAATCCAAAAAATTGTCTTATAGTTGCACATAATTTAACTGTGATTTCCAATTAAATTTAAAAAAAAACAAGTAAATGAAAATTTACGCGAATTAAAAAAAATCATCTTTTCTGGTTGAATAAAAATATTTTTGGTATAAAATTAAAATTCTTTTCGGTGGAAATGTCGAATAATACGTTTTTCGTTCAGAATTAATTTTTTTGTCAGAAAATTCAACTACACAGTCGGAAGTAGAACTACTTTGAAAAATTGATTTATTTTTTTGATGATTGCTAACCTTAGTTAAAAATTTTTTGTTGTTTTACAAAATTTAATTATTTATTTAGTTAAGAATTATGTCCTCTAATTAAAAATCAATTGTTTTAACTAAAAACTCATCTAGTACAGTTTTGATTGCAAATTTATCTTCTGAATTTGAAAATTCAAATATTTGTTTTTTTTACTGAAAATTTTATTATTCTATTTTTAGCTAAAAATTTATCTGTTTTAGGTAGAAATTGAACTATTTATTGAAAATCCGTCTCTTTTTTATCTTCTACTCTCAGTCTGCTTGGTTTAAAATAAATTTCTGTGTTTGAAAATATAACTATTTTGTTGGAAATACGTTTCTTTTTTGGGTGAAAATTTATTTTATAAACTGAAAATTCAAGTATTTTATTTTTGGTAGAATATTTATCTTATTAGTTGAAAATTCTTGTATTTGCTTAAAAGTTTTTTTAAGTCGTTTTAGTCTTTAATTGCAAAAAATATTTGCTTTAAAAGTACTTTTTTTATATAGAAAATTCATCGCTTGGGTTGAAAATTCCAGCACCAGGTAAAAAATTCATATTTATGGTTGAAAATTCATCAATGTAATTAAAAAAAATTTTTTGCTGCAAATTCGTTTCTTCTTCGTTGCAAATTGATTTTTTCATCTAAAGCTGTAACTATTCCATTTTTGTTTAAAATTCGTATTCTTAGTTGAAAATTAAATAATTTTGCTTAAAATCGAATTTTGTTCGTTTAAGATTTACTTTTCTAACTGCAAATTGAAATATTTTAATTTTGGTTCGTAAACTTCTTTTTTTTAGTTAAAAATTATAGATATATTTGACTGAAACTGCATTTTTTTGTAGAAAATTCATCTGTTGGATTTAAAATTAAATTATTTGCTAAATTTTAACTTTTTTGGTTTAAAAATTGATGGTTTTGACTAAAAAGGTAATTCTTCTATTTTTTGTTAAAAAATCATGTTTTTTAAATAAAAAAAGTATTAGGTTGAATTATTTATTGGTTAAACATTTATTTTTCTATCATTTCAAATATTTATTCCAATTTTTGTTAAAAATTGATCTATGTAGCATTTAGACTTGTTTAAAGCACACCGTGATACATAAACTTAGATTCACAAAACTACTCCTATATATAGTTTCATTGTACATTAAATTTTAACGACAAAATAAATAGAACTCTAAATTGATTACAAATATATTTAGACTCACAAAACGTATATCGAATTGTTTGAAAAATAGATTTTTTGTTGTTTTTTTATCAAGCAATCTCCGTAATATGAATTTACTATTTAGAAAATTCAGTTTCTATTTTTCAAAACCTAAATTATTGACGATTTTTCAAGAAGTTAATTTAAAAAGTCATAGTCTTGTAAAAATTTACGTTTTGAGATCCCCTAAATCCGAAAATCAAGTTTTTACGATGGAGCCAGTCTGTCCGTCCAGCCGTCCCATAATGAGAAGAAATGATTTTTTTGCTTCAAAATAATAAAATTTAATAAATAAATGCTATAATCAGGGATTTCTTCGACAGAAAAAGTCATTCTTTCGACTTTATTTTTTTTTAATTCGGAACTTTATGATCACTTTAGAAAAATAAATAATTTTTTTAATTAATATTATGAGTTTTTTCAGAGTGTGACAAGCCTGCATATGGCAAGCCTTCCCCTGTGTATTTTTTCAAATAAGTGGCCTGTCTTCCCCAGACGTCACTTCCCCAGTGAAATTTAGAAATATAGACACTATAGCAAAAATGGGCGTGTCTTCCCCGGGCATCACTTCCCCAGTGAAATATTAATCTCTAGAGACTATGGCAAAAATGGGCATGTCTTCCCCGGACATCACTTCGCCAGTGAAATATAGAAATTTGGAGACTATGGTAAAAATGGACATGTCTTCCCTGGGCATCACTTCCCCATTGAAAGATTGAAATTTGAAGACTGTGGCAAAAATGGGTATGTATTCCCCGGACATCACTTCCCCAGTGAAATTTTAAATTGTCAGGCTGTGGCAAAAATGGGCATGTCTTCCCAGGACATCACTTCCCCAGTGAAATATTGAAATTTGGAGACTATGGTAAAAATGGGCATGTCTTCCCTGGGCATCACTTCCCCATTGAAATATTGAAATCTGAAGACTGTGGCAAAAATGCGCATGTCTTCCCCGGGCATCACTTCCTCAGTAAAATATTTAAATTTGGAGACTATGGCAAAAATGGTCATG
>NC_046665.1:108412728-108415112 GCF_010883055.1 Belonocnema kinseyi | reverse complement strand
GCATCACTTCCTCAGTAAAATATTTAAATTTGGAGACTATGGCAAAAATGGGCATGTCTTACCTGGACATCACTTCGCCAGTGAAATATTCAAATCTAGAGATTATGGCAAAAATGGGCATGTCTTCCCCGGACATCACTTCCCCAGTGAAATATTGAAATCTGAAGACTGTAGCAAAAATGGGCATGTCTTCCCCGGGCATCACTTCCCCAGTAAAATATTTAAATTTGGAGACTATGGCAAAAATGGGCATGTCTTCCCCGGACATCACTTCGCCAGTGAAATATTGAAATCTAGAGACTATGGCAAGACTAGACATGTCTTCCCCGGGCATCACTTTCCCAGTGAAATATTTAAATCGTCAGGCTGTGGAAAAAATGGGCATGTCTTCCCCGGACATCACTTCCCCAGTGAAATATTGAAATTTGGAGACTATGGTAAAAATGGCCATGTCTTCCCTGGGCAACACTTCCCCATTGAAATATTGAAATCTGAAGACTGGCAAAAATGGGTATGCCTTCCCCGGACATCACTTCCCCAGTGAAATACTGAAATCTGAAGACTGTGGCAAAAATGCGCATGTCTTCCCCGGGCATCACTTCCTCAGTAAAATATTTAAATTTGGAGACTATGGCAAAAATGGTCACGTCTTCCCTGGGCATCACTTCCACATTGAAATATTGAAATCTGAAGACTGGCAAAAATGGGCATGTCTTCCCCGGAAATCACTTCCCAGTGAAATATTGAAATCTGAAGACTGTGGCAAAAATGCGCATGTCTTCCCCGGACATCACTTCCCCAGTGAAATATTGAAATTTGAGGACTATGGTAAAAATGGGCATGTCTTCCACGGACATCACTTCCCCAGTGAAATATTGAAATTTGGGGACTATGGCAAAAATGGTCACGTCTTCCCTGGGCATCACTTCCACATTGAAATATTGAAATCTGAAGACTGGCAAAAATGGGCATGTCTTCCCCGGAAATCACTTCCCAGTGAAATATTGAAATCTGAAGACTGTGGCAAAAATGCGCATGTCTTCCCCGGACATCACTTCGCCAGTGAAATATTCAAATCTAGAGACTATGGCAAAAATGGGCATGTCTTCCCCGGACATCACTTCCCCAGTGAAATATTGAAATTTGGAGACTATGGCAAAAATGGGCATGCCCTCCCCGGATATCACTTCCCCAGTGAAATATTGAAATCTGAAGACTGTGGCAAAAATGGGAATGTCTTCCCCACGCATCACTTCCCCAGTGAAATATTGAAATTTGGAGATTATGGTAAAAATGGGCATGCCTTCCCCGGGCATCACTTCCCCAGTGAAATATTGAAATCTGAAGACTGTGTAGAAAATGGGCATGTCTTCCCCGGACATCACTTCCCCAGTGAAATATTGAAATTTGGAGACTATGGCAAAATGGGCATGTCTTCCCCGGAAATCACTTCCCCAGTGAAATATTGAAATTTGGGGACTATGGTAAAAATGGGCATGCCTTCCCCGGACATCACTTCCCCAGTGAAATATTGAAATTTGGAGACTATGGTAAAAATGGTCATGCCTTCCCTGGGCATCACTTCCCCAGTGAAATATTGAAGTTTGGGGACTATGGTAAAAATGGGCATGCCTTCACTGGACATCACTTCCCCAGTGAAATATTGAAATCTGAAGTCTGTGGCAAAAATGGGCATGTCTTCCCCGGGCATCATTTCCCCAGTAAAATATTTAAATTTGGAGACTATGGCAAAAATGGGCATGTCTTCCCCGGACATCACTTCGCCTGTGAAATATTGAAATTTGGAGACTATGGCAAAAATGGTCATGCCTTCCCTGGGCATCACTTCCCCAGTGAAATATTGAAATCTGAAGACTGGCAAAAATGGGTATGTCTTCCCCGGACATCACTTCCCCAGTGAAATATTTAAATTGTCAGGCTGTGGCAAAAATGGGCATGTCTTCCCAGGACATCTCTTCCCCAGTGAAATATTGAAATTTGGAGACTATGGTAAAAATGGGCATGTCTTCCCTGGGCATCACTTCCACATTGAAATATTCAAATCTGAAGACTGGCCAAAATGGGCATGACTTCCCCGGAAATCACTTCCCAGTGAAATATTGAAATCTGAAGACTGTGGAAAAAATGCGCATGTCTTCCCCGGGCATCACTTCCTCAGTAAAATATTTAAATTTGGAGACTATGGCAAAAATATGCATGTCTTCCCCGGGCATCACTTCCGCAGTGAAATATCGAAATCTGAAGAATGTGGAAAAAATGGACATGTCTTCCCCGGACATTACTTCCCCAGTGAAATATTGAAATTTAGAGACTATGGCAAAAATGGGCATGTCTTCCCCGGACAGCACTTCCCCAGTGAAATA
>NC_046665.1:108405293-108412628 GCF_010883055.1 Belonocnema kinseyi | reverse complement strand
GACTATGGCAAAAATGGGCATGTCTTCCCCGGACATCACTTCCCCAGTGAAATATTGAAATTTGGAGACTATGGCAAAAATGGGCATGCCTTCCCCGGGCATTACTTCCCCAGTGAAATATTGAAATCTGAAGACTGTGGCAAAAATGGGAATGTCTTCCCCACGCATCACTTCCACAGGGAAATATTGAAATTTGGAGACTAAGGTAAAAATGGGCATGCCTTCCCCGGGCATCACTTCCCCAGTGAAATATTGAAATCTGAAGACTGTGTCGAAAATGGGCATGTCTTCCCCGGACATCACTTCCCCAGTGAAATATTGAAATTTGGAGCCTATGGAAAAATGGGCAAGCGTTCCCCGGGCATCACTTCCCCAGTGAAATATTGAAATCTGAAGACTGTGTCAAAAATGTGCATATCTTTCCCGGACATCACTTCCCCAGTGAAATATTGAAATTTGGAGACTATTGCAAAAATATGCATGCCTTCCCCGGGCAGCACTTCCACAGTGAAATATTTCAATCGTTAGGCTGTAGAAAAAATGGGCATGTCTTCCCCGGACATCACTTCCCCAGTGAAATATTGAAATTTGGGGACTATGGTAAAAATGGGCATGCCTTCCCTGGACATCACTTCCCCAGTGAAATATTGAAATCTGAAGTCTGTGGCAAAAATGGGCATCTCTTCCCCGGGCATCATTTCCCCAGTAAAATATTTAAATTTGGAGACTATGGAAAAAATGGGCATGTCTTCCCCGGACATCACTTTGCCAGTGAAATATTGAAATCTAGAGACTATAGCAAGACTAGACATGTCTTCCCCGGGCATCACTTTCCCAGTGAAATATTGAAATTTAGAGACTATGGCAAAATGGGCATGTCTTCCCCGGACATCACTTCCCCAGTGAAATATTTAAATCGTCAGGCTGTGGCAAAAATGGGCATGCCTTCCCCGGACATCACTTCGCCAGTGAAATATTAAAATCTCGAGACTATGGCAAGACTAGGCATGTCTTCCCCGGGCATGACTTCCCCAGTGAAGTATTGAAATTTGGAGACTATGGCAAAAATGGGCATGCCTTCCCCGGGCATCACTTCACCAGTGAAATATTGAAATCTGAAGACTGTGGCAAAAATGGGAATTCCTTCCCCGGACATCAATTCACCAGTGAAATATTGAAATTTGGAGACTATGGCAAAATGGGCATGTCTTCCCCGGGCATCATTTCCCCAGTGAAATATTGAAATTTAGAGACTATGGCAAAATTGGGAATGTCTTCCCCGGACAGCACTTCCCCAGTGAAATATTTAAATCATTAGGCTGTAGCAAAAATGGGCATGTCTTCCCCGGACATCATTTCCCCAGTGAAATATTTAAATCTTCAGGCTGTGGCAAAAATTGGCATGTCTTCCCCGGACATCACTTCCCCAGTGAAATATTGAAATTTGGAGACTATTGTAAAAATGGGCATGCCTTGCCTGGGCATCACTTCTCCAGTGAAACATAGAAATCTGAAGACTGTGGCAAAAATGGGCATGTCTTCCCCGGGCATCACTTCCCCAGTAAAATATTTAAATTTGGAGACTATGGCAAAAATGGGCATGTCTTCCCCGCACATCACTTCCCCAGTGAAATATTTAAATCGTCAGGCTGTGGCAAAAATGGGCATGCCTTCCCCGGACATCACTTCGCCAGTGAAATATTAAAATCTAGAGACTATGGCAAGACTAGGCATGTCTTCCCCGGGCATCACTTCCCCAGTGAAATATTGAAATTTGGAGACTATGGCAAAAATGGGCATGCCTTCCCCGGACATCACTTCCCCAGTGAAATATTGAAATTTAGAGACTATGGCAAAAATGGGAATGTCTTCCCCGGACAGCACTTCCCCAGTGAAATATTTAAATCGTTAGGCTCTAGCAAAAATGGGCATTTCTTCCCCGGACATCACTTCCCCAGTGAAATAATGAAATTTGGGGACTATAGTAAAAATGGGCATGCCTTCCCTGGGCATCACTTCCCCAGTGAAATATTGAAATTTGTAGACTATGGCAAAATGGGCAATTCTTCCCCGGGCATCACTTCCCCAGAGAAATATTGAAATTTAGAGACTATGGCAACAATGGGCATGTCTTCCCCGGGCATCACTTCCCCAGTGAAATATTGAAATTTGTAGACTATGGCAAAATGGGCAATTCTTCCCCGGGCATCACTTCCCCAGAGAAATATTGAAATTTAGAGACTATGGCAAAAATGGGCATGTCTTCCCCGGATATCACTTCCCCAGTGAAATATTTAAATCGTCAGGCTGTGGCAAAAATTAGCATGCCTTCCCCGGAGATCACTTCGCCAGTGAAATATTGAAATCCAGAGACTATGGCAAGACTAGGCATGTCTTCCACGGGCATCACTTCCACAGTGAAATATTGAAAATTAGAGACTATGGCAAAAATGGGCATGTCTTCCCCGGACATCACTTCCACAGTGCAATATTTAAATCGTCAGGCTGTGGCAAAAATGGGCATGCCTTCCCCGGACATCACTTCCCCAGTGAAATATTGAAATTTGGAGACTATGTCAAAAATGGGCATGCCTTCCCCGGGCATCACTTCCCCAGTGAAATATTGAAATCTGAAGACTGTGGCAAAAATGGGAACTTCTTCCCCGGACATCACTTCCCCAGTGAAATATTGAAATTTGGAGAGTATGGCAAAATGGGCATTTCTTCCCCGGGCATCACTTCCCCAGTGAAATATTGAAATTTAGAGACTATGGCAAAAATGGGAATGTCTTGTCTGGGCACCACTTCCCCAGTTAAATATTGAACTTTAGAGACAACGGCAAAAATGGGCATGTCTTTCCTGGTCGCCACTTCCCCAATGAAATATTGAAATCTAAAGACTATGGCAAAAAAGTGCATGCCTTCCCTGGGCATCACTTCCCCAGTGAAATATTGAAATTTAGAGACTATGGCAAAAATGGGAATGTCTTCCCTGGGCACCACTTCCCCAGTTAAATATTGAAATTTAGAGACAACGGCAAAAATGGGCATGTCTTCCCTGGTCGCCACTTCCCCTATGAAATATTGAAATCCAGAGACTATGGCAAGACTAGGCATGTCTTCCACGGGCATCACTTCCCCAGTGAAATATTGAAAATTAGAGACTATGGCAAAAATGGGCATGTCTTCCCCGGACATCACTTCCACAGTGCAATATTTAAATCGTTAGGCTGTGGCAAAAATGGGCATGCCTTCCCCGGACATCACTTCCCCAGTGAAATATTGAAATTTGGAGACTATGTCAAAAATGGGCATGCCTTCCCCGGGCATCACTTCCCCAGTGAAATATTGAAATCTGAAGACTGTGGCAAAAATGGGAACTTCTTCCCCGGACATCACTTCCCCAGTGAAATATTGAAATTTAGAGAGTATGGCAAAATGGGCATTTCTTCCCCGGTCATCACTTCCCCAGTGAAATATTGAAATTTAGAGACTATGGCAAAAATGGGAATGTCTTGCCTGGGCACCACTTCCCCAGTTAAATATTGAAATTTAGAGACAACGGCAAAAATGGGCATGTCTTCCCTGGTCGCCACTTCCCCAATGAAATATTGAAATCTAAAGACTATGGCAAAAATGTGCATGCCTTCCCTGGGCATCACTTCCCCAGTGAAATATTGAAATTTAGAGACTATGGCAAAAATTTGCATGTCTTCCCCGGACATCACTTCCCCAGTGAAATATTTAAATCGTCAGGCTGTGGCAAAAATGGGCATTCCTTCCCCGGACATCACTTCCCCAGTGAAATATTGAAATTTGGAGACTATGTCAAAAATGGGCATGCCTTCCCCGGGCATCACTTCCCCAGTGAAATATTGAAATCTGAAGACTGTGGCAAAAATGGGAATTTCTTCCCCGGACATCACTTCCCCAGTGAAATATTGAAATTTGGAGACTATGGCAAAAATGTGCATGCCTTCCCTGGGCATCACTTCCCCAGTGAAATATTGAAATTTAGAGACTATGGCAAAAATGGGAATGTCTTCCCCGGGCATCACTTCCCCAGTGAAATATTTAAATCGTCAGGCTGTGGCAAAAATGGGCATGCCTTCCCCGGACATCACTTCCCCAGTGAAATATTGAAATTTGGAGAAAATGTCAAAAATGGGCATGCCTTCCCCGAGCATCACTTCCCCAGTGAAATATTGAAATCTGAAGACTGTGGCAAAAATGGGAATTTCTTCCCCGGACATCACTGCCCCAGTAAAATATTGAAATTTGGAGACTATGGCAAAATGGGCTTGTCTTCCCCGGGCATCACTTCCCCAGTGAAATATTGAAATTTAGAGACTATGGCAAAAATGGGAATGTCTTCCCTTGGCACCACTTCCCCAGTTAAATATTGAAATTTAGAGACAACGGCAAAAATGGGCATGTCTTCCCTGGTCGCCACTTCCCCAATGAAATATTGAAATCTAAAGACTATGGCAAAAATGTGCATGCCTTCCCTGGGCATCACTTCTCCAGTGAAATATTGAAATTTAGAGACTATGGCAAAAATGGGCATGTCTTCCCCGGGCATCACTTCCCCAGTGAAATATTGAAATCTGAAGACTGTGTCAAAAATGGGAACTTCTTCCCCGGACATCACTTCCCCAGTGAAATATTGAAATTTGGAGACTATGTCAAAAATGGGCATGCCTTCCCCGGGCATCACTTCCCCAGTGAAATATTGAAATCTGAAGACTGTGGCAAAAATGGGAATTTCTTCCCCGGACATCACTTCCCCAGTGAAATATTGAAATTTGGAGACTATGGCAAAATGGGCTTGTCTTCCGCGGGCATCACTTCCCCAGTGAAATATTGAAATTTAGAGACTATGGCAAAAATGGGAATGTCTTCCCTGGGCACCACTTCCCCAGTTAAATATTGAAATTTAGAGACAACGGCAAAAATGGGCATGTCTTCCCTGGTCGCCACTTCCCCAATGAAATATTGAAATCTAAAGACTATGGCAAAAATGTGCATGCCTTCCCTGGGCATCACTTTCCCAGTGAAATATTGAAATTTAGAGACTATGGCAAAAATGGGAATGTCTTCCCCGGACATCACTTCCCCAGTGAAATATTTAAATCGTCCGGCTGTGGCAAAAATGGGCATGCCTTCCCCGGACATCACTTCCCCAGTGAAATATTGAAATTTGGAGACTATGTCAAAAATGGGCATGCCTTCCCCGGGCATCACTTCCCCAGTGAAATATTGAAATCTGAAGACTGTGTCAAAAATGGGAACTTCTTCCCCGGACATCACTTCCCCAGTGAAATATTGAAATTTGGAGACTATGGCAAAAATGGTAATGTCTTCCCTGGGCACCACTTCCCCAGTTAAATATTGAAATTTAGAGACAACGGCGAAAATGGGCATGTCTTCCCTGGTCGCCACTTCCCCAATGAAATATTGAAATCTAAAGACTATGGCAAAAATGTGCATGCCTTCCCTGGGCATCACTTCCCCAGTGAAATATTTAAATCGTCAGGCTGTGGCAAAAATGGGCATGCCTTCCCCGGACATCACTTCCCCGGTGAAATATTGAAATTTGGAGACTATGTCAAAAATGGGCATGTCTTCCCCGGGCATCACTTCCCCAATGAAATATTGAAATCTAAAGACTATGGCAAAAGTGGGCATGTCGTCCCCTGGCATCACTTCCTCAGTAAAATAATGAAATCGTCAGACTGTGGATAAAATGGGCATGTCTTCACCGGACATTACTTCCCCAGTGAAATATTTAAATCGTCAAGCTGTGGCAAAAATGGACATTCCTTCCCCAATCACTTTCTTAGGAATCACTTTCTCCGTCAAATAGTACAACAATAGTTTTACTGAATGAGTTGATCTAACTAATGTTAGCGAATCTTTCCTTACCGACAATTGACACCATCCAAATCATGAAAGCAGAAAATCAAAAATATCGATCAAGGTAAGAATGTTCATTTACAGGAAATGCTTTACGTCTTTATCAGACTAGATAGAAAATAGTTCTTTTTTTAGTTAAAATTAACATTTATTAATTAAAAAACATCCTACTCCTTCACTCCATTAGGAAACGAACCACAAGCCTTCTGATTACCGGTCAGTTGCTTTTCCAATTAAGTTTTTCAAGGCATCAGAATAAGAATTCTTAATTTAGAAAAATCGCACTAATTTTTAGATAGGTGTTAATGCTACAAGTAATTATTTTAATTGAATCGGTTATATCATCAGCGAGTGTTTTGTTGTAAATAATACATATGTTGTTTTGGTTTTATTTTTATCATTTTATATATATATATGTGTGTGTGTGTTTGTGTGTGTGTGTGTGTGTGTGGGTGTGTGTGTGTGTGTACAATAGAAATCGCCTTAAATTTATTTTACAAACAATACAATTTTGTGTTGAGCAGCGTTGGCACACGGCGTGTCCGCAAGGCATTAATATATTTTCGACGATTCTTAGCCGGCAACAATCAGACATAGAATGATTTTTTAAATAATAGCACTTTTTTCAATTCAACAGCTGAATTTTGATTCCTTCAACAAAGTGTTTTGAGGAACATAATTATTTATTAAACGAGTCGTATCTATACCAAAATCTTGGTACGAATAGCCGAATTTCTTTGGTACTGGTAGACACTAGCTTAATATTTATTATCGACAATGATGGTTCTTGTTTACTTCTTGTACTGAAAACGTTATTTTCAGGTGTTTATCTAGTATGGTTACTTCTTGCAATAAAAATTTTTGCATGAAATCATGCAAATATTCATGAATCTTATATTAAGTGTTAGAAATATATTCATTAACAAATTAGTTGGTGAAATATAAGTTATTATTTGGAACTGAAAAACAATTAAATAAAAAATATAAGCCAGACAAGCGTTTCTTAATACTTATTTATTTTTCTGAAATTTTAACTCGATATCGCGTTTCGTGTATCTTTTTGGTATTAAAATTCGCAATTTTTTTATATCAATGCAAAACTCTTGATTTAACATTGGTATTTATGGTTTAAATATCCATTTGCTGTCGCTGAAGTTTCATTTTTTTTACTAAAAATGAAATATCAACTATTACAGCTTCCGTTAATATATTGACTACCTAAGAAATTCAAGATGGAACTACTTTGTTAAAAATGCATTTTATGCATGATTATTAAAAATTATAATATTTTGTATTTCGTTGAAAATAGAACTTTTTCTGTTAAAAATTCAACTATTTCGTTAAAAACTCATCTTTGGTCGAGGGGTTAACAACTTCTCCGATTTGACATACGTCAGAGTGGTCCAAAAATGCATTGCA
>NC_046665.1:108395484-108405283 GCF_010883055.1 Belonocnema kinseyi | reverse complement strand
GTTTCTCTTGCTGGAGAAAGAAAATTCTAAATTCTTTTTTAGTTCCAATACCAACACTTACTATCGGGCATTTAGAAATCCCATGTATTTTACATTGGATTGATAACTCAGGATTTGATCGAAAATTGCCAATTTTTTCTACTACTGAAAATGAGTGTTTAAGAAATAAAATAATATCAATAACTTTAATTTATAAGGTCCTTATCTCCAACTAAATACACACATTATGCAACGAATATGAACCAAAAATTTTTAAAAACCAGATTTTCACGTATTGTTAATTTTCTTAATTTTCTAATGCAGTACATTAAAAAAAAATATTCTATAATTATCTAAACAACTACTTATAATTTTTGTTTTTTAATTTTTCAATTCGATTTAGATGTGTGCTTTTTTTCTTAAATTGGTATCCTACGCTAATTATTATTAAATCTTATAAAAGTTTTATTCGTTTCTTATAATGTTTAACCGTTTTTCATTTCCTCACACAATGTTTTTTTTCGTGAATCCTGTAAAATTCGATTTTTGTGGACTACCCTATTATGCACCTTCACCCTTTCTAGAATACAAAATTACTATAAACATTGATTGCGGGCTTCAAGAAGTATTTCCCTATTTGCCTTTTTTCCATGTTTCTTAGTTTTCCAATTCACGGCGAACTGAATGAATAGAAACCATGAAAAAAAAAGCAACCATTTATGGTTGATAGTTCATTTTTTGTGCTTGAAAAATCGATTGTTATATTCTTGTTTGAAAATCCATGTTTTTTTATTTGTTGTTGTTTTTCATTAGTTCAGTTTTAATTATAAAATAATTTTTTTATAATAAGGGGCTATGTACTAGAACTTCAGGGGAGTTGAGAGATTCTGTTATGTTTGTCGTTGAAGTGGGGAGGGCGATTAATTAATTTATGTAATTTTAAAAAACCATTAGTAGAACCAAAAAAATAGAAGTTCTTGTGGAATAAAAAAGGTGCTGAATGTAATTTCATACGCCAAAAAGGCTGTATCTAGCGTGCTTCAAGTAATATATAATTTTTTAGCTGAAAATTCAAAGTTCCATGCACTGTTATTTCTGATATAACAGTGCTTTAATTCAAGTCTAATATTTGTAAGGGTAGCGAAAACTTACAAAAATAAAATATGTTTGTTAAGGAGGTGGGTACAAATATTTTTTTCACGGGTTTTAGGAAAGAAGGTGGTGAGGGCTACTAATTCGTAGCATAATTGAAGTACAACCCTCAACCTAGAATTAAAAGAAAACGCAATGAATATTTGTGTTGAAGTTGAAATTTTTTTATTATTTTCATTTTTATTTATAATCTCCAATATCAGTACACTGAAGCCCCGATTTACCAAGAGTTTTGGGCATGGCCTCAATGGTCTTGATGGTAAGTCGAAACTCTCAAACCAAAGGTTAACCGCGCAACTCTGCTGGCTTTGTAAGCGCCTCTCTCTTATTACCTTGAACAACCTGATCCGGTATATCAGAATCCAGTAAATCAGGACTTCAGTAAATTTTTTAAATATCTCCTTCGAAAGTATTTGTAGAAGGATTATAACTGAAGTTCTATGTTACTATTGTGATTGATACCGATTAGTTGATCGATACAAATGCTTAAGTGTCCAGCCCTAACCACCTCTCCCTTTGAATACAAAATTATACGTTGAGTTGAATTGTTGATTTTTATTTTACTTTTGTATTTAAAATATTAGTTGATACTTCGGATGGTGCTTTAAATTATTATTTTTTAAGCTTCTAAACATTCGCGGTCAACATGGAGGCTACTATATTGACATTAAAGGATACCGATATCACTTTAGAAATAAAGGTGATCGTATTTACGACTGGGTATGTCACACTACAAGTATGCGATGTACCGCTGAAATAGTACTAATTGGAAACTTACCCACTCTGAAGAAACCACACAAATACAGCAAGAAGGATCTTGATGAAGAGGAAACAATTGCAAAAGAGGAAATGTTCACAAAGTTGTAGGACAATCCAGCCGTTAAAGATGATATTTGACGAAGAATTGCAGGCGTTATTGGATGAAGACCCAACCCAATCGCAACAACAATTGGCACAACCACTAAATGTGACCCGAGGACCAATTTGTTAACGTTTAAAAGCCATTAGAAAAATCCAAAAGTTTATAAAATTGGCTCCACACCAACTGAACGATAGACAATTGGAAAATCGAAAAACCATTTGTGAAATGCTGTTTGAACGTTTCGAAAGGAAATCTTTTCTGAATCGAATTGTCACGGGGGACGAAAAATTGATTTATGTCGAGAACCCGAAGCGGAAAAAATCATGGCTTTCACCTGGTGAGGTCGGCCCATCAACTCCAAGGTCAAATCGCTTTGGCCGTGAGACAATACTCTGTATTTGGTGGGACCAGTGTGGTGTGGTGTACTTCGAATTATTAAAACCTGGTGAGACGGTGAATACGGATCGTTACCGACAACAAATTATCAATTTGAATCACAAGTTGATCGAAAAACGGCCGGAATGGGTCCGAAGACATGGCAAAGTTATCCTACAACATGAGAACGTACCGTTTCGACAATTTTGAAGAAGTCGAAAAATGGCTCGTCGAATGGTTTTCCTCGAAATAGAACAAGTTTTTTTGGATTGGTATCCATGATTTGCCTCAAAGATGGGCAAAATTTGTAAAATCCAATGGTCAATACTTTGAATAAAATTTTTTTGAGATTCCCTTCAAGATTAAGTGTTTGCTTTATTGAAAAAACCGGCAAACTTCAACTAACACCCCTGGTAATAGCAGAAAGTCTGTAGCAACGAAGATGAATTTCATCAGATGCAGGTGGAGCTCGAATTTACTTTTTTAAGTTCATTCCACTCAATACAAAAATTGATCTCAGTCGCCGTCCTCTCTACCATGACTACCTGAATCTCGCCGTATTACAGATCTTACTTTTCAAAATAAAAAATAAAAAAATAAAAAAAATAAACAATTCATTCAACAAAGCGTGTGGACTTTAAGTTTTTAGGCTAATGCTGACTTTTCGCTTTCGCGTTCTTCTTTTGATCACACCTTCATTTCCGTTGCTAAATAGGCGGTTTTTAGGATTTTCTGTTAAATATGTGTATTTCTTTTGTTTTATTTTAAAAAATGCATTTATACATTTGAGATTCTTTAAAATACTGTGAAATGAAAAAATGTAATTTTCGAATTTTCCATTCTTTTTTGTGCTGTCAAGATTTAAATTTTGGACTTTTCAAGAAACTTCAAAAAGTTATTATGATCATCTTGTAGGGTGTTTGAAAATAAAAAATTTTCTTTCATTGATTTTTTTCATATCGTGCGTTATTTGGCTTAAAATATTCATTTTCGTTTGTTTTTTGGGAATTTAGTAAATTCTATAACTCTGATTTTTTGATTTTATGAAAAAAGTCATACGGATAAGTTGTTCAAATATTGGAATACTACGAATATCCGTACAGAGAATTTTCGAATCTTAAAAAAGTGGTGTCAAAAATATTCAAAATACGCTCATTTTGGAATTTTCATCCAAAATAACTGACTCATGAACTTGACCTTTATTTTAGGACAATCAAATAGTATACTAATGGCCAATTTAATAGATTACTTTTTTCGGAAGTCATCGTGCTGGCAGACAGACACATAAATACAGACACATTCGTAAAAAACTGTTTTTTGGATTTAGGGGGTCTGAAATGTGAGCATTTGACAAAAAAGGGAAGGGGGGTAAATTTTACACAAATCTAATACATTCTATGATGAAAATGTAAAAATAAATTTTATTATATTTTCGACTTATGAGCAGGTTATGAAACGAAAAAGATGGTAACGGATGGGACTCATACGGGACTCACCTCCAGACTCACTTTTCCTTTCAATCAGAACTCTGCGAATTGAGAATAGTTATAACACCAATTTTTTTTTGTAATGGATTTGTCTTTTGAATTTTTCTTTTTATATATGTCAAGTTCGAAAATATGTGAATTAGAATTTTGGATAAAATTCTTGTTTTAGGTAACGGATGGGGCATAGCAAGGTAGACATAGATGGGACATGTACGATCAGGAAGTTACTTTGGAGGCTTTGCAGATAATATATCTTCAATATGAACTAAGAATTGAAAGTAATAGGATTTAAATAAGTTATCAAAGTTTTAAATCAATGGAAAAATTAATTTTATTGCCAAAAACTCAGGGTTAAAACATTTATTCTACGTAAATTGTTGTCCACATCTATATCTATAAAATTAATACTAATATCACGCTACTTTTTATTTAATTTTCAAAATCATTTTCAAAATACACATCGCTGTGTTTTAAACGTATATGTGTTGTAAGGTGCTTAAAATATACTTCGGGTCCGAAAGGGGAAATTGTGAGTTCATGCAGCATAGGCTTCGAAGTTTGCTCAACAACAATACGATAATTGTCAAATTTTTTTGAAATGATCGAATGCGCTTAAGCCTAAGACAGTCTTGCATTTTTTAAGTGTCACTTGCACTTTTAAAACAGTATTTCACCTCGCATCAAGGAATTTTTGATTCTCTGAGGTATCTTCAGTCATTACATAAAAAACGGTCGTTTTTACAACATTTTTTCGCAACAAGATAATAATCTTTGGCGGATTTAGTCATCTGCTCTTTTATAGGAACTGATACTATTATCTGTAAAAAAGTCCAAACATTATGTTTTAAGTTTCAGTGAAATAGTATAGTCAGAAAATTATATGATAATATGTTTACAATAATGTAAATCACAGTATGATAAATGTGTTTATAACTCACAAAAATATGGGTCAAATAAGGTCAGAATAACCTTATATAGGTTTCAATCCCTTTGCAAATAGATGAACTTATTAGGAATAGTGTATTTAATTTACTACGTATGATGTGTCTTGAATCCCGTGAGTACAATCTGACCGAATTGTAATAGTTGAGAATATCCCTGTCATTCAAGTTCTTAAACATTTATAAACCACTTTAACTACAAAACGTTTGGAGTAATTTCAAAATTCTTTCGCTTTTCTTCTGCAGAACTTACTGTACAAATTTAGAATCTTTTAAGCGCCGTCATTAGGGTAACGTTCAGATGAAAGGCTTTGAAATGCCAAATGTCCCATCCGTTACAAGCCTCCTATGTTCCATCCGTTACCACTTTTTTCATATTCTCCAAGTATTATAAACATTTTTAAATTAACTATTATGGGTATTATCTTAAACTAACTTTAGATCTCAAATTTTTCATCTTTTAGTACATACTAAAGAAAAGAAAAGAAACTGTTCTATTATTTTGGTAACGGATGGGACCACTCATTCCGAATCTTAGAAGTTCATAAAAAAGGAATTGCAAACCAAACAATTTTTCTCTATTTTATATAAATAAGCATACAAATAATTGTATATTTGACTGAATATTTTACATTAATAATCCAGTACTTTTACTAGTTAAGAAGAGTCCACAAAAATACCATAAAAACCATAGGTACTTTGGGTCACTTGATGCCCTGAAAAAATATTGCTAAAAAATAACCTGAAGACAGATATTTTGACAAAAATATTTTTGTTTCACAAGTAATGGAATACATATTAAATATCTGAATTATTAAATATTGCAATTTTTAACATTTTTATTTTAACAGTTTAGGTCATCTTATTTTGGAATGGCCGAATACTGACAGATAAAAATTTGAAAAATTTGAAGAATGTGCCTGTGTGAACCACAAAACATTTACTCTGTCGCGTAGGTGCAATAAAAAAATTCAAAAGTCTACGAGGGTTCTAAATAATTTAACTTCCGGTAACTGATAGTATATTTTGAAATTCTGAACATGAAATCAAAGAAATCTTTTAAAGACTTATGCCGCCTACAACATTCTAACATAGCTCTACCTACTTTGTATATATTTAAAAAGAAGGTATCAAGTTATTATTTTTCATAATGTCTGATAGTTGCATAACACCATTTTAGTTCAGAGATATTTTTCTGTCGCTAATGCATTTCCTTCATATAAACCTTCAAAAACTCTTTCATGCTTTAAGAAAGTGTATTCAAGCTACTTTTAATATTTTAATTTTAGAAGCCCAAAAGTTTGTGGAAAACTCATTTACCGTAAGATAAGACGGCAAATGAACCGCAAACGAAGGGAAGGTCAACCAAAAATCCCTGGAGGCATACCAGAGTTAGCGGAAGTTCTCGATACTTATGATGGGACAAAAAAAAGTTACCGAAGTTTAGTGACGTCTAAAGATGGATACGCCCTGATTTCTGCTCGCGATACAATGCTTCAGGAATTTCAAACTTCCGTAGAATTATACGTACTCGTATATGGACGGTACATTTAAAGTGACTAATTCTTGAAAGGAGTGTAGGAGTTTGAAACCATAAAAGAAATTTAAGATATAAGATTTCATTTCATTTTATGTGAATCAGTTGTGGCTTGTTCCAAAAAAATTATTTCTAAATACCATGATTATAAATATATGTAGTCACACATATGTGCATGATTTTTTTGACAAAATTCAGGCGGGAAATTCTAGCTGATTAAAATTAAATTTTTTTTTAAATCTTGTTTGTGACAACACTCAAGCACTATCTTAGTCTTTCCACCATAGAATAGTTACACAAAGAGCTATTATTGTGAATTATTCAGATTTCAAAATTTGGGTGATCTTAGTATAAAAATATTAAAAACAGTAATTTTAACATATTCAACTCTGGAGGCCGATTCATACGATTAACAAAAGTAGTATTAAAAATCAATTCTGGCTTTGAAACGTGATTATGCTCGTTTTCAAATCAGGCAAGAAGGTTTTTAAATACGCCTAAAATGTTCAACGTTGTCTGCGTTTGGTTTGGTGCAAAATTAGATTTCGGCTGAACCTATGAACCGCTTTTGAATGTTTTTTTTAAGCTGATAAAATTTTAAAGAAAGTCGTCAAGCCTGATTTTCAATTCAGTTTATACATTTTTTCATAAATTAATAAATATGACCAAAAATATGACAATTTTTTCTAATTGACATTCCCGGTGCTCGACAATAATACGAAAATTGTTGTAATTGCCGACGTTTCATAGATTTATATTATATAAAGATATTCCATCAGGATACAATAAACAAAAAAATGCGTATAAACAAATTATTTGTTGAAAATGTGTTTTTTATAATTTTCAATCATTTAACCTTTTTTAAGTTATATCGCAAGAAGAAAGTTTTTCTGCCAGAGATAATCAGCTAATTCGAATACATTATGGTACGCGGCTACATCATCTCATCGCCTTGAACCAAATGTTTACGATTATTCTTTATGTAAACGTTTAATCTTATAAAAATCGTAAAGTGAGATCATTTTCTATGATTAAATAAGTCCTAATGTATTCCTTGTATTTTTATGTCGACAAATGCCCAAATAATGAATTTCTTATTAAAATTTCTTTAAAAATCATCAAATTTATGAAAGAATTATGAATGTTGCTAAAATTAACATAATGTTCCGAATTTGAAAAAAATTGCCATCGAAAAAATGAATTTTTCTGACGACAAATTCCTTAATAATTCATTTGTTCATTAAATTTGTTTATAATTTTAACAAAAATAGTCCTAACAGACATTTTGTTTCTTTAAAAATTTTTTCAATTCAAATTTCTTGCAATACAATTAAAAAAAAACGTTAAGTTATTGAGAATTATAGAAAACACATTTTCAACTTTTAACTTACATTGGCTTAAATTAAACAAAATCTTGGAAGTTTTTAGGCATATTTTTAGAGAATTATCAGGCTACCAGAAATTTCGAGCTGTTTATTCTCAAAAGCAAAATGTGTAACTGTGATAAATGAGGAAAGTGACGAAGATTAAATTCTCAAATCAATTTTCAATCGCAAGACAAAACTGCTAGAAATGAGGATCTCTAGAGATCAGTTAAATCACGGAAGACTCCTCTGTAGTTTTCTATTAATATTCCTTAAATTATTTTCAGCACTACCTTTATAACTGATATTCTCGGTTTCAGGTATCTCCCTCAAAATCAAAGGTGTTGCAAATTTACTCAGTACATACCATAATTATGAATACGGTAATTGAACAAGATTATTTTATTTTGGTCTTGGGTTATATTTATACAATAAAACACATACGAGGTCTGTTTAAAAAATTCGCGGATTGAGGTCATAAAAAAATGTACTTTATTTGGAAGTTACACGCCTGGGTCTCCTTCAAAATACTCTCCTCCCCAACGCACACACTTATCCCAACGGTGTTTCCACTTGTTGAAACTTGTTGTTTTTTTAGTTTTGGGAACAAGAAAAGGTCATAAGGAGCAAGGTCAGGTGAGTATAGGGGGTGGGGAAGAACAGTAATCGAGTGTTTGGCCAAAAACTCACGAGTTCTGAGTGCTGAGTCGGTCATCATGCGTGGCACAAATTTCGCAGTGACCCAGTGCATCTTCAATTTTTCGGTCAAAATCTCGTAACAAGATCCAACTGATATCCCACACTCTTCGGCAAGCTCCCTAATGTTCAGACGTCGATTTTCGCGCACCTGGGTGTTGATTTTGTCAACGCGTGGGTCGTCAGTTGACGTTGAAGGACGCCCAGGACGCTCATCATCGTCAATCGACTGTCGGCCACCCTTGAAACGTTTATGCCACTTGAAACATGCGGTATGTTTCATGGCAACATCACTGTAGGCCGTGTTGAGCATGGAAAATGTTTCAGTTGCAGATCTCCCGAGTTTCAAACAAAATTTCACAGCTATTCGTTTCTCTTTCAGGCTGTCCATTTTACAATCCGACAAACAAAAAAAAAACACTCTTTACTTAAAACCGTGTAGCTTATGAACAAATGAAGATATCTGCGACTGGAATACCGCGTTTTAAACAGCTAATCTGTACGAACTTAGCGACACCATGCGGATTCTCCTGTAACCAAATCGAGCCGCGAAATTCAAACAGTCCGCGTATTTTTTTAACAAACCTCGTAGTTACTTCATTTCTTATACTGTATTTTTTCGTCCATTCCACGCATCTAACTCTACTCGATAGGGCTTTAAACTTTGATTTCTGATCCAATCCAGCGATTTGGGTAAAACTCCAAAATCGTTTTCTGTGTTTCAAATATTTTCAAACAAAAAAGAAAATCAATGTTGAAATTCCCCAAAAGCATGTGAAGGAATACATTCTCTGATTTTTTCTGCGAGTGAGAACATTTTGAGATAAACATTTTGAGAACATTTCGTTCCATACATTAATAAGTATATTAGAATAGAAAATTTAAACAATATTGATTTACTGATACTCAAGTCTTCTGATTTTGGAGACATTAGTTTTTGCGGATATGTTAGAATTAAATTGTTTTTTGTAATGTTTTTGGTAATGTTTTAATGCAAATAAATTACATTCAATAGCTCTATGAAAGTGGACAAGCGTGAATTAATTTAGTAATTGATTAAAAAAAAAAAAAATTTTATGTAATTCATTACGAAGTGATGCTAGAGGTAGATCATATTGTGACGATGCGTCACATGAAGTTAGAAAGGAGTTTATAAATGAAACAGAAAATTAAACATCACTTAAACATTGAACAGCCGCATTCTGAATAAATATAATTCTCTGTATTTTAGGCTTTGCGTTCATACTGGAAAGAATTGGGATTGACCAAAGCTCCCGACAATATTTTGTGTCTTCTAATGGCTCTTGCGCTAACTCCTGCACATTTTTTTGATGAGGGATTTCGCCACATAAATAAACTGGTTTCAAAATCAATAAAGCAGTTTGCAAACACTACGGTAGTATTTT
>NC_046665.1:108392633-108395384 GCF_010883055.1 Belonocnema kinseyi | reverse complement strand
ACTGGGACAGTACATATAAATCAGCTGGAAAACTGGCTAGGAACGTTCATAAGTTTTTTTGGCATAATATTTCAGCAATTATTATGCATTTCCCAATGAAGCTTTATCAAATTATCATAAATAATTAATCTGTGAGCACAAATTACTTTTTACTTAAAAAATATTAGTCCTTTTATATATACAGATAGTTTTTTGCTTATTTGTAAATATTTGAGGACTTTTATTTGCATCGCAAGAAGGAAGTAAGGTATTCGTACATAATAATTTAGAATTCAAGCATATCTAAAAAAAATTTTGCATCACAATTATCTCGACGATAATTTTTGGTTACGTTTTTCATTAGGTTAATTGCAAAAAATCATCAATACTCATGACCTGGACTAGGGAAATTTGAAAAATGGACGAGCAACAGGAATGCTTTCAAAAATAAAAGATGTTCGACGCAACAAGACCATACAGATCGCACAACAAAGGCTTTTAGCAAAAGAGTCAATATCAGATTGTTTTGCACAAATTAAAGTAATATGCAGGGGCTTCTATGACCAAACAAAATCTTATACATGTAATATATAACCCTAAACTATATTCTTTCAGATTCACTTTGATGGCGTTTCTAAATTTCTGTGCGCCAACCATATAATAGACAAATAGAAAAATTTACAAGGAAAAAGGAAAATCTAAGATGGATAATTTAGAAATGTAAAATTTGAATTTGTACGTATCTATTAAAAGTATGTAGAGCTAGATAGCCCTGTTAGGATACAGGTGATACATAATACAATTAAAATATGACTGCAATCTATTTACCGACTAAAATCAAAAATAAATTTTTAACAAGAAAGTAGAAATATAGTATAGTACACATTACTAGTTTTGATTGATCTTTTTCAATCGAAAGCACGAGGATAAGAAGATTTTTCTTTCTTCCGGAAAAAATAGTTTTAAAATTGGAACAATAACAAATCACGAACACATTTGCTTCTTTATATTAGTAATAATTCTTGATAAAAAAGGGGTGTACTGAAATGACGATGATGTATTTTTTTTGTATTCTGAAAAATCCATTTTGTTTGGACAGAAAAAAGACCTTACAAAACAAACAAGCTGCTGAAGCTAATACTACCAATAAGCATACCTTTATAAATGTTATGCATTATTTTAATACCTTTTAATTAACCAACATTCTTTTTTACTAAATGTAAATAATCCAGGACATATTTTTGACCTAAGCTTTTGTGAAAATTTAGCAAATGGTCAAATACATATAAAGTTACAAATATGGATATAAATCGGCCGGAACTGCCCATTTTTGCCGTTGTCTCTAGATTTCAATATTTCAATGGGGAAGTCATACCCCGAGAAGACATGCCCATTTTTGCCACAGTCTGACGATTTCAATATTTCACTGGGGAAGTGATGCCCGGGGAAGACATGTCCATTTTCGCCATAGTCTGACGATTTTAATATTTCACTAGGGAAATGATGCTCCGGGAAGACATGCCCATTTTTTCCATAGTTTCTAGATATTATTATTTCACTGGGGAACTGATGCCGGGGGAAGACAAGCCTAGTTTTGCCACTGCCTGACGATTTTAATATTTTAGTGGGGAAGTGATGCCCGGGGAAGACATACCCATTATTGCCATAGTCTCTAGATTTCAATATTTCACTAGGAAAGTTATGATCCGGGAAGACATGCCCATTTTTGCCATAGTCTGATGATTTCAATATTTCACTAGGGAAATGATGCTCCGGGAAGACATGCCCATTTTTTCCATAGTTTCTAGATATTATTATTTCACTGGGGAACTGATGCCGGGGGAAGACAAGCCTAGTTTTGCCACTGCCTGACGATTTTAATATTTTAGTGGGGAAGTGATGCCCGGGGAAGACATACCCATTATTGCCATAGTCTCTAGATTTCAATATTTCACTAGGGAAGTTATGATCCGGGAAGACATGCCCATTTTTGCCATAGTCTGATGATTTCAATATTTTATTGGGGAAGTGATGCCCTGGCAAGCCATGCCCATTTTAACCACAGCCTGTCGATTTTAATATTTTAATGGGGACGTGATGTCCGGGAAAGACATGCCCATTTTTGCCGTAGTCTTTATAGTTTTCAAATTCTTTGGGGAAGTGACGCCCGGGAATGACATGCCCATTTTTGCCACAGCCTGTCGCCAACAAATTTAATAAACAAATGCATTACTCAGACATCTGTCTAAAGAAAAATTCGTGTTTTTCTATGCCACCTTCTTGAATTAGAAAATAAAAAAATTGCCTTTTGAAAGTCCAAAAAAACAATCATAAATAATTTTTTAATTTTCTTGAAAAATTTAAATTTTTGATTGCACAAACAATGATAAAAAATCAAAAATTCCATTTTGTGCTTAAACCACGCAAGATACGAAAGAAGATGAATAATAAAAAATTCTGGTTTAAAAAATATCTACAAATTTGATAATAAACACGACTTGATAAGACATGTTGTTTATTTTTTGTTCGTGAAAAGTAACATTAAGAATTAAAAATTAAATTTTTAGACAAACGACAGAAGTTACGAAAAAAAGAACCGAAATTTCATACTACAACATTCAAATTTTGAACTAAATGACGTAAAATACAAAAAAAAGTTTTTGACAAAAATTATAACCTCTACAAACTAAAAATAACAACGAGATTTTGAACCGGCGGGGAGGCCTCACTTTTTATTGTAAATTTAAAGATATAGGCCTAAAATAAACACAC
>NC_046665.1:108390256-108392533 GCF_010883055.1 Belonocnema kinseyi | reverse complement strand
TGTGTATTTATGTGTGTGTATATGAATATGTGTGCATACTTATTCATTTCAGTCGCGACGCCTACAATGAAATTTGTTGTTAATGGTTCTTTTTTGTCAAAAATTTTATTACCTGGCTCAAAACTAAATCATTTTCTTCAAAATTAGACAATTCTGCCAACATTCATCCTTTTCGTTTAAAAAACTCTTTTTATTCGGTGGAAAATTCAATTCTTTTAATTGGGGGTACAAATGTCTGATTGAAAACTGATCTGTTTTAGTTGCTTGAAATTTTCTTCTCAAGTGAAAATCTATTTATATTGTTGAAAATTCAACTGTTTTATCGAAAATACCTGTTTTTGGCTGTGATTCGGATTTGAATATTTCTTGAAAATTAGTCTTTTTGGTCTTTTTTTTTTATTCATTTTCTGGATTTACATTTTATATTTCTCCAATTTTGCACATTTGGAATTGAAATTTTCTTGACTTTCAATATATATAAATATGTGTGTGTGTGTGTGTGTGTACTCATGGGTTTTCGGAGAATCTTAAACAGGACGATTTTTAACGACTGTCGGATATGACGCAGTCGTAAGTCGACCCCTACATTATCTTGTCTTTTACTTACCAGTTCCATAACACATTTGAAAGAGAGCGGTCTCTTATATACTCGGTTGGAGAAAAAGCAAAATAGAAAATTTTCAATAAGGTATAAATAAACTTTCTTAAAATTGTGCTTCGATATGCAGTTACTGGGAAATTCGGAAACGTACTTAAAGATAAGTAGTTCATAGCAATTCATTATAATTTCACGATAAAAGAAAGAAAACAAAGGAAATTTAAACCTACAAACTAAAAATAACGCCGAGATTTTGAACCCGGGAGGTAGGCTCGCTTTTTATTGTAAATTCAAAGATATAGGCCTAAACACAAACCCAAGACGACCCTCTCGGTTCCAGTTCTGCTTCCCCCCCCTCTCCTAACCCTCCCTTATTAACTGAAGTTTTTGGTGGGACTGGCGTTAGAACTACAATCTCCACCATATGACGATTTGATACTCAACTTTGACATGATTTCGACTCAGAAAATAAACTTATTGCATAAAGGTGTTAGTTGGGCGTATAATCGAAACAATGAATAATACAAACTACAAAATAGCCTAGGACTGGAACTTTTAATGACAAAAGGCATGCACACGGAAAATATAAAGGTCATGTTTCAGGCGACGAATGGAGACTAGGTGTTTGGAATGCTAGGGGAGTAAATGATCTCAAGGTGAAAGAATTGCTTGAAACTATGGACGTGAAGAAACTAGATATTTTATGTGTGCCCGAAACAAAGAAAAAGGGATGCGAAACTAAAGACATAAAAAGCGGCGTGATGAAAGGCGGATTAGAAATATGGTCAGGAGTAGACTGTGAATCACATGGTAAACAAGGGGTAGGTCTCATTTTGAATGAAAGAGCAAAGCAGCATCTCGGAGACAATGGCTTCGTGTCTCCCAGACTGCTGTGGGCTAGAATGAAAGTAGGAATCAGAAGACTATTTATTATAGCATGCTACGCGCCGGTTGATAGTGATCCTAGAGAAGTAAAAGACGCCTTCTGCGACACTTTAAATAACACAATAAACATCTGCGAACATGGGGAAAGAATAATTCTACTGGGAGACATGAACGGTTGGGTGGGCATCCAAAATCAGGATAAAGAAAGAGTATTAGGTAATTTTGGGGATCCAAGAACAAACTATAACGAAGATAAATTAGTTGGTCTATGCTTAGAAAGGGGTCTGCTTATTACAAATACTTGGTTTAGGCATAAAATGATCCACATGTACATTGGTCTAAAGGAAATAGCCGCAGTATAATTGTCTTTGTTGTTGCGGATGAAAGACTTAGAGAGTTAGTCAAAGATACAAGGGTCTTGAGGGGTCCTGAATGCAATACTGACCATTACCTTCTGATCTCAAAAATTAACTTAGGTCGCGGTTGGAGAAAAAAGAAACCCAAGAAAGCAGAACAAACGCGAATCAAAATTGAGAACCTACAGAAACCGGATGTGCGAATAGATTTCCGAAATAAGATAAGCGAAAGCATAGATAGGGCAACATGGGCGGACCGTATAAAAAACAAAGATTTAGAGGGCGCCTAGAGAATGTTCCGGGATATCCTTGTTAGATACACGATCGAAGTGTGTAGTCCCGCAGTTGTAGGAAGAATGTCTGGTGATGCGTGGTGGAATGATGAAATCCAGGCTGCCCAAAAAGCAAAAAGAGAAGCGTACAAGAGAACTTTGAACA
>NC_046665.1:108379254-108390156 GCF_010883055.1 Belonocnema kinseyi | reverse complement strand
TTTTCAATGTACCTTTACCGAGGTTCTGGTGGTTCGGAACCCACCTTAAGCTGTAGGTCCCTCCATCGTGTACTTGACTGCAACCCAGTCCGTCAATGATGGAGTAAAAACCAGGCTTTCTCCAATATTTCTGGGCAGACTGCTCTCATCAGATCACTTGATTGCATTATAAAAAATGCGTCCGTGACTGATGATATATACGGGGACAGCCCCGTGCAAAAATGATCAAATAGAAAATCCAACTCTAACCAAAAATGCCTTCGACATGTTGGGCAGTCTAAGCCTGTGAAAAAATTTCAACACAGAAATGTTTAAAAAATATAATAATAATAATAATAATAACCTGATTTTCTCTACTAATTCATTTGTAAAAACCTGAAAATAATGTGACAAATTCTTGGAATTTTGAAAATTTAAACTTTTTTTTAAATTTTTGTAATGTTAGCGCTTCTAAAAAATGATATAAAATTTACAAAAATTAGAAAATAATTGCTTTAAAATTTCTGTCTTAAATAGAAATATATAAAACTTCTATAAAAAGATAAAATGATCCAGGAAATTAATTATCTATGGAAATTTCAAAATCAGTGTTTTCGCTTGTCCTCAATGCCGATTCTGCAATTTCAAATACGCGAAGGAAAGAATGTTCTAAATTTACACACATAATAATTAAGAGTTGAGTCTCCGTGTAGTTTCAGTTTAAGGGCAATGACAAAGAAAGTCACATTTATGTGTATAATAGAACTGATAAAAAATTGATGTTCATTTCGATAAAATTTTATTATTTACCCAAAGCTAGACATACTGAGCCGAATTAAAATTTCTATTTGAAATAAGAAAAATAATTTTTATTGTGAAATATTCCTCAAAGGTTACATTTTTACAACAGGTGAAAATTGACAATTTTTTAATATTTTCATTGCATTATTTAAACTGAAATAATTGTTTTTGAAAAACGAAACTTATCCCTTAAATATTCTTATTAAATATCCCCATTCTGGTTGAAAATTTATGTCTTTGGTTCAAATTTAATCTATTTTTGATGAAAATTCCTTGAAAAGTTCAAAATGATATAAAAATAATTCTTTATTTACCGTAAATTAATCATCTTGGTAGAATGTTACTATTTCCTTAATAATTGAACTATTTTATGGAAAATTCACCCTTTGTGTAGACAATTTATCTTTTGGGTAGAAATTAAAATTTTTGGTAAAAAATTCCTTACTTTTTTGGATTAGGAGGCATCATTTTCCTAAAAAATTAATTCCTTTGATTAAAAATTAAACTGAAAATAAAAAAAAAACAATAAATTTTTTTGGATGTAAGTTGAACTCTGAAAAACCAATTATTTTGATAAAAAATACATCTTTTGTATGTAAATTCAATTTTCTGAAATTAAATTTTTGTTTTTCTTGGAAACTTATAATTTTTTTGAAATTTTTTTTTTTAAAGATTCCTCTGAGTTGAAAACTAATTTCTTTCGTTTTAAATATCAATATTTTCATTTAAATTTATTGTTTTTTAATTCATTTTTTTGTCTATAAATATAGCTTTGAAGAACCAATTCTTTTGATAGAAAATACATACTTTTGATATGTAAATTCCATTTTTTAAATTAAAAATGCATGTTTTGAGCTTCAAAACTCAACATATGCGAAAATTTTTTTGTTTTGTTTAATATTTATAATCTGAGATAAACATTTATTTCTTTGGTTAATAGTTTATTTCTTACTGTAAATGTACCTGAAATAACCAATTATTTTAATAGAAAATACATCATTTTTTAATGTCTATTAAACTTTTTTATTACATTTTTTTTATTTTGAGTTCAGATTATTCATTTGGGTTAAAAATTAATTCTCTTCAATTAAAAGTTTAACTACATATTTCGATAAGAAAAATTTAATGAATTTTTTCGACTCTAAATTTAACTTTGACAAACAAATTATTTTGATTAAAAATACATATTTTTGGCATATATATTCTTTTTTTAAAATTAAAAATCCATCTTTTTCCCTTGGAATTTAACATTTGTTCAAAAATTCTTTTTTTAATTTTAATATTCATCTGAGTTAAAAATTAGTTTCTTTGGTTTTAAATTTACACATTTCTATTTAGATTTAGTGTTTTTTAATGCATTTTTGAACTATAAATGTAGATTTAAAAAAATTAATCTTTTGGTATAGAATACATACAGTAGTTTTGGTATGTAAATTCAAATTTTATAAAATAAAAACGAATCTTTTTTAGCTTGAAAACTCAACATTAAAAAAATTTTTTTTAATTTTCGTCATCTGAGTTAAAAATTAATTTCTTTGGTTAACAATTGAACTATTTTAATTTAAACCTATGATTATCTAAAAAAAAGATACTATTAATGTGGCTTTAAATAACCAAATATTTAAGTAAAAATACATCCTTTTTGGATGTGAATTCAACTTCATGATTAATTTTTTTTTTATATTTTGGTTTTAGATTCATCATTTTAGTTAAAAATTAATTCTCTTTGATTAAAAATTCAACTACATATTTTGATTAAAAAAGTTAAATAAATTTTTTCGACTGTAAATTTAGCTTGGAAGAACAAATTATTTTGATAGAAAATACATATTTTTGGGATGTTATTCTTTTTCTTTTAATTCAAAATTCATCTTTTTTCTTTATAATTCAACCTTTGTTTCAATTTTTTAAGATTCATCAGTTAAAAATTGGTTTCTTTAGTTCAAAATTTAACTATTTCTATTTAGATTTATTGTTATTTTAATGATTTTTTCATTGTAAATATAGATTTGAAAAAATAATTATTTTGGTAGGAAAAAGATATTTTTGGGATGTAAATTCTACTTTTTGATTAAGAATTCATCTTTTTAGCTTGAAAACTCAACATTTGTTTAAGTTTTATTGTGTAACCTTCATCATCTGAGATAAGAATTAATTTTGTTAGTTAACAATTTGACTATTTTGTTCTAAATTTTTTTTAACTCAAATCTTTTGTTAGAAATTATTCCTCTTTTTGGTTTGAAAATTAGTCTATTTTGGTTAAGGATTCAAATAATAATTTGAAAATTCGTACTTTTTGAGTAAATGCCACTGTCTTTTATTTAAAGTTGAAATATTTTGTGAGAGAATATCACCTGTTACACTTTTTTTGAGAAATAATTTTTTATCATCCCTTTAGATGAAAATTCCATCTTTCTTATTTTGAAATTTTTGATCAATTCTTTCACTTGTTGCTTAAAATTCCTGTTTTTTAATTCATAAATTTTGATTTGATTTTCATGAATTTTGAGTTAATTAAGAAAAATTTAAATCAAATTTTTCCTTTAAGGAAATTTTTTATTTTTTGCGTTTATTTTAAATGTGTTTTATACGAATTCCATGATCTTTACTTTCCCTGACTTTTTCTGTGCAATTCGAACTGCAAATGTAAAAAATTTGTAATTCAATGCGTTCAGAATTGAGCAATTTTATTTCTTTCGAAGAATATCTATTAAGTCCTTCAATTTGATATTCTACGAGTACGAATAATTTAAAATGTCAAATTGTTAACATTATAATTGAAACCAAACAATTGTTAATATTCAAATCTAAAATTAATTAATTTAAAACTGATTTTCAAGACTTTCAATACTAAATTTTGGAAAATTTAATGGTAAAATCGTCCTAATATTTTTGAAATTTAGTTTGTAAATATAAATCCTAGAAATCTTCGTTGAAAACTGTGTCACGAATAATAATTATTCGCCCAAAAACGTTTCTTAATTCCATCAAATTCCGGAACTGAAAATGACTTTGAGACATGTAGACCGCGTTTTCACGGAAATTGTGAAGGAATTTCATTGTCATATTTAGAAAAGTCTTGCGACAATTAACGACGACATCCTATTGACATTTTTATCCAGTATCATATACTACTGAGATTAAATGGAACAGCAAGAAGTCAAATATGAAAAAATCTGATATAGCCAAAAATTATCTAAAGAAATTCTTCTAGTTCTTCAGAAAAGTTGAAAGAAAATTGATTTCTCGGCGGAGATAAAATGAGGTTGATATTAGGCCCTGCCCTCCTCACCTTTACGGTTTTCTTCAATTCAGTTGGTAACAATAAATTATACACTCCTCCTTCTCAGTAGTGCCACTTTTAATAGAGCCGCTTTCAATAATTTCGCTCTCAATATTGCCGCTCTCAATATTGCTGCTCTCAATAGTATCCCTTTGAATAGTTCCATTAATCCAAATTATTCTTCGGCTTCACTCCCACTTCTGCGCTTTCCCATACATGCTAAATGTTCGGATCCGACTTTCTCAATATTGCCGCGTGAAGGTTCGGGGCCATACTAAAACGACGTGACGGATTCTGGACTCTCTAACAAACCATAAAAAATATTTTTACTGCCCTACCTCCCACTCCTTTTAATTGTACGTAATTTTTAGTTTTTGGAAATGTTTTGCTGTTTATTGCTCATTATTGCTAGTAGAATTAGGGTGGGTATTTTTAACAAAGAATCATTTAAAAACGGAATAAAGTACTATTTCAGATACAAATAAAAATGTTTTAACTAAAAAGATAAATTCCTAGCAAAAAGTGCGTCACAGTTGATAGTTCGATAAAGAAAAGATGCATTTTTTTAAATTTATTACCAAAACACGAATTTTTAAACAAACAGAATTTTTTTCTCAAAAAAGAAATAAAAGTTTAGTTAAATTATTGAATTTCCAAGCTAAAACACATTTTCATCAAACGTGCAATTTTAAACAAAGAGAATTATTTTTCTACTAAAAATGTAGAATTTTTAGCTAAAATAGATCAATCTTAACAAAGTGGAAAAGTTAGATTTTCAGTTAAACAATTAATTTAAAATCAAAAAAAGGCTTTTCGGCTAAACATTTAAATTTTAAACTAAAGATATAAGCTTTAAACAAAAAAATAAATGTTTAACAATGTAGTTTAACTGTCGCCTAAGTAGTATAATTATCAACTAAAAAGTTTGTTTTTTTTCAAATAGTTAAACATTTAACTAAAGAGATAAATTTTTAACTAAAAATATAAATCTTCAAGAAAAAAATGATTTCTTAACAAAGTGTATCAAAGAAATCGTTCAAACCAAAAATTTGAATAATCAAGCAAAGAATAATAATGTGTAAACCAAAAAGTTACATTTCGTGAAAAAAAATTATATTTCTACTATAACAGATAAATTTTTGAATCAAGAAGATAAATTTTCAAAAGAATAGTGGAATTTTCGATTTAAATAGATTTTTATGAAAAAAAATTTAATTTCCATCCAAAAAGACGAATTTTTAAGCAAAAAGGATATAAAAAATAAATTAATTTTCTTCTAATTAGTAGAATTTTTAACCAAAAAGTATGACTTTTGACAAGATTCTTAAATTTTAAACGAAACATTTGCATTTGTGCCTAAGAAAAATAAAAATTCGACTAAAGGAGATGAGTTTTTAAATTAAATAGAGAAATTTAAAAAAAAAAGAGTTGAATTTTCATCGAAAAATATTTCAATCGACTATCCTAAAAGATGCAATATTCATAGGGAAAAAATGGAACTTTGAATCTGAAAGTCTAATTTGCAGAAAAGTATTCAGCAAAAGAATATTTCATTTGATTTATCAGCAACAAAATATCGTTTTAGTTATAAATTTTATTATTTGATTGAAGATTTAACTATTTTCTTAAAAAGACATCCTTTTTGGTCGCGAAGTGATTTTTTTTTTAAATTTGCCTTTTTTGTTTCTATATTCAGCTCTTCTCGTAGACTATTAACCTTTTATTTTAAATTTAAAATTTTTGCTGATAAGTCAAGTGTAATCTTTTTTAGATAAAAACTATTTGTTCTGTAGATTTTTTTTTATATTTAAATTTTATGTATTTAGTAGAAATATTGCATCTTTCTTGGATAAAAATGCAAATGTTTTGTTGAAAATTTAACAATTTACTCAAAAAATTTAGTTTTTGTTTAAATTTGAATTTTTGTGTTGAAAAGTCAACTGAAATATTTTAATATGAAAATTCAATTTTTTAAAAATTTGATTCTTGGTAAAAAATATACTTGTTTTAGTACCATTTTTATTGTCTTTATTAGAAAACATGGAAATGTTAGGTTAAAAATTAAAAAATTTTGTTGAAAAGTCATACTTTTTGTTTGAAAATTCTGCTGTTTTGTGGAAAATTTAACTGTTTTGTAAAATATCTACTTTTTGCTTAAATGTAATATTTTGGTTTTAAAAAGGGACCTGTAATCTTTTTTGTCTGAAAATTCAACTACTTTTGGAAATTTTTGTTTTGTGTAGTAATTAAAAATTCATCTGATTTAAGACAAATTTCATCTTTCTTAGACAAAAAAAGAAACTAAACGAAACTGAAAATAAACTGAAAACTAAACTCTTTTGTTGAAAATTCATACTTTTTGGGTCAAAATTATATTGTTAATTTGGAAATTTTACTATTTCATAGGAAATTTACTTTTGGTTAAAAATTCATATTTTGGCTTTGAAAAATAAATTGAAATTTCTTCTAAATGAAAGTTGAACTAAAAAAAAGGTTGTTTTTTTTATAAAAAATTCATGTGTTTATTACAAATTTTACCTTTTCGGGATAAAAACGCAACCATTTGTTAGAAAATTTAACCATTTTGTTAAAAATACATTTGGTTGGTTTATAAATTCGACATTTATAATTAAAATTTAATTTTTTTCGTAGAAAAATAATTTCTTGTTTAAAAATTCATACTTTCATTTTGAAAAGTTAACTAAAATATTTTTCAAAAGAAAATTCAACTGTTTCCTTGAAAATCTATATTTTTTATTTAAAAATTCATCTATTTTAGTAAAAAGTAATTTTTTTATAAAAATGCAACGTTTTGATAAATATTTATTGTTCTTTAATTGAGTAATCAACTATTTTATTTGAAAGATTTGGTTAAATCACTTTATTAAGAAATATAAGAAGTATAAAAGCGTATCTTTTGGGTAGAAAATTAACATTTTCGATAAAAAATTCCTAACTTTTTTTGGATTAGGAGGCGTCATTTTCCTTAACAAATTAATTCTTTTTTTGTAATTAAAAATCCATCTTTTCTTCTTGGCCATTTAGTATTTGTTTAAAAATATTTCTTTTTTTTGTTTGGTTTAAAATTCGAGAGTTAAAAATTGGTTTCTTTGGTTCAAACTTTAACTGCTTTCATTTAAATTTACTGTTCTTTTAATGATTTTTTTTCTGTAAATGTAGCCTAAACAAATAAATTATTTTGATACAATATACATATTTTTGGGATGTACATAAATTTTTTTAAATTCAAAATCCATCCTTTTTTCCTTGGAATTTAACATTTGTTCAACAATTCTTTTTTTAATTTTAATATTCATCTGAGTTAAAAATTAGTTTCTTTGGCTTTAAATTTACACATTTCAATTTAGATTTAGTGTTTTTTAGTGCATTTTTTAAACTATAAATGTAGATTAAAAAAAATTAATCTCTTGGTCGAGAATACATACTTTTGGTATGTAAATTCAAATTTTTTAAATAAAAACGAATCTTTTTTAGACTATAAATTTAGCTTTGAAGAACAAATTATTTTGATAGAAAATACATATTTTTGGGATGTTATTCTTTTTCTTTTAATTAAAAATTCATCTTTTTTTCTTTATAATTTAACCTTTGTTTCAATTTTTTTTTAAATTCATGAGTTAAAAATTGGTTTCTTTAGTTAAAAATTTAACTATTTTTCTTTAACTTTATTGTTCGCTTAATGATATTTTTACTGCAAATATAGATTTGAGAAAACAATTATTTTGGTAGGAAAAAGATACTTTCGGGATGTAAATTCTACTTTTTGATTAAGAATTCATCTTTTTAGCTCGAAAACTGAACATTTGTTTAAGTTTTATTGTGTAATCTTCATCGTCTGAGTTAAAAATTAATTTCTTTAGTTAACAATTTGACTATTTTGCTCTAAATTTTTTTTTTTTTGACTCAACTCTTTTTTAGAAATTATTCCTCTTTTTGGTTTAAAAATAAGTCTATTTTGGTTAAGGATTCAAATAATAATTTGAAAATTCGTACTTTTTGAGTTAATGCCACTGTTTTTTATTTAAAGTTGAAATATTTTGTAAGAGAATATCACCTGTTACACTTTTTTAAAGAAATAATTTTTTATCATCCCTTCAGATGAAAATTCCATCTTTCTTATTTTGATATTTTTGATTAATTCTTTCACTTTTGGTTCAAAATTCCTGTTTTTTAATTTGTAAATTTTCAACATGAAGTCGCCTCTGAGTTTAATTAAGAAAATTTTAAATCAAATTTTTCTTTCAAGGAAATTTTCTATTTCTTGCGCTTATTTTAAATGTGTTTTATACGAATTCCATGATGTTCACTTTTCCCTGACTTTTTCTGTGCAATTCGAACTGCAAATGTAAATAATTTATAATTCAATGCGTTCAAAATTGAGCAATTTTATTTTTTTCTAAGAATATCTATTAAGCCTTTTAATTTTATATTCTACGCGTACGAATAATTTAAAATACCGAATTATTAGCGTTATAATTAAAACCAAAAAATTGTTAATATTCCAATCTAAAATTAATTAATTTAAAACTGATTTTCAAGATTTTCAATACTAAATTTTGGAAAATTTAATGGTAAAATCGTCCTAACATTTTTAAAATTTAGTTTGTAAATATACATCCGAGAAATCTTCGTTAAAAAAATGTGTCACGAATAATAATTATTTGCCCAAAAACATTTCTTAATTGCATCAAATTCCTCAAATGAAAATGACTTTAAAAATGTAGACCGCGTTATCACGGAAATTGTGAAGGAATTGCATTGTCATATTTAGAAAAGTCTTGCGACAATTAACAGACATCCTATTGGCATTTTCATCCATTATCATATACTACTGAGATTAAATGGAACAACAGGAAGTCAAATGTCAAAAAATCTGTCTTAATATTGCCGCTCTTAATAGTACCGCGTTGAATAGTTCCGTTAATCCAAATTATTCTTCGGCTTCACTCCCACTCCTGCGCTTTCCCATACACGCTAAATGTTCGGATCCGTGTTTCTCAATAATGCCGCGTGAAGGTTAGGGGCCGTACTAAAATGACGTGACGGATTATAGACTCTCTAACAAACCGTAAAAAATATTTTTACTGCCCAACCCCCCCACTCGTTTTAACTGTACGTAATTTTTAGTTTTTAGAAATGTTTTGCTGTTTATTGCTCATTATTGTTAGTAGAATTAGGCAGGGTGTTCGAGACGTTAATTGTCAAAAAACCTTGATTTTTAATTTTTCTGATCATTATTAATCAAATACCAGCATTTTATTCTCGTAATATTTTTGACACAGAATCATTTAAAAACGGAATTAAATACTATATCAGATACAAATAAAAATGTTTCAATTAAAAAGATAAATTCCTAACAACAAAAGTTTCATAGTTTATACTTCAATAAAAGAAAAGATGCTTTTTTTCAAGTTTATTACCAAAACACGAATTTTTGAGTAAACAGAATTTTTTGCTCAAAAAAGAAATAAAAGTTTAGCTAAATTATTGAATTTCCAAGCTAAAACACATTTTCATCAAACGTGAAATTTTAAACAAAGAGAATTATTTTTTTTTACTAAAAATGGAGAATTTTTACCTAAAATAGATCAATCTTAACAAAATGGAAAAGTTAGATTTTCAGTTAAACAATTAATTTAAAAAAAAAAAAGGATTTTCGGCTAAACAATTAAATTTCATACTAAATGTTCATTCTTGGCTATTTCACCTTAGGTGGTTCAATAGCCTATTTCAAATTTTTTAAGATTTTAATTTTATGTTTTTTTTTAGATTCTAGAAGTTAATTAATGCACGTTATATTTTTTGAGAATTTCGTGATTAAGGTTGTAAATAAAAAAGTACAGTTAAGGGAAAAAGCACTTTGGCATAAAAAACCCTGAATTTATTGACTACAAAACAAAAACTGATAATAGAGAAAGAAAATCAACGTTAAAAAAAAGCTAGACGATGAACGACTCGCACACGCAATGTCGATCGCGCACTACCGAACGACCGCGTGGTCGAACGAAATGATTTCGCGGCCACAATGCCGGACGCCTTTTCACACAAACATACACAGTTTTGCTTTGTCGCAGTTTTGTATGGAGACACACGTAATCACACACGTATCACACTTGATCGATCGATAATTCCAGTAGGAATTAATCACCACGTAGGCGATGGTATGATGCTCGCAAGTACACGAGTAGGATTCGAGAAAATCCTCAGGACGCGAAAGGATCTCCGTTCGCTGGCTAGGTGTCGTCGACGACTGACGAGTCCGCGCTCGTTGGCGGGCCTCGACGAGAGAAGGCGCGCGTGATTGGAGGAGAAAGACCCGTACAGTGCTGCCACTTGGCGCGCTTTGGGCCCGTCTCCCGCGCAATCACACGCACCTACTCACATATGCACACATTGCGCGCGCAGGCGCAAACGATAATTAGATTAAACATTTTAATAAATAAAAATGGATAGTGTTTCAACGTAACATACTCCCGGCCAACGCTGCGAGTATAATAGTTATAATAAACGAAGCAGAGTTGTCTACAAGTACATTGAACAATTAAATAATGGAATGAACAATCTTATTATAAGTTACTTACAATCTAAAATAAACTTTAATGAAATAACAATTCAACTACTCTACATTAATTCTAATTCACATGAATATTTGGGTTTTACATTATTGGTAATATACATAAACGTGTTATGTTGCGTTTGTAAACGCCGTTCGCAGCTTTAACGGACGCCACTCTTGCGATGCCGTCGCTTCCGGGAAAGATCTCGACGATCACACCCAATGGCCATCTGGCGCATGCGACGTTGTCCTCGAGGAGGAG
>NC_046665.1:108376724-108379154 GCF_010883055.1 Belonocnema kinseyi | reverse complement strand
TCCAGTAGGAATTAATCACCACGTAGGCGATGGTATGATGCTCGCAAGTACACGAGTAGGATTCGAGAAAATCCTCAGGACGCGAAAGGAGCTCCGTTCGCTAGCTAGGTGTCGTTGACGACTGACGAGTCCGCGCTCGTTGGTGGGCCTCGACGAGAGAAAGCGCGCGTGATTGGAGGAGAAAGACGCGTACAGTGTTGCCACTTGGCGCGCTTTGGGCCTGTCTCCCGCGCAATCACACGCACCTTACTCACACATGCACACATTGCGCGCGCAGGCGCAAACGATAATTAGATTAAACATTTTAATAAATAAAATGGATAGTGTTACAACGTAACATACTCCCGGCCAACGCTGCGAGTATAATAGTTATGATAAACGAAGCAGAGTTGTCTACAACTACATTGAACAATTAAATAATGGAATGAACAATCTTATTATAAGTTACTTACAATCTAAAATAAACTTTAATGAAATAACAATTCAACTACTCTACATTAATTCTAATTTACATGAATATTTGGTTTTTACATTATTGGTAATATACATAAACGTGTTATGTTGCGTTTGTAAACGCCGTTCGCAGTTTTAACGGACGCCACTCTTGCGATGCCGTCGCTTCCGGGAAAGATCTCGACGATCACAACCAATGGCCATCTAGCGCATGCGACGTTGTCCTCGAGGAGGAGTACCACAGAACCAACTTTGAGTTCAGCGGTAGATGATTGCCATTTGTTACGGACCTGGAGCTCGTGTAGATACTCCTTGTGCCATTTTTTCCAAAAGTCCTGTCGGGCCTTGGTGATGAAGTTGTACACAGATAGCCGATTATCAGGAACTGAAAGCAAATTAGGTTCTGGTAAGACAGTGAATGGTCTACCTATGAGAAGATGAGCGGGGGTGATAGCTAGAGGATCATTTTGGTCGGCTGAAAATGTGTATAGAGGACGAGAATTCAAGATAGCTTCAATTTCAATTACTAAGGTATTAAGTTGTTCATACGTAAGTTTCTTGTCCCCTAAAACGCGTTTCAAATGGTGTTTGAAACTCTTTACAGCCGCTTCCCAAAGACCTCCAAAATGAGGAGATAAAGCTGGGTTGAATTCCCAGTCTATCTTTTTGGAAAGAGCATAATTTCCTACTGTTTGTTTGAATTCACGGCTATCGACAAGCTTATAAATTTCAGTAAGCTCTCTATTAGCCCCTACAAAATTGGTTCCGTTGTCGGAAAAGACACGTTCTGGAGTGCCTCGACGATGAATGAACCTACTCAAAGCTGCGAGAAAACCTTCAGTAGAGAGATCGACTGCGATTTCAATATGCACTGCCTTTGAAACCATGCATACGAAAACGCAACCGTAAGTTTTTATGAAAGTTTTGTTACGATCCTTTTTCTCTTTGATGAGGATAGGACCGAAGAAATCAACTCCAGTGTGACAGAAAGCCGGAGATTCATTGACACGAACATCCGGCATATCTGCCATTTTTGCATGCGAATCCTGAGGACTATGACGAATGCATGTCACACAACGATGAATTATACCACGGATTTGGTGTTTTCCATTGATAATCCAAAATCTCTCACGAAGTGTATAGAAGGTTAACGAAATACCAGCATGCTTAGTACGTTCATGAATTTCACGAATGATAATATCAGTCAAATGATGTTGACTAGACAATAGAAGAGGATGTTTAGTATCGTACGCCAGATCAGATTTTTTCAGGCGTCCTCCGACACGAAGAAGGCCGTGCTCATCGAGGAAGGGACTGAGTTTGCTCAAAGGTTTGCCTATTTTCTTTAGTAAGGAAACAGGTGTTTCATTGGAGCTAGTTTTTAAGATAGGTTTCAAAATATCTATCTCCTTTGAAAACCTTTCCTTCTGTACCATTCCGATAATCCTACGCTCCGGAACTATAAGTTCTTTACATAAAAGTGGACGTATCAAAGATATTATTTTCTTTAAACGAACCTTCTCATCCTTGATTTCGGGAAATAATTTTACAGGTTTCTTTTTTGGTTTACGGATTTTCCAGCGCAGCATATATGCGACGACTCGAGAAAACCGACTAAAAGAGGAGAAATGAGAGCAGATCGATGAAAATGTATCAGTCAAAGCTAAACAAATTCCTTTCTTCAAAGCCAACTTAGCGCCCGTTGGCTCTGACGTAACTGCCGATTTTGGCCAATCAGTTTCAGGACGCGAGAGCCATACAGGTCCTGAAGTCCATAGAAAATTTTTGATAAAATCTGATGGCAATTGCCCTCGAGAAAGAGCATCGGCCGGATTATCTTTAGAACGAATATGTCGCCACTGAACTTCATCGCCCAAAGATTGAATCTCTGTTACTTTGTTCGATTCGAAAGTATGCAACAAATTAGGAGCCTTTTTAATCCAAAAGAGTACGATTGTAGAATCTGACCAGAAAATC
>NC_046665.1:108375071-108376624 GCF_010883055.1 Belonocnema kinseyi | reverse complement strand
TTGGAACTTTGCGCAGCTTCGTTGCTCAAAAAACTTTATGTCGAAAGTAAAACTCAGTTTGAATTTCCAATTAATCGAGTGATTTTCTGGTCAGATTCTACAGTCGTACTCTTTTGGATTAAAAAGGCTCCTGATTTGTTGCATACTTTCGAATCGAACAAAGTAACAGAGATTCAATCTTTAGGCGATGAAGTTCAGTGGCAACATATTCGTTCTAAAGATAATCCGGCCGATGCTCTTTCTCGAGGGCAATTGCCATCAGATTTTATCAAAAATTTTCTATGGACTTCAGGACCTGTATGGCTCTCGCGTCCTGAAACTGATTGGCCAAAATCGGCAGTTACGTCGGAGCCAACGGACGCTAAGTTGGCTTTGAAGAAAGGAATTTGTTTAGCTTTGACTGATACATGTTCATCGATTTGCTCTCATTTCTCCTCTTTTAGTCGGTTTTCTCGAGTCGTCGCATATATGCTGCGCTGGAAAATCCGTAAACCAAAAAAGAAACCTGTAAAATTATTTCCCGAAATCAAGGATGAGAAGGTTCGTTTAAAGAAAATAATATCTTTGATACGTCCACTTTTATGTAAAAAACTTATAGTTCCGGAGCATAGGATTATCGGAATGGTACAGAAGGAAAGGTTTTCAAAGGAGATAGATATTTTGAAACCTATCTTAAAAACTAGCTCCAATGAAACACCTGTTTCCTTGCTAAAGAAAATAGGCAAACCTTTGAGCAAACTCAGTCCCTTCCTTGATGAGCACGGCCTTCTTCGTGTCGGAGGACGCCTGAAAAAATCTGATCTGGCGTACGATACTAAACATCCTCTTCTATTGCCTAGTCAACATCATTTGACTGATATTATCATTCGTGAAATTCATGAACGTACTAAGCATGTTGGTATTTCATTAACCTTCTATACACTTCGTGAGAGATTTTGGATTATCAATGGAAAACACCAAATCCGTGGTATAATTCATCGCTGTGTGACATGCATTCGTCATAGTCCTCAGGATTCGCATGCAAAAATGGCAGATATGCCGTATGTTCGTGTCAATGAATCTCCGGCTTTCTGTCACACTGGAGTTGATTTCT
The DNA here is from genome assembly GCF_010883055.1 of Belonocnema kinseyi. Lineage (NCBI taxonomy): Eukaryota > Metazoa > Arthropoda > Insecta > Hymenoptera > Cynipidae > Belonocnema > Belonocnema kinseyi. Next base: position 108,375,531 of record NC_046665.1, on the reverse strand, counting down.
TCGGTCCTATCCTCATCAAAGAGAAAAAGGATTGTAACAAAACTTTCATCAAAACTTACGGTTGCGTTTTCGTATGCATGGTTTCAAAGGCAGTGCATATTGAAATCGCAGTCGATCTCTCTACTGAAGGTTTTCTCGCAGCTTTGAGTAGGTTCATTCATCGTCGAGGCACTCCAGAACGTGTCTTTTCCGACAACGGAACCAATTTTGTAGGGGCTAATAGAGAGCTTACTGAAATTTATAAGCTTGTCGATAGCCGTGAATTCAAACAAACAGTAGGAAATTATGCTCTTTCCAAAAAGATAGACTGGGAATTCAACCCAGCTTTGTCTCTTCATTTTGGAGGTCTTTGGGAAGTGGCTGTGAAGAGTTTCAAACACCATTTGAAACGCGTTTTAGGGGACAAGAAACTTACGTATGAACAACTTAATACCTTAGTAATTGAAATTGAAGCTATCTT
>NC_046665.1:108348795-108374971 GCF_010883055.1 Belonocnema kinseyi | reverse complement strand
TTGTGGTTATTAGCATGAAGAGATGTGTGGTGTTCTCCACCACACTCTTTGTTTGTATCCTTATCCTTGGCCTTGCAACGATTAGAACTATTGCAAGGAGATGGATGAGAATTCAAGCAATTGCGACAGATTCCATTGGTTTTGATAAAATTCCAACATTCACTGAGTTGAAGATTTTGAAAGGAAGGACATTTATAGAGAGGATGATCTTCTTTGCATTCGCGACAAGACTTAGAAGAGTTTGATGAATTCGTGACGAGAGAACGTGCATTGAATTTCGTTACCTTATTTGGAACTGAAGAATTGACTTTCTCTCCTGCTCGCTTTCTTGATTTGTTGCTAGATTTTTGCATAAAGCGAAGTTTGAAAACAGTGTTTTGAATGAAGCTATAAAATTCAGCTAACGTAGGGAGTTTATCACCATCTAATTTGTCGTGCCACCTATACAACACACTTTCAGGCAAACATCTTTCGAGAATCCTAATAACAATTTCTTCGCTAAGAATGATTCCTCTTTCAGACAACATACTGAGATGTTGTTGAACCTTATCAACGAGCATAGATAGATCATCAGCAACCACCTTTCCAATAATAGGAAGATTCAATATCGCATCGATGTGTTCGAAAACTATCATACGTTTTTGATCGTATGCATCGCATAATGCTTTGAAAGCTTTGGGATAGTTTTCTTCACTCGCAGGATATTGTTTTATTTTACCTTCAGCCTTTCCATCTCTGAGAGCGGTTTGAAGATGAGTGTGTTTAGTATAATTACTAATATCTGTACGATTATGTACAATAGAAGTGAAGCTAGCCTTCCATGCGACCCATTCGGTGTGATCACCGTTAAAGCGAGGGATGTGTATTTCAGGAAGTCTAGGCAGGTCTTAACGCTCGGTAAGCGTAAAGCTACTGGAGTTCAAGGTTGAACTTGCGTGAGGAGAATATAATGCAACTTCGGTTTTTTGAAGCTTTGTGACAGCAGTAGCTACGTTAAAATAGCGTGTCTGAATGTCATCGAAAGCATCAAGACGAGGATGGTCAAATTTTAAAGAACTGAGTTCGTCATTGTATTTCACATACGATGTATACAATGTTGTGAGACTATCTAAACGCAATTTTGCATTTATGGGATCAACAGAAGAAGCCTTTAAGAATTGATCTAATTTTTCGATTTGTTCTTCTAGTGACTTTCCCTTCTTTTCAATGTACGCAACGCGTGTTTTCTGCTCTGTAGTTAACTCCATTTTTAAAGTGAAAATCAAACCAAACAGAGAGAAAAGGGAAAATACTAGAAAACAATGTTTCACCACAATAGAACCGAAAAATGGAAATATTTGAAATATTTCAGAGCGAAGAAATAATTTTTACCAACTAGTTAAAAAAGAATAAAAAAAATCGTAATGCTATTCTAGTTTAGAGCGAAACAAAAAATAAAGTTAAACTCTTAAGATTTCAAATTCACGAAAATTCTACCCTGAAAGAATTCTCCGAATTTTAGTTAAAATCGTACGTATTATTTCGACGTAATACGAGTACGCGTCGTCACAGCGCGCGAGCAGAAATGCAACGGCGAAAGGCGACGGAAAGTAAGATTCAACGGCCACCGATGCGACCGATGCCGATCACGTGTTGATAACGTGCGATGGTCGCAAACGTTCTCGGAAGCGCTGTACGTTAGACAGCGACCGAGTAATGAATAAATAAATATACACACAAATAATAATTACGTAATAGAGAGATTCTGAAAATTAAATGTTTGCTGAAAGCAATATTGATAGATAAGCGAGAGAAAAGGTGAAGAGAGGATTGACTACTTTTCAGCGAAACTTATCTTTCTCAGCACTCCTGTCCCTCGATGCAGTTGAAACGCCCAAGTCGTTTGACTCGTAGCACGCCTCTTTGACCCAGCTCGGGAGCAGCAGCGGGGACACGAAGATGTCGTTATATGATGCAATCGGCGAAAGATTCGCCGGAGCTGTTGACGCCGCTGCGCTCGCTCGCCTCTGCTCTGGAATGCGGCGCGTTGTTGATGCTGAAAGCGCGTGAATCGCCTGTCCGATGCCGCGCGATTGTCTTTGTTCGTGCACGTCGAAACCTGCGTGCGCGAGACGTCGTTTGTTTGCGAGGTGCGAAATTCACGACCTCACAGGAGGCACCATGTTCATTCTTGGCTATTTCACCTTAGGTGGTTCAATAACCTATGTCAATTTTTTTAAGATTTTAATTTTATGTTTTTTTTAGATTCTAGAATTTAATTAATGCACGTTATATTTTTTGAGAATTTAGTGATTAAGGTTGTAAATAAAAAAGCACAGTTAAGGGAAAAAGCACTTTGGCATAAAAAACCCTGAATTTATTGACTACAAAACAAAAACTGATAATAGAGAAAGAAAATGAACGTTAAAAAAAAGCTAGACGATGAACGACTCGCACACGCAATATCGATCGCGCACTACCGAATGACCGCGTGGTCGAACGAAATGATTTCGCGGCCACAATGCCGGACGCCTTTTCACACAAACATACACAGTTTTGCTTTGTCGCAGTTTTGTATGGAGACACACGTAATCACACACGTATCACACTTGATCGATCGATAATTCCAGTAGGAATTAATCACAGCGTAGGCGATGGTATGATGCTCGCAAGTACACGAGTAGGATTCGAGAAAATCCTCAGGACGCGAAAGGAGCTCCGTTCGCTGGCTAGGTGTCGTCGACGACTGACGAGTCCGCGCTCGTTGGCGGGCCTCGACGAGAGAAAGCGCGCGTGATTGGAGGAGAAAGACCCGTACAGTGCTGCCACTTGGCGCGCTTTGGGCCCGTCTCCCGCGCAATCACACGCACCTACTCACACATGCGTACATTGCGCGCGCAGGCGCAAACGATAATTAGATTAAACATTTTAATAAATAAAAATGGATAGTGTTACAACGTAACACTAAAGATATAAGCTCTAAACAAAAAAAAATAAAAGTTTAACAACGTAGTTTAACTGTCGCCTAAGTAGTTTAATTATTAATTAAAAAGTTTTTTCTTTCAAATAGTTTAATTCTCTACCAAATAGTTGCAATTTTATACAAGAAAGATTAAATTTGTACTAATAAAAATATTAAATTCAAAGAAAAAGTAGATTTTCTACAAGATAGTTAAATTTTTACCAAGCGGCAGAATTTGTAACCAAAAGTATAACTTTCCAAGATAATTATTGAATTTTTAAACAAATAGTTGTATTTTTATCGAAATAGATTTAGGTTATGCTAAAGCAAGTGAATTTTAAAATAAAAAAGAAAAAAATTGCTTCAAAGAAATTGAATTTATAAATTTTATGAAGTTATAAATTTTATTATTTGATTGAAGATTTAACTATTTTTTTAAAAAGACATCCTTTTTGGTGGCAAAGTGAACTTGTTTTTTTCATTTGTCTTTTTTGTTTAAATATTCAGCTCTTCCCGTAGACTATTAACAGTTTATTTAAAATTTATAAATTGTTGCTGATAAGTCAAGTGTAATCTTTTTTAGATAAAAACTATTTTTTCTGAAGATTTTTTTTTATATTTAAATTTTATATATTTAGTAGAAATATTGCATCTTTTCTGGATAAAAATGCAAATGTTTTGTTGAAAATTTAACAATTTACTAAAAAAATTTACTTTTTGCTTAAATTTGAGGTTTTGTGTGGAAAAATCAACTGAAATCTTTTAATATGAAAATGCAAGTGTTTTTTTAAATTTGATTTTTGGTTAAAAAATTTACTTTTTTTATTACCATTTTTATTGTTTTTATTAGAAAAAATGCAACTGTTAGGTTAAAAATTCAAAAACTTTGTTGAAAAGTCATACTTTTGTTTGAAAATTTTTTAACAGAAAATTCAACTGTTTTCTTGAAAATCTATATTTTTTATTTAAAAATTCATCTATTTTAGTAAAAACTAATTTTTTTATGAAAATGCAACGTTTTGTTAAATATTTATTGTTCTTTAATTGAGTATTCAACTATTTTGTTTGAGAGATTTGGTTAAATCACTTTATTGAGAAATATTTTTTTCCAAGATTTATATTTTTAGTTAAAAATTCATCTATTTGACTGAAATCCTAACTGTTGTGTTAAAAAGTAATCTTTTTTAATCGGAAATTCAACTGCTTGTGTAAAATTTGAGTACAATGTCAAATTTTTTTTATTGATTTATTTTATTGACTCACTTTCTTTCGTTGAAAATTTAACTGTTTAGTATAAAAGCGTTTTTTTGTTTAAAAAATTCATTTCTCAACTAAAAATTTAACTTTCCCATTTTTTGTTAAATTGATCTTATTTACTGAAAATTCTCCTTTTTTGGTAAAAAAAAATTTTCTTAGTTTAAAATTTCTTCTTTGTTGGGTAAAAATGCATCAATTTTGTTAAAAACTTAATTTTTTTCTGAAATATCATCTTTTTTGGTTAAAAATTTACATTTTAAGATTGAAAATTCAACTACTATGTTCAAAATTTAATTATTTTGCTAAATATTGAAGTATTTCGTTAAAAAGTCATCTTTTATAGTATAAAGTACATTTTTTTGTTTTAAATGAATTAATAAATTAGAAAATTGTCAATTTTCATCTAAAATACTGTTTTATTCCGTTTATAAAAAGTTTATAAAAGAAATACATAGAAAAAAACTATTCCATTGCGTGTTACAAAGTTACTTTCTTTAGTTCCAAATTTAGGTATTTTATGAAAATTCATCTTTTTTAGAAGAAAGTTAATCTTGTTGATTGAAAATTCATCTTTTTGAAATATAGTTTATTATATAATTATCTTAGTATATCATTATCTTTATTATATCATTTTTCATTTTCAAATTAATTTTTTAATAAAAATTTTAACAGCTTCATATTTAGTTCAAAATTTATCGTTTCAAAAACTTTTTTCTACTGGATTTTTAACTGTTTTATGTTTAATTTAAAATTAAAATTTTGAAAATTTGACCATTTTGTTAAAAATTCATATACACATTTAGTTAAAAATACGTTATTTTTGGTGAAACATTAATATTTTTGTTTAAACATTTTTTTTCTTTGAAATTCAACTATTTCGTGGAAAATTAATTTTTTACATAAAAAAAATTTTTTTTTCAAAAACTGAAATATTTTGTTGAAAATTCTTCGTTTTTTGTTTAAAAATAATTTCAACAACTAAAAATTAACATATTTAATCTTTGTTTATTAATTATTCTTTCTTAGTTAAAAATTCAACTATTTGGTGAAGAATTCATGTTTTTTGTAGAAAATTAATGTTCTTGGTTGAGAATTAATATTTTCAATTAAAAATTCGTCTTTGTTGGCAGAAAATTAATCTTTTTATTATTTTTCTTTGATTGAAAATTTAACTATTTTGTTGAAATTTCGACTTTTATTGTTTTGCTTAAAATTATGGTTATAAGCTGAAGATTCAACTATTCGATTTTTGGTTGAAAAATTATCGTCTGAAAAATTCATCTTTTCGGTTGAAAATTGGTCTTTTTTGTAGAAAATTAATCTGCTTGTGTAAACAATCATATCATAACTATTTGGTTGAGAATTCAAAATTTTGGGGGAAAGATTCATAATTTGCATTGAAAATTAATCTTTTTTCTTTGTTTTGTAAAAAATGCGGATTAGTCGACTGTGTTCTTTTTTGGATGAAAATTCTTTGTTCTAAAATTTTTAATGTTTACATTAGCATCCTAATGAGAAGGTATTGGTTGTATGTAAAATTTCACTTTGTCGATTTTCATCAAATATTTACGTTTTAAGACCCCCTGAGTCAGAAGAAATGATTTTCAAAGAAAGTCTTTGTCTGTCTGTAGTCTGTATTCTGTAGGCGCGATAACTTTCGAAAAAGTCATCAGATTTGATTCCTCTTTGGCACACTTTTTTGAGGCCTAGAAAGAAGGAGCGAGTTCATAAACCAGCTATTTTGGATAAAAATTCAAAAAGTGAGCGCATTTTTAAAATATTTGAAACCACATTCTTTCAAGATCAAAAAATTCTAGGTACGATTATTTATAGTTATCGGAAATTAAAACAATTTATCCTGACGACTTTTTTCTATGAAAAGAAAATTATCAGAGTTGGAGCATTTTCAAAATCCAGAAAATAAAAACTATAATGAACATTTTAAGTCAAACGACGCATGATGTGAAAGAAAGTCAAGAAAAGAAAAATGTTAATTTTTGAAAGCCCTTCAAGATTAACATAAAAACTTTTTCAAGTTGATCGAAAAGTTGAAAATTTGAAATTTGATCTTACAAAAAATAATAAAAAATCCAAAAATAAAAAATTAAAAAATGAATTTTTTGACAAATGACCAAAGCTATGAAAAAATAAATAGACCAAAGTTACTCTTCCAAACAATACTGAATACTTATTCAAATTTTTTATTAATAATTTTCGATAGGATACTTATTTTTTTCTTTAATCATAAATAACAAGATTAAAAATAAAAAAAAATAAATTTTTGGATGCAGTAGTTTTTATCGAATCGTAAAAAACAAGATCAATGATGAGAAAAATGATAAAAACAAGGAAATAAGAACTAGTGTTTGTTAAAGCCGAAAGAGCTTTAACAAAAGAGAATTCACAATCACAGAATTACCGTTGTCCATCCGTTAACTATTGATTTTAAAAGGTATGTGCAGATGGTGCACTAAAACTCTTGATCTAAGCTTTTCTATCAAAAGAGAATTCACAATCACAAAATTGCAGTGCTGGATGTTTTGAGTTTTAATTTTAAGAGGTTGGCGCAAAAATGTGCGGAAAATATAAAGACCGAGCGCGTATCGCGAGGTAAAGACATAATCGAGCGTGAAGCGCTATAACCAACAGTCACGCGCCCTGGGCGCGCTCATATGTTTAGTAGAATCTTTTAGCTTATTTTTAGTTAAAAATTTTTTAGTTAAAAAATTGCATCTTTTTTTTTATAAAAATTCAAATATTTTGCTGAAAATCAAACTGATCCCCAGAAAATTTACTTTTTGTGGACATTTGTATTTATGTGTTCGATTTCAAAATTCGCCTGTTTTAGTAGAATTTTCATTTTTCTTTGATAGAAATGCAACTGTTTTGTTAAAAATTTGACAATCTTGTTAAAAAGTCATGCTTTTTTATAATAATTCGACTATTTAGCAACTGTTTGGTTGAAAATCTAACAATTTTAGTGGAAAATTCTTCTGTTCTGTTGAATATTTAATAATGAAACTATTTTATAGAGCATTTGCGTTTTGTTTGAAATTTATATTTTTATGTTTCCTGGATGAAAGTTTAACTGAAAAAAAAAAGATTTTTCGTTACATATAAAAAATTCATCTGTTTTAGTATAAACTTCAACTTTATTGGATAAAAATTCAAAGATTTGTTAAAGGATTTTAATATTTTGTTAAAAATACATATTTTTGGTTAACAAAAATTCATCGTTTTGGATTCTTGAATGAAAATTTGACTACTTTTTTGAAAATTTATCTTTTAGATTTAAAAATTCATCTGTTTCAGTCGAAATTTCATTATTTTTCATGAAAGCGCAACTTTTCGGTAAAAAATTATTATTCTTTGCTTGATTATTCAACTATTTTGGAAAGATTTGGTTGAATCACTTTGGTAAAAAATCATTTCTTTAAAGATTTATATTTGTAGTTGAAAATTTATCTCTTTGGTTGAAAGTTTAACTATTTTGTTGAAACTTATTTCTTTTTTTAATAAAAGCTAAACTACTTGGGTACAACTTAAACTACATATTTTTAAATTTCTTTTTTTGATTAATTTTTTTGTTTGGTTAAAGAATTAACTGTTAAGTAGAAAACAACGAAAAAAGAGTTAATTTTTGATCCATAAACATTTTAATTCACGTCTCAAGACAAAAATAAAGATTTTAAACAGAAAGTAAATTTTCTAGGAAATAGTTGAATGAAAAAAACAGTTCAATTTTCATTCAAGAAACATGGTAAATTTATACTAAAAAATTTGAACTTGAAATTTGAAGTTGAATTTGCCACTGAAAATGATGTATTAAACTAAAAATTTACCTATTTTTTGATAATTTTTATTTTTATTTTAAAATTCATCTGTTTTAGTAGAAATTGATTTTTTATGAAAATGCCACTTTTTGATTGAAAACTATTCTTCTTTGCTTCATTAATCAATTATTTTATTTCAAACATTGGGTTGAATCAGTTTCTTAAGAAATAGTTTTTGCTGTTGAAGATTCAACCACTTGGATCAAAGTCAAGCTATATTGTTGAAAATGTAGTTTTTTTTATTAAAGTCCTATGTCTTTTGTTGAAAATTTAACTTTTTGGTCAAAAGTCCTTTTTTTGTTGAAAATTAATATTTTAACTGAAAATCTAACTATTCAATGTTTTGAATAATAATATTTTTTTTTGTAATTCTTTTTTTTTTATAAAAAAAAAGAATTTCCTTGGATTGAAATTTAATTTTTGTTGGTCAACAATGCATCAGTTTCGTGGAAAATGAATTTTTTTCTGAAGTCATATTTTCCGTTTACGAATTTGATTTTTGTTGAAAAAATTGTGTCTTAAAATACTGTAGAATATGAATTGATTCTTTTGTCTGGGACCAAAAAAGGAAAATTAAAACTACACGAGAAAAATTGAGGTAAAACCGTTCCGCTACTCGTGAGAGTCGCTGCATTTTGTTTTGGCGTGGCTTCTCTTCCATATTCGGGGCACTGGTTACCCCGAACTTGCGGACATCAGCCGCTGCGAAATGTAAGTGCTATCTTTTCCTAAACTGCGCAAGCATGTTAACCTGTCGGGAGCGCCGCGTGTGCGTAACAGGTCGACTATACTGTTGATCAAACGGTTCAGGCAGTCAACTAGCGAAATATTCCTCCCGCCTTCCACTCTCTGACGACAGAAAGCGGTGATGGTAGTAGCATGGAGGGGGAATGCACTAACCGCTGTGTTTCCCTAACCGATCCGCAACTCGACCTCCTCGCTATAATCCGTTACGTAATGTACGTAGGGCCCCTCTAGGATCTCTAGTTTCAAGCAAAACCTGAAAATTCATAAATCTATTATATTTTTACAGAATTGAGTTCACAGTCTGAACCTCCACCCGCATCTCCAGCAGCACCTGGACAAGATCCACCGGAGACAAGTATTGGATCTTCACCATTTGTATCAGGAACTAACCGAAGACTCTCAGGGAATGTTAGAAATCGTCCATCGACGCAGTTTGAGTCGGTTGGCAGCGTGCCTAGGCCACGTCTTGAACGTATAGACTCAACTGCTAGTGTCAGGAATTATCCAGCTGATCCATTGGATATTACTCAAGCTGGAGGTCCTCTCGCTGTAAGACCACAAATGATGAGATCTGCTCGCAACAATGCACCTTTAAGGTCAAATTCAAGATCTTCTGTTCATATACCGACAACTCAGGCTTCAGCCGTGCACAATCAATCTGATGGTGATTCTAACTACAATATCGCCAATGAAGAACCTCAAAATCCTGCTCTATCACATTCAAGAGGCTCACTGTCCAACAGAGAATCTAATTCGTCAACTTCTAGTTTTTCCAGTAGTAATTCATCAAATGAACACGCAGATTCTAATAGCTTCCGACGAACTAGAAGAAACAGTGCTCGTTCAGGTGGTGCTAGTAATTCTCAGTGAATACTATATCACAACTGGAACAAACAAACTGCAATCTTCACAGCGATTTCAGAGTGATCTTTACCACCAACAAAAATCCACTTTACGTTATAATATTTTTCTACCACATTGAAAATGGTTACCATGTCAGCTCCATTGAATCTTGTTTTGTTTTGGTAGAAAACGATATTTGTATTTTATAAGCTTATAACTAAATCATTTGTATTTTTAAACTGTGTTCATTGTTTAGAAAGATTTGAATATAATATTGAATCACATTAAATTCTGCATTTTCGTTTCCCTTATTTCCTATTCCAGAAATTCTTACTTTCCTTGAAAAAAATTGTTCTTGAATCAATTGGACGATCTTGGACGATAGAGTAGGACACTCTTCACAGATAACACACTTCTAGAATATTTTCTAAATCTAAGAATATGTAGCATCGAGCAGACTAGTGCCTCAACTTAACGCAATTTGCACTTGAGAAGAGTCTGTTAGACAAGAAATCTAAATTCTAAGCGACAGTTTATACAAATTTAAAACACTTTTTCTCGCAAAAAAAAATCGTTTCTGAAATTATTGTTACATAATCTTCATTTTTTAAATGATTGAATATATAATATGACATAATAATGAGCAATTTAATTAAAGTAAGTAACCAGTCTATATAATCAATATTCAATTATATAAATTGTCTGAAGTGGCCAGGCATTATATAGAATACCTTGATTATGGGTGTCCAAAAATTAACAAAACACCTGAATAATTTTCCAAGTAAAATATGTTTTCAAAAAGGTCCAGGTCAGTCTTGTAGTAGCTTTTAACAATGAATCCAGTAGTGACCTTGAATTTGAACTTGAGCTTGATATTTAAGGTTATTTCAAGATGAACTTTGTTTTTTTTTTTAATGGAAACCCCTATTTTTGAAAACGGCAACGAAGTAGCGGGAAATTTTACTTCCAAACATTCACTCAGGTCATGGGTCAAATATAACCTTGAACTTCAGCTGAAGGTTTTTATACTTCACTTAGGTGTGGGTCGGGTCCAATCTATAATTATTCTGCTCAGCTGTTTACGACAAATCTCGAGATCATTCTTGAAGCCACTTTTAACGAGAAATCTTCAAAATAGCAATTGTTAAACTCAACGTTTCTTTAGCGAAAACTTCTTTCTGATTATAATTGAGTATTTCTAAGGCAAATTGTACAATTTCGAAAGACTCTATTACTTAGTTTTTAATGCGAAAAAACACTTCTTGAACAATAATTTAAAATGCGTGAAACAACAAATTAAGTTTCACTTATAAGCGCTTAAAAACGAACCAAATGTAATAAATAACAAGGAAAAGTTTCATGTGCAAGAATGATTCAATAACATCAATGACAACAAAATAATGCTCTGCTATACAACAACTTTCATGAAACACAGTTTTTAACTCATATAATTCTTTGATCATACGGTTTTTACTTTGTTTACAATATGAAATAGCTTTTCTAAAACATCAATTTAAAATATGTAAAAAATAATTGAAGTTTTTTTTCTGATTTTCAAAAACCTCTATACAACCCTCAGCTATAGATTTATTTAATTTTTTTATAATACTTTTTAACTCAGTTTTTTATTTAAAATAATAATTGTTAAACAATCATTTGAAATATTTTTTAAAAAGTCATCCCTAGTTTGAATATTACCTATTTCAAAAAGTGATCGATACTTTTTTTCTTTAGAGTATAAAATACTTTTAAATCAGAAGAAAAAATAATTCTGTAAAAAAACGTGGGGTGCAAGAACTTGCAGGTTAAAACTAATTGAGTCTCACGGTGGTCGGATGGAAAAAATTTGTTAGGTTTCTCCTTAGTAGTATACCTCTGCTGGTTCTGGGCGACTACTACGTAGTTAAGACTACCATCGACAGATGGAGCCACCAGTAAGTAGCTAGCATACGGTAACTGCTAGGTCGGTAAGGTAGATCACTACACAAAACCATGTCCAAGTCGGCCAGGCTGGTCCCTGGTTTACTGACCGAGTCGCTTACAAGCGACTCTTAGAAACATAATTTGCCTATACGAGCTAGATGATTTTTCAAGATTCTAGAAACTTCGACCTAATATTACCTATCGGTAAGGTAATTATTTATATAATGTCAATGGAAATAAGAAGAAGGTGGATCCCTGCAATATCAACCATGATACCTAAGTTTTGTTTAGATTGCCCTGAGTGCTCGAAAGTTCTAGAAAAAAGAGTTTGCCTATATGCGCTAAGGGTATCTCGAAGCTCCTATAAACTTCGACCTAATATTACGTACAGGAAAAATGCTTATTCATATAGTGTAAATGGAATTAAGAAAGAGGTTTCCTGAGTTTCCGAAAAATAATCGAACATTCTATAAAATGTAACATGATCTGACGTGTACAAATTTGAAAGTTTTACCACAAGCACAAATAGATTGCTCGCGCGTAGTAGGGGAAAGACATTTGAGATTAGTTTACCAGGTCACACATCCAAAATTTATTTAAAACATTTCTTGTCTGGATTATTGTATAAATTAGGTTAAAGTATCAAAATTATAGAAACTTTATCAAAAGAGGAAATTTTAAAGAAAAATATTTTTATTATATACACAAAATATACCTTATTAATTAAACAATTTTATTAATCAATGAGATCTCAAGCTGAATGAAATGAGTGTTAAGAGTGCGGAATATGAACTTTTCTATCCGAAAACTAAATCTCGGTCAAAGTAAAGAAAGTAAAGTGGGGATTAAAGTGGTTGAAAGATAGCTTAGAAAAAAAGATATTTTGTGTCTAGAGTACTGAAATTACAGCAGCGCCCAACGCCAATAATTGAGCAGTTAATGACATGTTTTTCTTCTCTTTAGTATATACAACATCATCAACAACATCATTATCATCAACGTGATCTTCCTAATCCTGTTCCAATTCTTGTTGATCCTCCTTGTCTTTCTCATCGTCATCTTGATCTCCATATTTCTCATTCATATAATCTTGCTTCTCATCTTCTTACTTTATTTTCTCAGTCAAGAAAGAATCAAACTCATCATCATATTCTGCATTTTTTCTGCGAGCCACATTTGCGCTTTAGGATTTTCTGCAGTTTGGTTACTACTATACTGGTACTACTATTATCATTTGGTTCACTGCTCTTATTATGTTTAATTGTTTCTTTAGATTATAGATTCAGGACGTCGAGTCGGGAATAGACTTTTCGAAAATGTTGACAAGTAAAAATCATCGTAATGCTTCACAGCGTGTACATTGAATCTAATCAATGACGGCATAGTTTATATATCAGCGCACTCAACGATTTGATTATGCTACAGTGCTGATGATGGCGGTGGTGCTAATGGCGGTTCAGTGGTGAAGCAAAGTCGAACCCACGTTGGAACTATGCTGAATCAGCGTTGAAGTAATGTTGAATTCACGTTACACAGAGTTGACACAGGTTGTGTTGCTGCTGGTGAGTTACTTAATGTATTTAAATTACTTAATGTATGTATATATAATCTGCCTTACTTAATCCCTGAACAATAAAGAGGATTTCATTATTATAATCCCCGTTACCTGCAGTCTGTAAGGTCGGAACATCTTTAATGTATCGATTGCATAGCAACAATTTCTCAATAATTTTCTTATGCTTATGTTAGTATTCTTTCTAATACAAATAGGTACAGAGCTACTGCAATGCTTCTTGTGAGCGTTTTGTGTTGATGTGGGTTTCTTTATAGTTATTTAGGTCGCTCGAGCTTATGTAAGACTTCTTAAGTGTCTGTCTAATACTAATTCGAGGAGGCCGACATTTTACAAGTACCGTTTATTTCCCACATAGATGAATTGATCATAAAAATGGTCGAGTTTATAACTAACACCGAACATCATATCCAAATATTGTTTTCAATTTGGCTCAGCATCCCGAGGGATTCGTTGGTGAGCCACTAATATTTATCAGCAGACTCTCTGTTGCAGTATCTCCTTCAACCATTTTTGCATCTAACTGCTCTAAAGCCTCTTCATTATATTCATATGCAGTCATTAATGATGCGTTCTTATCATCAGCATCCTCTTGTTCAATTTCTTCAGGTAATAGTTGTTGGACTTCATTGTTTTTCCAAGTAGTGATTGCTTTATTTCAGACTTTAATTCGGGCACCACTTTATAATTTTTTTATTAGTAAAATCTTTAATAATGTGTACTAGTCTCTGCAGCGGTGCCACTATAGGCTTAATCATTTCATTTAACTTTCATTATAGAATTTATTCTTTTCAGCATTCGACAATTCCTTTTTTTCGCATCACTCGTTTTAATGATTTGTTTATCACAACCATCCCGGTTTTCGGATAGTGGAACACCTCCCAGAATAAGTGATACCAGGGAAATCAAAAATGAGCAGCGGACAAAAACCAGCTAGGGGAAGACACCCAGAATCACAAACTAACCATAAATAAGATTCTGCATAACGAAATACCCCAGGAGAGATCAGATCCCTTCGTCGGTTTCGATCGGGTGAAAGCCCCAGTGGCCGGTGCTGATCCTTGGAAATAAAGAACTTAGAAGGCTTATAAGCTCAGGAGAAAAATTCGTTCAAAAAACGGATAGAACCCGTCAAAGTAGCAGATGATTAATGCAAAAAAATCTCAAACACTCAAAAGAATATAAGGGTCAATTTTGAGAGTGTTGTGCATCTTTTTAATGGAATAGTAGCCTTAAGAGCCAGTATCAGGGACTGCAAATAGAATACTGGGCTCAAGATGCTAGGTAAACAACAATTTCAGGCAAAAAAGCTTTTCGAGAAACTCAGGAGGGATGAAAATACTCCCAGCCCCACTAACAGCCCTTACTTTCAACAAAGGAAGAAATTGCAGGCTAAAGCAGCAAGCCCCTGGATCACAGTTCCGAGAAGAGGCCCTTAAAACAGAACAGAGCATGAAAAAGAAGCCTTAATCTCGCAAAAGATGCAAACCAAACATCAATGAAAGCAAGCGCAACAAATAGTCGGAAGAACGAAAAGCAGTGAACCAAGATAGACATCTTGGTCCACTGCGTCTGGGGATTGGGGTATCCAAAAATTTCAGTGCCTGGAAAACTGTATTGACGATCACTGTTTCCGCCCATGGATCCCATGACGATGCAGCGAATGTTAAAGAACATTTTTCTAAAACAGCCAAGAAGAATCGTTACGAGGGAAGCGCTGTTTGAAAAATGTATCTGAGTCTGATTAAGAGCAGAATCTAAAGCAGCAGGGGGCCTGGAGAATAACCAACATAGTTTTCGAGAAGGTAAGTCCACGTTGGGTGCGATTTGCGAAGCTCTTCGGGAGATAGAAACAGCATGGAGTGGAAATCACAGGACAAGGTGCGTATGTGTGATGGTCACTTTGAAAGTCAGGAATGTTTTTAATTCTGTAAGTTGGGTTGACATTCTTGACGTCTTGGACAGGCGGTTTTAGGATCCTGGATACATTCGTCGGGTCACTAATGTCTATCTTAACGATACATTGTCGCCATTTGAGAGCACATAGGGAAAACACAGTGCCAGGTTCAATTCCACGATTTTCTTGAATTTCATAAATTAGTTGAATTCCGTATATTTTATGAATTCCGTGAATTCCATTAATTCAGAGAGTTCCATCGTTTCCGCGAATTCCATTAATTGCGCGAATTTCATCAGTTCTGAAAATTTCTTGAATTCCGTGTATTTTATAAATTACTTGAATTCTTTGAATTCTTTGAATGCCGTGAATTCCACGAATTTAATTAATTCCATGAATTCTGTGAATTTCCAGAATAGTCTGAATCCCGTAAAATCTTTGCATTCATATTCCATGCATATCGTTGATTCCTCGAATTTTCTTAGTTCCATGAATTCCACGATTTACTTGAGTTTAACGAATTAGTTATATTATATAAATTGCGTGAATTTCATGAACTCTATTAATTCCCTTAAATCTATGAATTTCGTGATTTCCACGAAGTCCGCGTATTCCATAAATTCCATGAATTCCGCTATATCCATAAATTCCATGAATTCCGCTAAATCCATGAATTCCCTAATTCTCATGAGTTCCGTAAATCTGTTATATTTCATGAATTCCTTCATTTTTCTGAATTTTTTGGATTTTGTGACTGGAAAGAGTAGATAGATAGACTCAGGAAATTAAGCACACTATCCTCCCGAATGACATTAACAAATTGCTGATGCTCGAGATGAGGCAAGATAAAATAAAAAAACGTTTGAACCTTACCAAGCTTTTTCGCATCTGCATTCTAAGCAGGGATATGTAGGAGGAAACGGTAACCCGCTCCTTCGAGCGGCGATCTGGTATATTGATGGCTTCAGGGAAGAGGGAGGGTCAGGAGCAGAAATCTATGACTGTAAGAGAAAAAGGGAGATGTGGGTTCCACCTGGCAATCATGGTACTGTTTTTCAGGCGGATGTCCTTGCCGTCCTTCGTTATGTTGAATCACAATTGGTAGAGAACTTCGCTGGCAGACAGATTACGATCTCATCAGACCGCCAGGGTAATCCTGTGTTTGTCAAAGAAAGACGTAAGGACAGTGGTTCAAATGCTCACCTGGCACAACCACTTAAACTAAAATATGTATCAATTCAGGTGTAACCCCATGACAGCATACGAGAAATGCGACAAGGCTCATGAATCTTCCGTGCATGTATTGTGCCAGCGCCCGACATCAACTAGGCTCAGGCATAAAGCCCCTGGGTCAATTGTATAAAACCTGAGGAAATTACAATGCGATCAATGATTGACATACTAGGCTTTATCAAGAGGTCTGGGGTCAACTACTGAACGCGGATATTTCAGGGTATGGAACAATAGGCTCTCTAGCTTGAGCGTCAGAGAAGCGCCCCTGGAACTTCTCGTCCGTCTTAAAACTAATTTCGAGGATTTATTTTTCCTAACGATAAACCAATTATCTTTTTCGGTAGAATGCAAGACATACGTTTCCGGGCTAACCCAAAAAACTCGTCTGAGAGTAAAAATCGACGCAAGAAGAGGCGAAGTGCCGTCTTTTTATAATAAAAATTTAAACGTTTTTCTGCAGTCTGTGCACTATAAACTGAATTTAAAATACATAAACTGAGATGTAACTACAGCTGCTTCTTTTTCCTTAATTTTCTTGAAATTAATCATTTTTCCTTCGCAGGTGACAAGCTTTTAATTATTTGTTACCTTATTTTAAATCTTCCCTTTTGCAGAAAGTTATAGTCCTTTAGGCATACTTCTTATGTGACAAACTTATGATTTTGTCTTCTTTTTCGGTTAACATATTTTATTTCATTTAGACAATAGATAGTAAATCACACGTATTTTTGTGATTTTATTGTTTGTTTATTATTTCTCAGTAATTTTTTTCTGCAGCTGTAGACGGTTTGAAAGAAATTCCTTTTCATCTATTTTTGTTGTTACATATATAGTTTAAATAGAAGTTTTTTCAATGAATCTGTGGATCTTTTTGTGACAAAGAGTTAGAAATATATATATTATCTAATGTTGCACTTTACCCCAAAAACGGAATTTTTTGTTTTTAATTATATTTTTCACCATTAAAACGAAAGCCATGTATGCTGTCAAGTATTTGTTTAAAGAAAATTCGTGGACGTTTTTCATCGTACTTCTTTAGGCATGAAAAAGTGTACCTGTACCACAATAAAATCCCATAGGCTGATTCAATCAAAATTGATTGTGTTGAGAGAGAACGATGAGTGGCAAAAACCTAATCAAAATTATTACTTCTCGATCGATAAGTCGAAAACGTAAAATTTTTATGAAATTTATGATACTCAATTTTCGAATAAAACTATTACCTTCTATTTCGTATGAAAACGTCATAATGATAATCCTCATAAGAAAAATGTGAGTCGATGTAATTGTCTGCGAAGGACAATCTTCACGCTCATAACGCCGTTATCTCACATATATGTGAGATAACGGCTACTTATGTATACATTTGTACTCTGATGATGTAATGGAATATTTCTTAGATACAGTTATTAAGCAAATTATTCACTAAAGCAATAATCAGTTTTTTTTCTACTTTGACAAAATGAAAATGGTCTCTACTTTTGTTTTCACTTTAGCGGTCATCGTTTATTTTATTGGTAAATATAATAAAATAGATTTAATTCCTATTATATTTTTTATAAGAAATCCATAAATACGACTATTTCTCAGGCGTGTGAAGCAAACCTTAAGGGGATTTATTAGAGGTAGAAAATAAGACTTGATTTTTCAGCCGGAAGTTCGAGTATTTTTTCTGTTAATTTGCATACTTCATCTCAATATTGTTATTCTTTTCCTAATAGATTTGGGTTTGTCGAAAACAATTTTATATATTATTTTATAAATAAAACAGAAAAGGGCAATAGCAGTAACGCTCAGTACTAAGAGTATTTGCTAGTGCTTACTAAACTATAGTCAGAGATTTTCGCATTTTCATTTGTTTATTTATTAGATGTTTACTTAATGTATGATAAAATCGAGATTTTCACAAAATCATTCTTCAATTTTTAAAACACATTTCCACATAATAAAAATCACCTGCAATTGACGAAAGAATACTCCCACAATACAAATAATTTGATTATTGTATGCTGTTATTATTTAAAAAATACTTTAAAATAGCCAGATATTGCAATTTTTGTTTAAAAAAATGTATTTCTGTTTGACAGTATATAATTGCGGTGATAACCTATAAAATAAAAATGATAGCTAATTATTTTTAAAAAATACAGTAGCTGTTTTAAATATTTTAAACCTTTTCTAAAATAAATATTTTCTGAATGCAGAAATATTTCGTTTCTTGAAAAATTTGAAAACTCAATTCACATGTCCTTAAGTCGAACTATAATCTCTATATAGCAGATAAAATTCTAGTACGTAGTAGTAGATAACAATTCAAATAACTAAGAAGTAGATAACATTCAAAATTCAAATAAAGAAAATAAAATTTCTGTTGAAACTTGAAAAAAAAAGAATTAAGTGCGTTACTCCATATTTCCTGAGGCATCCAGGACATCATCAAATTTACTTTGATACATAGCTTTTCTATTAAACATTTTTAGCATTGTAAATGTTAGTTTAATATTGGCATCAGTATTTCGCAGTAGGTATCTGATTTGCAGAATAGCATCAGCATTAATTCAGAGAGTTGGGCCCCAAACTGATCTGAAGTTTTGTCTATAATTTCTAAGCGATGAATTAGATTCCATTGTTTATTTGTTTCTTCTACATCGAGACAAACTGATTGGAACGTTTTGCGAGTTCGTTATGTCTTCTTTGTTCTGACGAGAAGCTACTTTAAGTACAAAAAGACAGATTTTTTCCACAATCCTGATGTTTTTGGCATCCTTGCTTGGAATTCTTCGATAAATTGTATTAGAAACTCTCTGCATCTTTTCTTGACAATATTAAAGTTTCGGGATTGCATTGATTTCTAAGTTCATGAAAGTAAAATCCAAAATTAACGCAATCTGCTGGAATTAGATGATTTTTAAAGCTTGATGAATCTTGTGCATTTACTAATTGGTGTGGAATATCTAGTTTCTGTAACGTCGAATACAACAGATTATTTAGATCCAGAAGCAGTTTCAATGGTTCTACAGATTCTGACTAAAAAAGTTTATTCAAAGAGATCACGTCTTTTAGAGCCTCACATAGCAATACCAGGTTCAGCTTATTTTTAATACAACGGAACATTTGGTATAATGCCTCAGCTTTAAAGCTCGGGTCTCCTTGTTCTGAAACTCTATAAGTAATAAATCATAATCGATGTTTCTTTTTGTGCTTCTTGAAAACCAGGAATGACTTTCTTGGATTTTCTTGACTTTCTTTTGGAGCTATTTTTTTAAACTGTTGGTTATCTGTTCTGCTGTTCCTGAGTCTAGTTCTACAAGTTGATAAAATGTAGTACGTACTTTAAGAAAACTTTTGCTTAAATAACGTATCAAGATGCACATTATTTTCGTCGTGTCTATAGCAGTGTTTAACAATTATGGTTAAAGCACATTGAAGATCAGAGCAGTACATTTGGAACGATGTAGTTTCACATTTTTCAGCATTTGAGAGTCTTCATCTAAGTTTTCATCTGTTTCGCCCAAATGATTGTATTGGTACTACAGTGCTCAGCAATGAAAGCTGCAATCTTTAATTCGAATTTCTTTTATTTTGTCGTCGATTGTTTCTTTAATGAACTTCGTCACTTTAGAGGTCTTTTCAATCTCATTAGATTTCGAAATATTTTGCTCATGTTTCTTTGTTGCTGCGTGCGCTTTAAAAGACTTATGATGTGCTATTAAATCAGATTCACAAACTTGGTTAAAAGCTTTAAAACTATAACCTGAGAAAGGCTTTAACAAAATTTAAAATCAAATTTAAACAAAATACTAATTTTTTAAAAATTGTAATTTTAAATTATGATTTAAATAATGTCCGGCTCAAGAGCAATGAATTTTTTTATCGTTTAAAGAAATTTCTCTATAATTTCACTTTCAGGTTATTCAAGTAATTGAGGAAAACATGAATCTCAATAAAACATATTTTCAAAATTCTTATTTTTGCTTTGTAAAATAATGTAATAATAACCGTTAAATGCGTCTTAAGATTCCTATGCTTTTTAAATATTTTTGATGAATATGTTTGGATTGTACTGGTGGCATTGTTTAAATTCGAAATACAAATCTTTTTCTAATGCTAACATTATTGAACACGTCAACGTCGTCAACTTCTAACCTATACAATTTGTGTACACAAATTCCACTAGAGGGCATTCAACTTCTTCAAGTATGTACCAACGAACCAATCACGAAAGATACTAGAGGTTATTGGCCTTTTTCTATGTAAAGTTACTAATCGCGTCACTCTAGGACGTCACTCTTGCTTCGCATGGAAAATCTCTGAAAAAAAACCTCTTGGACAGCAGAAGCACCCTAAGAAAATCCCTATATATTTTTTCTCCTCATATATCTCCCGTTGCTACTGAAAGCCATCTAAAAATAGTTTTTAAAAAACCCCTATTTGGCAACACTTAGAAGGTTCCGCCCCCTTACTTTTCTGCTGCGAAGACCAGCCTCGGGCAAACCCGAGAATGCGCGAACACGAACCCGAGCTAGCCCGACTTTACGAATGACGATCGAATCAACAGCTCCTTAAATTTATTCTGCTTTAAAAATCCTGAATTACCATAAAATCATTAGGGAAGGGGGGTTTGTTTTCAAGCGTGAATGATAGTCACATATGGGGGAGGCGAGTCATTCTTCGCGTCATTCTTCGCGATTTTAAAAAATCAAGCATGTAATAACAAAAAGAACGAATTGTTAACAAAATAGATCAATTTTAAACCAAAAACAGTTACATTATTAGTTTAAGCAATAACCTTACAACGACAAATAAAAAGTTTTAAGCAGAATAGTTTATTTTTAACAAAAAATTTGGTCTTCCGACAGTTCGGAAGACCAAATCTGCCGGATGAGACGCTTTTATCTGCTGCAGGGCGTATCCTTTATAGATGTCACATCCTGAATGCGGCTCTGTGGCACGCATAGGTATTTATTTCTCTCTCCAGCGCAAAGGTGTCGTATAGCGCTTCTATCGACGGGCTTAGGGTCTTCAGGGATGCCATTAAGTTCTTCGCGCTTCAAAGAAACTTTGGCGCGTTTGTCTAACCGAAATTCTATTCCTATTCCTAGAGCTAGATGAAGTTGATCTTTGTTTTTACCATACGAGGTGTGTTCAAAAAATAAGTTGACTTTATGGTTTTCTCAAAAAATATTCATTTATTGCTCAATATTTATGTTGTCCCCTTTAAAGTCATCCCCCTCAGATATAATACACTTGTGCCAAAGCTTTTTCCAATAATCGAAGCACTTCTGATAATCATTTTATGGTATAGCCTTGAGTTCTTTCAGCGATGCAGTTTTTATCTCCTCAATCGTTGAAAATCGATGTCCTCTTATGGGTCTCTTCAGATTTGGGAAAAGAAAAAAGTCACTGGAGGCCAAATCCGGTGAATATAATTATTGACTTCATTCAACATCTCCTGAGCGATGGTCATGCGATGGATCTTTTGGTCAAAATTAAGCAGTTTTGGAACAAATTTCGCTGTCACACGTCTCATGCCCAAAACGTCCGAAAAGATAGCATGGCATGAGCCAAAGGATATGCCAACATCTTCAGCAACTTTTCTGATGGTAATTCGGCAATTCTTCAACACCATTTCTTCCACTGCTTGAACGTTTTCATCTGTTGTTGACGTGCTGGGACGTCCAGGGCGAGGTTCGTCTTCGACATCCTCTCGGCCTTCTTCGAACAGCCAGTACCACTTTTATACATTTTTCTTACTCAGAGTAGACTCACCGTATGCAACTGTCAACATTTCGAGAGTTTTAGAGCACTGGATTCCATTTTTTGCGAAAGAAGAAAATCGCCGAGCACACCAAACCCTTCTAACCTTTTACGCCTCTGCCAGAAAAACAACACGAGCTATATAGTCAAAACTGTGAACATATGATCGTGACGAGTGTACCAGCGCAATAAAACAAAAAATTTAAAACTCGAATGTACGTAGTCCGCGAAAATTGAAAAGTCACCTTACTTTTTGAACACACCTCGTATATCTTAAGATCGTCCATGTAAAATACATGACTGACCTTGTAATTTCGACCAGCAGGTTTTCCGCAAAATTACCCGTCAGAATACCGAAGTGCGTGAGAAAGTGACAATAATGTGAGGCAAAAGAGGAGTGGGGTCATGGCGTTGCCCTGAAAGACACCTCTCGGAAAGGTGACCTTGTTAGTTGTCACACGATTTTTTCTAGATGAGATAGTAAAGCTGGTTTTCAAAGCGGCATCAATCTCTCCATGCACCTCGCGATTTGCGGATGAACCTTCAAGCTTTCTAAAAGACAGATGATAATTCTATGGAAGGTCGAATCGAAAGCTTTCCGGTAATCAATTCAGGCCAACTGGTTGAATGCTGCATCTTTGCCGGAACAGCTATCGATGAGCAGGTTCTCCCGACGTCCTGCTACGCCTTTCTTCGAGCCGCGATATTCATACATTTCTTGCCACACAGGTTTAATTGCCCGAACAATCCTATCATTCAGGATAGCTGTGAATATCTTATACAGTGTGTTCAGATAAGTGATTGGCCTGTAATTCTTCGGGTAAACTAAGCTATTTATGGTCTCTGAGTCTTCATCCAGCCTATGCTGCACTTCGTAGACTTTTCTCCAAAATACTTTGACCTTCTCTGGATTTGGCAGGTGGTCGACCGTAACTGGAGGGTCTTGGAAGACTCGAGATGGATCAGAGAAAAACTGTTGATTTTCTCTAAATTACTTCTCCCTTCGCTCTAGACTTCTCATAGCGTCAGATAGTATCAGTATTCTCTCGACAATATTCTGCCTGGTGATCAGCAGCTTTGACTTGTTAAGTGTGTGATAACAAATCCGAAGTTCATGCGCGAACTTTTGAACCTTGGCCGTAAAATTCCGGCCAGATGTGACGCAGTCAATCACACACTAAATGCAAAACGCGTACTGTCTTGCTTATCATATCTTTATGGCGAGTTGATGCATTCTTATTTTGGTCTTACGATCAACCATTGGATTTGTTTTACGGTTTGCATCGACCAAAGCTGTCGCTGTATTTTACACACAATAATTGATAATCCAGAGGTCGAATTTTTCGTAAAAATGTCCACGAATCTCGTCATCCATTTCATCCAGATCCTTAGGCTTGCGAGAAACTTGGGTGTTGATGTTTTTCCGGGTCCTAAAGCATCGCTCTTCCTCTATCGGATGCCTGTCCGCGGTTGGTCTTAGTGTCCCCTCTCTTTCTCTGTAGCTGGCTTGTTCTGGCTGTGGTAGAGTAGGCCTTCCGCTCACGTAGCCACTTTTTGGGAGTAGTTCGGCATTATTTTGCAGAAGTTGATGCGAATAGTGTGATAGTTCAGGGTATTTCTCGCACCAGAGAGCATGCACTCGTGCCACGTAACCCAGTTTCGGATGCCAGACTTGCATCGTAGCACTCTAGCTACTCGCGAATTAGTCGCTTAGTCCACCTAAAGGTCCCGAGATTTTGTCGATCCATCGCATTAAATCCATCTTTATTATTTCTTTCCATCTACAGTGGTTGGTATTGTTGGCCTACGCATTGTCGGTAGTCCTGCGTGTTCTTGTCTTTTGAACCGCACTTACTACAAATATGTGTGGTGTTGTCATTTTTCTTATCACGAAAAGCTAGGGAAAGGGGTTCTTCCATCCTTTCAGAGCGCCGCGTGCAAGGATAAGGCTGCGTTCTCTGAAAGGACGCCTGGTATCTCAGAGTCATCGCTCTAGACACCTCACCCAGGTGCCATTCAGCTTTAGGCACGGTTTTCACACTTCCGTTTGGGGGTCACTTCCTTCCGGACCACCCCTGAAAAATTGTCCGCGACTGCATATTCATGTTTGTAACCATATTCAGCAGAAACCCTTTTTTAAAAATCTGCTTTTTTTCTTTTGAAGTTTTTTAATATTTTGCATTGTTTGGCTTCAAATTTCCATTTTTGTTCATTTTTTTTTTTGAATTTCTTAAATTCTGTTACTTTTGTCCTTTATATTTTATCGAAAGAAGATATTGAGATCAACTATTCGTATTTTTACGTAATACGAACATCCAAACACAGAATTTTCAATTTTTGAAGAAGAAAAAATAGTCTCTACCATATTGTCTAACTTTTTAAATTTTTATCTAAAATGGCTGGATAACAAATTTGATCTTTAGTTTAATACAGAGAATATACAAAAGGCCGATTAAATTATTCAATTCCTCAAAAAGTTCTTGCGCGAACCCGACCTGGACAATAATTCACCAAAATTGTATTTGAGGTATCTGAAATAGAAACTACATCCAGACAAGATACATTTGAATTACCTGACGGGAAAAATACAATTAGCTGATGTAGTTTGAATGCAAAGATAAAATACATGTGAGTATTTTGAAATATTATTTGAAATACATGTGAGAAATTTATTTTGTTGTTGCGGTATTTTATGTATTTTCTTGAAAATAATTTCTAATATCAGCATACAAAAATTAAATTATGAATCCCTAGAGTGTATAATAAGTCTAGGAATTTTATAGTGAAAGAGAGGGAGTGAAAAAGAAAAATAAAAGGAGGAGAGTGTAGGGAGATAGAGAGACGAAAGAATGTTCATGTTTATGAGAGGAGGGGCGGTAAGTGTTGGCTTGGAAAGGAGGTTGGAAGAGGGAAGAGCGGAAATCAATTTAAGGGAAGGGGTGGGGGTTGCATCTTACAATATTGTGCATAGGGGTGCGGAAAAAACTTACTGCATGTAGGGTACATGTATGGCTGCGCAGTACAATCTGACAGTACATGCATCTGCGCAGTGTCATTATTAGATGAAATAAACTGCGCAGTAGAGTGATGTAACACACAGAGATGCACAGCAGAACTCTGTGTTGTACATAACTTAAAGTACAGAACTTCAAGTGCACAGCAGGCTCGTGTGTCACATAAGCACGTTGGATTGATTTACATTACAATCCAGTAATGTACATGTCTGCTTAGTAGAGTCCTTATGTGTACAGCGCTGCACAGTAGAACCCTGCAATGTACAAGGCGGTGAAGTAGAACCATGTAATGTACCAGGCGGCGCAGAAGACCTTGTAATGTGCAAGGCTACACAATAAAACCTTAAAATGTTCAGGAATGTGCAGTAGAGTCATCCAGTGTACAGGCCTTGGCTATCTGCGAAGTTTCTCAATACGTATTACAGTCAGTATGTATTTGGGGGTACGCATAAGAGAAATTCGGTGTGAAAGGCTGTGCAGTAGAGACTGGAGACATTGAGGGATGTACAGTAGATACAGGAAACAGAAAACGCACCTCTATTTTCTATAAAGAAATTTATGTCTCGTTAATACCTACTGTGCCGTCCAAAGTATCGTATGTATCTATTGCGCAGTCCTACTCACCATATGACTGTTTTGTGCAGCCTTGAGTGATGGAGGACTCTACTGCGCAGAACTATGCACAAAAACAATATACTGTGCATCCATACAATTCTTATTTACCTACCTTGCAGTCTAATTTATCACAAAAGTCTTCTGCGCAGTTTTTAGACCTATACATATATACTGCACAGTCCTATTTCTTGAAAATACTTTCTAATAACAGCATATGAAAATTATTTTATAAGTCCAGGAATTTCATGGTCACTGAGTAGAGATCTGTGAAGATAAATGTGCACAGTGGACGAACGTCGTACATAAGTCTGCGCAGGAGATTGATACGCTATGATAGGATGAACAATAGAATTTTGCATTTCTTATTATATAATGTTGCGCAGTAGCCGCCTAAAACATGTAGCGATGCGCAGTAAATACCTGCGAAAAATCGAACTATGTTGCACAATTGAGACTCCGGATTCTATAACCACGCATAAAATTTGCCTGGCCGCTTCAGGCCGCTCGAGTTGGCCCCTGATGGCTTGAAAATCAGTTTTCGAA
>NC_046665.1:108312420-108348695 GCF_010883055.1 Belonocnema kinseyi | reverse complement strand
AATTTTCGAAAACTGATTTTCAAGCCATCAGGGGCCAACTCGAGCGGCCTGAAGCGGCCAGGCAAATTTTATGCGTGGTTATAGAATTCGGAGTCTCAATTGATGTGTACATCGTGCTGCGCAGCAGAGTCATTTATTGTTTAGAACTGCACAATAGAGGCATACACTATTAAATGTAAATTCTAACATCAAACCGCAAGTAATTATTTTTTTTATCAGGGAAAAGTCATTCATGATTGAAATTATATATACTATACGTGTTTACGGGGTGGTTACAAACTATCACTCACTCTTTCACCTTCTGTGCCACTTTTGACTTTCGCTTTTACTCTTCTCCCTTACATCTTCCACCTTCTTTCTTGAAATTCAGAACCTTCGACTTGTCCGCATTTAACTCTAACCTATTTTTTCCCAAGTATCTTCTCAACCTTTCATAATCTATTTTAACGCCTCTTCGCTCTTTGCTAGCAACACTATGTCATCTGCATATTCCAGTAACCATATCCTGACTCCTCCTACCACTCCGGCCGCTAGCTTACGTTCCATATCCTCGATTAAAATTGCAAAAAGCGAGGCACCATTGCCTCCCACAACCTCCCCCTATCCACCGAAGGGAACGCGCCTTTTACATCGAAAAAAAATGCGTAAATTTTGGCACCCCTTTGGATTAGTTCTCTATCCACCACGTGCTGCAAGACCATCGCTAACACCATCGTGTATATTTTGTACACCGTATTCATTAGCGTAATAGCTCTGTAATTGTACTGCCTCGCCCTATCCCCTTTCTTATACAGTAGTATAATCAACCCTTCCCTCCGCCCTCTTTTGAATTTCTCTTCCCTTCATACTTTTTTCACTACACTCTACAGCCTCTTCCTTACCTCTCATGTGACAAACAGCCACACTTCGTTCTCTAACCCGTTCAGCCTTTCTGCCTTAGATTTGTCAACTTCCTTGTCTGTTTCTCTATCTGCTTGTCATTCAGCTTCTCTCCATCTACCTCCCTCGTTCTTCTAATCACTTCATCTCTCTTCCGTGTATCGGATCCCTGCATTGCATCTTTAAAAAAATCTCTTTCATTCGTCACTTTCCTAAACGTATCAATTATCTTTCACACGTCCCCTTTTGTCTTTCCACTTCTCAACTCCTCTTTTAACTCTTTTACCCCTTTTTATTTTATTTTTATTTTACTTTAAAATAATGCCATTTTCTTAATGATGTAAAAATGGAATCAAATATGTCGTTAATTACTTTAAAAATATTACAGAGGTAATTCTTATTCTGTTGAATTAGGAAAAAAATTATTATTGAAAGTTACCCTGACACCAGGTATCGTTTCCTTCGGACTTAAGGTATGAAATATTTCCTGTTGTCAATTGTTTGCACATTTTTGCAGCAAAAACAAGAATTTCTGTTTGCATATTAACAGCGAAAACGGCAGAAGTTACACATTATTTGTCAAAAAAGAATGTTGTATTTTATTTACTGTTAGAATATATGCCCATAAAAATTTAATTTGTTTTAAAATTGTCCATGTGCAAAAGCTGTTAAACGAAATGAAATTATCGACGTTCATGGAATTGAGCCCCTTAATTACAACGTCATTTACAACCCGTGATGTATGTGTTAAAATACAATTGTTTTGATGCCTCAAACAAAAATTGAATCCTGCATATCTTTTTTCAGAATTAAGTACACAGTCCGAGCGTATGCCTAATGATGGTCCCAATCTTGGTTTTCATCACAGTGGACCTTCTTCTTCTTCTTCTTCACCTCTTCGTGACAGGTCGAGGTCTCCTACTCTCAGGGAAACTTTTACCAACGTACTTGGATTTAGATTTGAAGATCTTGCATTCATTCGACTTATTCCCAACACTAATCCGAATCAGATATTCGAACTCCGAACATACGTTTTTCCTCCAGATAAACCAATTCGATTGAGAACAAGAAATCAAGTCCTAATTCCCATACCAACCAGAGAACAAATTGTATTATCAACGTCCAATGGCGACGTCTGCGCAATATTGGAAAAAAGAGCAAACAAACACACGATTCTTCGTGGAATATTTACATCTGTATATTCGCTTTCAAAGCGGGTGAAAATAAACATGAATAGCGGTGCTATTGTGAAATTGACCGAAGAAGAAATAGCGGACTGTGTAGTATCAACCCCGGAAATAATCGCAAAGAGTTATAGAATAATACGTATGTGCAACATTATTGTTAAGATATTTTATATTTAGAATTACATTTTTCTGCATTTCACAAATTTTTTAAAAATAATCTCTATAAACATTACATTCCCTATAACTCTACTGTTGCAATTTTTTAAATTATTCGTCAATCTGTAAATATATTTCTTTGTTTAAAACGTGTTTTCTAAAGCCGTTGAACGAGATAGAATTATAGGCGGTTATGGAATTGGGCCACATAATTACATCCTCACTTACAACTTGTCATGTACTAACATGCGATTTTGTGAGTACTTCAATCAAAAATGTAATCCAATATTTCTTGTTTCAGGTGTAAGTTCACAGTCAAGTGTTTTGCCTGATGATGAGTCTAATAGCGGGGTTAATCGCTGTGGACCTTCTTCTTCTTCTCATAGGAAAAATTGTCCAGACACAACTCTAACTCTTGACAGAGCTCATTTTTCTGTTTGCTTTCCACCATCTGCTGAACGACCTCTTTCTGGCAGGACTGGGTTTCCTACTCTCAAACAAACTTTTCCCACCGTTCTTGGATTCAAATTTGAAGAGCTTGCACTTATTCGACTTATTCCCCACAACAACCCGAATCTGAAATTCAAACTCCAAAGATACATTTTTCCTCAAGATAAACCACTTGGATTGAGATCAAAAAATCATATTCTGGATCCCATGCCTGTCGGTGAACAAATTGTATTATTAGCGTCCAATGGCGACGTCTGTGCATTATTAGGTAAAACATCAAGCAAAACCACGGTGCTTCGTCCAATATTTACAAATATTTTTGGTATCCCAAAACGAGTTAAAATAAACATAAATAGCGGCGCGGTAGAAGAATTGAAAGCACAAGAAATCGCGGAATGTCCAGTAACCTCCAAAGGGCCAATCACAAAGGGTTATAAAATATTGAGGGTCTAAAATACAAGTGCATCACATCGTAAATAAATTTTAAAAAACGTGCGCGTCAGGCAGATCTGGCGCTTATTTATAGACTTTTAAACATTTTACTTTTAAAATAATTATTTACATTTGAAAGAATATTGGTTTACATTTCATAAAGTTTTCAGAAAAAATGTATCAAGTTACTTTAAATATCACAAACTTCACACCACTTGCTATTGTCCCATTTAAAATAAGGTTGATTTCAATTTCTCTTAATTCCCATCTAAACGTACCAGTAAAAAAATAATAATTTTTTTAGTTTTTAATTTTTCGAATTGGGAATTTTTTACAGTGATATAGTTTTCAAACCTCACAAATTTATTGATATATTTATTATTTTAGGGTGCCGAATATGAAAGCGTAGCACACATTTATATTTTAAGCCTCAGCTTTTTTCTCGTGAATAAATAAAAAATCTTTAAAATAAACAACTGAAAATTTGTGTTCATAGTGTGAAGGCTCGATTTTTCATCAGCATTTTTGACAAGCGAAAACACAATTGATGGTTAAAGAAGTCTGATCTAAGGAGAAGTACGCCCTGTATACCCGGAATCTTGCTTTTAGTCCCTCCGTTTTCCGCATTGCTAGAGCTGCTAGCCCTAGCAGTATCTCAGGGGAGCAGGGTATTAGCGGATGCGACTGTCACTTCGGGAGGGTGGCAGTAACGATTTGAAGGCAACCCCTGACGCTGGACAAAGTATCTACAACAAACATGCTTGACATTCTTCAGATCCCCATTCCATATGGTTCGCCTAACTCTGCTGTCCCTTTTTAACTCATAAGATAGCTCCTTGTAATTTCACCTTGTGGGATAGATAGTCTCTATCCCTGAAGAGTATACTCCTTAGTGCTGTCAAAATATACTGAAGAAGTAAGGAGCATCGCAAAATTAAAGTTAATCAACGTCTTTTTTGGGGAAAAAACTATATTTTTTCCAAAACTGCACGATATTGACAAATAACACAGCCACACAGAAAAAGTTGTCCTAGCCTTAATAAAATACCTCAAAAGTAGCAAAATAGCTGTTTTTACGTGAACAAAGTTCAACAACAAAATTACAAACCTTATATCTAATTCAGAGTGTACTAAATCTCATGTGTTTTGATACGTATCAGTTAAACTTTCTTTTGTTTTTCTGCGACAAAACACGTGTATTTTGAAAGACGAGAAGTTGCCTCAATAAAACTTTGTTACTCTAAAAAATTTCCTGAAATAAATTTGATCGTTTTTTTCTGTGTGAGCGAGCATTGAATACATTTCTAAAATTACACAATCGCTGATCTGAGATTTGAATTCAGTACTTGACATAGTTTATAGCTGTGACTATATCATCGCGGCGAGTGTCTAGATAAACGGCATTTGTTTTAAGCTTTATCTGCGATTTTCATATGTTTTTTAGGTTAGAGTCAAATCTAGACCTGTTTGCCATATTTAGATCGCAAATTCAAATTTAGCGTATCAAAACGCATAGGGCCCAGTACATTTTGACTGAGATTTTAGGTTTTTCATTTTTTTTGTTTAACTTTGGAGACAGAAAAACAGTTATTTATCCAGTTCTAAGGTGTTTTATTGAGGTTAAGGCTAAACCCAGACCCGCCCGACAAATTCTGAGGGCGAATTTGAATTGAGCTCAAAATACATAGGGGTACATGCACTTTTCAAAATGTTTGGAAATCTGCAACACTTCTATAACACTTCTACAATACAAGAATAAGGTAAAATTGCAAACATGGTATTGGAATGGCGAAATTACAATATATATATTGTAAGTTATGTGAATCGTGAATTCATCGTCGAGTATTATTCATGGATTTGAAGAAATTCACTGAATTTATGTAATTTAAGGAATTCGTAGAATTGTGCAAATTCCCTGAAATCCCGGAATTCATTGAATTTATGGAATTCACGGAATTTATGTAATTCATTGAAATCACTGAATTAATGTTATTCATGTAATTCGCGAAATTCGCTAAATTTATGGAATTAACGGAATTCACTGTACTCAAGGAATTTCCAAAATTCATGGAAACTTTAGCAAAGTAAAATTCACTTCGTAGAAGGAATTTTTTCTTCAGTAGAGTCGCATTAAAATGTGATCCGGTTTTAGGAACGGTTTATGCGCCATGCGTCTCTATTCATAGATGTAGGAGGTAGTAAATAGCCTCCGTCAGATGCTCAGAGGTTTTGGAAAATCAAAAAAAAAAAAAAAAAACTAGCTTGGTCGTTTTCATGTAAAAATACAAAATGCCGAAAATTAAAGCTTATGTATTTTGTGGCGGGAGGCTGATGTTTTCAGGTACGGTTAAACATCTGGGAGAAATTCTAAATGGCAAATTAACATGACTGCGACGATTGCAAATGCTAGCGTTTAGGGGTTTGACGGTATTAATAAGGACTACGCCCACAGCGGCGACAGGATTTATGATCTGTGAAGATACCCTACATGCTGCGAGAACTGCATGATCGGGAAACGAAATGGACCACCTGGCAAAAGTAGATACATGAACTCAGAGAACTAGGCACACTACACTTCCGAATGATGTTAAGTCACTCCTGATGCTCGAGATGAGGCTAGATAAAATAACAAAACGCTTGAACGTCCCCAAGGTTTTTCCTGTCTGCATTCCAAGCAGGGATATGTAGAAGGAAAACGGCAACCCGCTTCTTCGAAGGCCGACCTGATATACTGATGGCTTCAGGGAAGCCGGAGGGTCAGGAGCAGAAATATATGTCTGGGAATGCAAAATGGCCTTAAACCGAATTGCTGAAAAAATAAAGGACTCTCATATGAGTCCCTTGGAAAAATGCGGCATGGCAATTGAATACATAGGATTGTAACCGGAACTGGCACTAGCCACTTTCGCTGCTTCGGTCCTGCCATCAAAAGCTGGATAGACGAAATCTATCCTTGGCTGTACGTACAGAATGGACAGAGTGCGGGAAATCCTGGGTTTGTCAAAGAAAGACGTAAAGACAGTGGTTCAGATGCTGACTAGGCATAACCACTTCAATTAAATTATGCATATATTGAGGTATAACCCCACGAAAAAATACGGGAAATTCGACCTGAGGAAATTACAACGCGATCAATGATTGACATGCTAAGCTTTATCAAGAGGTCTAGGGTCAACTACTGAGAGCAAATATTTAAAGGTGTAGCACAATATGCTCTTCAGCTTGAGCTTCAAGGGAGCGTCACTGGAGCTTCTTGTCCATCTTAAGACTAACTAACGAACTAAAATCTACCAGAAATAGTTCATAAATGGAAACCGGCAAATCGAATTTCGAAGATTCATTGGTCCTAACGATAAAGCAATTATCTTTCTGGTAGAATGCAATACATACGTTTCCGGGCTAACCCAAAAAGTCATCTGGGAGTAAAAATAAACACATGGAGAGGTAGAGTGCCGTTTTATTATGATAAAAATTTAGACATTTCTAAATAAAGCTTAAGTGAAAAGTCAATTGATCGCGAATGTTCAAAATGAAAATCACGGTGCTCTGCAGTCTGTGTACTATAAACTTATTTTTAAATACCTAAACTGAGATGTAACTACATATGCTTTTTTACTTCAATTTTTTTTAAATAAATCATTTTTTCACCGAAAGTGACAAGTTTCTTATTATTTGTTACCTTATTTTAAATCTTCCCTTTTACAGCAAGTTATAGTTTTTCAGGCATACTTCTTACATGACAAAATTGTCGCCCGTCAGCGTGTGACAAATTTCAAGTAATGATTAAAGCTTTTCTTCCTTGCGACGTTTTGGGCTGATCATATGGAAACTTACTTTTACATAGAAATAAGTAGCGTAAAAAATGTACCCGTTAGTTATAAGTTAGTATTATGTTTGTATTTGCCTTAAAACTTGATTACTAAAGTCAATAGGAACGCAATCAGGAAAGCGAGTAAGACGTCACTGGGGCCACGGGATAATTTCGCGACATCCGCGAGACCAACCAACCATCCTTTCAATATCCCCTCTTTAAACACGGTAGCCACTACACGACATCGCTACCCCGGTTTTCGCGAAGAGCCAGCTGTCATCGCAATATCCCCGCTCTCCTCATTGTGCTGCATTTTAATAGGCGATTTTAAATTGATCGATTGATGCTAATGAAATATTGATAAAAAAAGAACAACTACATGACCGGAAAAATACCCCTAATAAATATTATTGTAGACGAGGTTAGTCAACCCTACACCGTCTAGCAGAAACTTTTAGGAGACTCATTTAAATTTAAACCACTGGTTTACAATCTTGGCTTAAAAGTTTATTCCGTTCGCGTGACGTTCTTCGAAGACTATAGCAAGACTATTTCAAATCTAGAGCAGCGAGGCTTTCAATATTATTTATATAAAAGCATTGACTCTCCACCTATCAAACTAGTTCTCAGGAATATCCCCATCGCGCACCCAAAGGATTTAGTACACTCCGAACTCCAAGAGGAAGGGTTTACTATTACGTCAGTTGCTCGCATGAGAAACCGACAAACCAAGAAAGCCTTACCAATGCTTCTGATAATGGTTCCGAATACCACTTAAGCAAAATAACTTCTTAACCTGTAATCTATTGCATATATAAAAATAAAAGTTGAGCCCTATGTTAAGCCCAAGGAAACTTCCCAGTGCTTCAAGTGCCAAAGATTTCATGACGTCTCTGACGTGTTTCACGCCACTCCACGCTGTGTGAAGTGCGATGGCGCGCACCAGAGCTTCGTATACAAAAAAGATCCCACATCTCCTGCCATTTGCGCTAACTGTGCTGGGGACCACCCCGCTAACTACAGAGGTTGCTCTGCTTTTAAAAAAAGCCTTCAGAAAACCTTTAACGAATAATTTCAAAACTTATAAAGAAACAGCTCCTAATAAAACAGCGGCACAGACAGCACCGAAAGAAACCCCTACTCGTAAACACACCCCACAAGTCACTGTCAAATCACAGGAAAAATTAAAATTCTACAACGCTGCCGTCGGATATACTTCAGAAGTGCATGCAACCAAACGTCAAACTGTGCAACCATCTAAAACAAGGTGAATTAGTAGCACACGCGCTAAGCCACCTATTGCCAAGAAAGTTCTAGGTCCACAAATTAAAACTACTCCAACTATTGTTCCGATCAAAAATACTCCCTCTCAGGATATCAAATTAAGTCTTGAAAATTTAATAAAAAGAGCAACAACCTTAACCACTGATATTATAAGACGAAAAATAAATATTACCAAATCTATAAATTCAACCGCCGAGATTATAAGTAATTTACTTTCACTTGCTATCGAAAATGGCCATCTTCAATAACTATACTTTAAAAATAATTTTTTGGAATGCTCAAGGTATCCTTAAAAAAAGGCATGAATTAGCAACATACATCTACAAAAATAAAAAAAAAACAATTTGCTTGCTAAATGAAACTTAACTTTGCGAAACCATAAATATCAATCTAGTTCGCGGCTACAAATTATACCGAAATAACACTAATAGAGGTACTGTGATCTCAATCCAAGAAAATATTGAGAACCACGAACAGATAATTCCCGAACTTGAAGCCCTTGAAGCTACGGCTATACAAATAAAAATTCACGGGAAACGGTACGCCATCGTTTCGCTCTACCAGACTCTTTCCCGAAAATTTACAAAAAATTTTTACAGAGAAATATTTAAGCTTGTACCCTCAGTAATAGATGCATGGGACCTAAATGCCAAACACTTAGATTGGAATAGGAGAACAACTAACAAAATTGGAAAAGAATTATTCGAATTTGTCAATGATAAGAATTTCTCAGTTTCAGTACCAGATTCGCATACTTTTGACCCTCACAACAGCAAACATAAATCTGACCTTATTGACTTTGCAATTACCAAAAATAACTTCTATACAAATGACACTTGCACCATTAACGAATTAGACTCAGATCATCGACCAGTTCTTCTAAACCTTTTTAAAAATTGCGAAAAAGCTCCAGTTACGCCTCGCTATAATTTTGCAAAAGCTAATTGAAACATTTAACTTGACCCTAGAAACACTTGTTAATTTTAAACCTTCCATAACAAACGCTAGCCACATTGACGAAGCCAGTAATCTTAACTCTAGTATAAAAACTGTCATTCACACTTCAGTCCCTCAGACCACCATTAACAAATACGATTCACCTCTCAGCCCCGAGATTGAAGACCTTATCCACACTCGCAATAAACTCTGCCGAACGCTTAAAAACACAAAAAGCTGTATTCTTAAAAACGTCATTAACCACCTTCCGAAAACTATTGAAATTGAAGTTGAAGAGCACAGATGCAAAAATGGGAATAAAGAAGTCGGTAAACTTCAAATCAAGGATAACTCTATATATCGTATGAATAAAGCCCTGACAAAGCCTCCAACTAATATTACTCCTCTCAGAAATCCAGACCAAACGTTCGCGCTCTCTCCTATCGATAAAGAAAATCTCCTAGCGGAAAATTATGAATGCAGCTTCGCTCCAAATGACGAGCCATCCGATCCTCAGCACATTGCGGAATGTGAAAAAATTGTTTCCGAGTTTCTCAAAATCCCAAGCACTGATAACTTCAAGAAAATAACCTATAAGGAACTAACCAAACAAATAAAACATACTAAGAATAAAAAAGCCTCTCGCGTAAACTTTCTTAAATTTCAATCGAAGAAAACATACTGGAACTGTTTTCCTCGATGTAGAAAAAGCTTTTGAAAGTGTCTGGCATGTAGGGCTCCTCCAAAAAACTAATATATTACAATTTCCCTACAAGTGGCCATCCATTATGGTGCTACAGGACCTGCCATCCACGGTGTTCAGACATCCACCTTCAACGGAGTCCAGGCTTCCGGGAACTTTTAATCCAGCGCTTTGACAACCAGGCCACACAAAGCCGTTTGTCATCTGCCTTATATTCACAGGAGCAGGGCGAAAGGGAGCCGGTGAGAGTCTTCCTACAGAAAAAAATACGACCGACCATGCGACAAGGGATTAGGGCAGCTGGAATACGGACGGCTGGCCTGAAAAAAAAATCAATAAGCATGAGAACGGCTGCGAGGACCAGGCTGAGATTTCCTCAAGTTCTCGTACAGTTTAATAATCACAACATTCATGCTCTCTTCGATTCTGCGTTAATGGATAATTTTGTTTATCCACGTCACCTGACAGATGAGCAGATTCAAAATCTGAAGCCCTGTCCTGAGAATGCCGATGTAGCCTTCAACGACGTATCAATGCATCTGATGGGCGAATTGATCGCGGAAATTTCCGTCAAGGATGTCTGTACGCTGGGAAAAATCGGCGCATCACAATTCGATTGACTGATATAACGCCGGTCACCGAGGCGAGTGAAATGGATTTTAATCAAATACAAACGTAACTTCCAACTGAGTTTGCCGATCAATTGAGGAGGATTCTGCAACAACGACGGTTTGCGTTCCACAAGGAAGGACATCTGTCCCAAACGCGATCTTTCACTCACAAAATTACGTTGACCTTAGACAGACCGATCAGACAGCGTGCTTACCCTTACTCTCAGAAGAAAAAGCGAATTATAGAAGAGGAAATTCAGTAAATGCTTGACCAACGAATAATTGAACCATGCGTATCCCCGCATTGCTCAGCAATCGTTCTAGCAAAAAATAAAAACGGGGAATCATGATTTTGCATAGATTCCGTCGCTTGAACGCCATTACAGATGATACCACGCAAGCACTTCCCTTGATCCAAGGCTCCTTGAAGGAGCTTGGTAATGCCAAAGTATTCACCATGATGGATCTGAAAAGCGGGTATTAGCAGGTGCCAATGCACCCTGAGTATCGAAAGTACACAGCTTTTTCGTTACCAAATGGGGGAATTTACCGTTTTCTTAAAATACCTTTCAGCCTAAAAAACGCCCCAAATGCCTTCCAGACCCTTATGTCTCAAATAGTACTCCAAGGATACATTAATAAATTTTGCATTGTATACCTCGATGACATAATTATTTATTCACAAAACTGGCGCTCGATGACGATGAGCAATTACTGCCACCAGGATTGGAATCGGGTCCCAGCACTTCCGGTGTCTACCTTGCTATTATCACGTTACTTAATTTCTATGAGGAAATACTACGTTTCTAACAAGAAGACGAGAAAATACGCCTGCTTGCAGCCCAGTGGCGCATTATCTCCTAAAAGGTCCATCGTTCTCCCCAAGAAGAGCGTTTCTTCCAGCGCTATAAAGTAGATAGCTCTGGCCTCTTGAAAGGGTGCGAGACCCGGCGGTCAATACTGGTACCGCAGAACTCCTACGGGGATTGGATGCGTAGCAACGTACGGTATTATGTGCGGACCTACCTCTTATGCGCCAGTTGTAAATCCTTCAGAACACCTAAAATTAATCCGCAGAGACCAAGACAACCTGAAGAAAACTAGGAAACCGTCGCCCTAGATCTAAAGGCGCCCTATCCTAAATAGCCTTGTGGTAAAAGATTTTTTCTTGACGTTACAGACTTATTTTCTACTTGGGTTAAGGCCTTTCCACTAGGAGACGGCAAAGCCCAGAAAATAGTCGAAAACACGGAGTCCGAGGTATTCCGGCGTAATGGTTATCTTTGGACCGTTCTTACCGACAACGGCATACAATTTACGGGGACAGTGTGGGAAAGCGCTTGCACCCGGTGTGATGCCGAGTCATGGACGACACCCACCTACTATCGACAGGCCAATCCGACTGAGCAAAGGAATCAAGAGCTCAAGAAAAGAATGCGTTTAAATCTTCATGTCCAAACTCACCAGAATTGGGACAAAAACATCCATTAGATCCTCTTTAACCTACCTAATCGCAGAAATTTGGCCACGAGTAATACTCCGAGTGAGGTGCTTTTCGGCACTTCCACGAAAATACCCGGAGAATGGGCGTTTTAAGAGTTGCCCGTCGTCAAACCTTAGCTTCAATGTGAGAAGATTGCAGAGGAAGTATGGAGTCATCAGGCCCAAATCAATAACAAATATCACCCCAGCCAAGGAAACCTCCACGCTATCAAGTGGTTGATATGGTATGCGGTTGGACACACTTCTTGTCCGATAAGGAGCGCGGATTCAATGCCGCCCTCGCCCCGAAGCGGCAAAGGTCATATCAAGTCTTACAGCACATAGGCGGCGAAGTCTACCAGGTATAAATGGAAAACCGTCTTATAAAAATCACCGGAACGCAGATGCTTCCATTTTATCAGCGTAAAGTACGCAAATCTCTCTCCTCTGGGCCAGGAGTGACTTGTAGCGTTTAGCAGGATACAAACTATTCAATCCTCGGCACACTAAGTGAAAGAGACGAACGAGCCAACGATTGCTCAATGGCGGACAAGGCCCTCGGATGAGGAACCACCTGGTGTTCAAGTGAACAAACGCGTCTTTATTCACAAAACTGGGCATCACGAAACTAACACGCTTTCCAATGCGTCGTTGGGCACTTCACGGGGATCCAGAAACCGAAAATCTCTCAAGGAAGAGACTTCCGACCCAAGCATGGCTCAAGGGCGAGCGAGTGCCTCGGATGAGCAACTACCTGGCGTTCAAGGAACGAGTGCTCCGACGAGGAGGAAGCCCGTACGACTCCGAGGGAGACTGAAGAGACCGCCACGACGGGAGGATCTTCCACCTTGATACGACTTCCCGCCTCGTATTAAGTAGAGCTTTCGTATTGTAAAAACATGTAAATAATAAAAAAATAAGCAATTCGTAGATTTAATACCTCATCCTTTCTTTTATTTATAGCTTTAATGCGATTGTATTGTAAAAAGTAAACTTAGCCTTTTGAGCAATTTTTTATTATTTTCACACGTAGGGCGATTACCATACTTTATACATATATACGCACCCATTTAAACCCACAGACAAGTGATTCGCCTGTAATTCTTCGGGTCACCTAAGTTTCGAATTCAAATATGTTACGAAAATACGGGCAAAATGATGATGTGTCAAAAGAAAATTCTTCAAACAGAAGGTCTTGATATCATCTGTTCCCGGAGCGGCATAATTCTTTATCCCTCTTGATACTTTTTTCCACTTCTCGGCAGTGATGAATGGGCATTCTTCATCAGGTGTTATAAGGGCATCACACAGCTTCTTGAAGCTATTTATGTTCTCTGAGTCTTCGTCCAGCCTATCCTGCACTTCGTAGATTTCTCTCCAAAATACTTTCACCTCCTCTGGTTTAGACCGATGGTCGACAGCAACTAAAGGGTCTTGAAAGAGTCGAGATGGGTCAGAGAAAAACTGTTGATATTTATCCACTTCTCTCTCCGCTCCAGACTTCTCTTGGCGTCAGATAGTATCCGTATTCTCTTAACAATATGCTGCTTGATGGTAAGCAGCTTTGACTTGTAAAGTGTATGATAACGAGTCTAGAGTTTGCGCACGAACTTTCGAACGTTTATACCGTGCGTTGTTTGGCTTTCAATTTTCATTCTCGTTTTTTTTTAATTTTGAAAATGCTGTAACTTTGGTACTACGAATTTTATCAAAAGAATTCATCGGGATAGATTCTTTGTCTTTTTGCGTACTACAATCAACTGTACACAGAATTTTTAAATCTTGGAGAAAGAAAATGGTCTCCACCTTTTTGTCATTGCTCTTACTTTTTGAATTTAAATCGAAAATGGCGGGCTAACAAATCTGATATTCATTATAAAACAGAGAATATACCAATGGTTGATTCAATTTTTTAATTCTTCCAAAAGTTCTGGTGCTAACTAGAGCTGAGCAGTGTTCTCAATCTTATAAAAATTTTAAACTGCTCTTGCGTCGCGCCGACAACCCGATTGGTCACTGTTAGCGCGCTGATTTTGAATTATATAAAAATTTATATTTAATATTTATGATAAATAATGATTGAGGAATGCTTAAATAGAATTTTCCCTATACTAAAATAATATTTTGTAATAACAGATACAAAAATTTGATTTAAATGAAATAGTGGTTATGAATTCCGAGTTCAGAGAAATAAACCAATTTTATTTTTCCCAATCATTCATCTCGTCTCTTTTATGTTTTAAAATTAAATTTTTGTTTATTTCTGACAATGTAACTTAAAATTGAATCACTATAATTACCAAAAATGGATAAAGAATAATTAATTACTGCTCTGATAAATGTGATACCGCACATTTTTGAATAACTTGATACTTATACTATTAAAACGAATATTTTTTTTAAACTAAAACTTCCTATTAACTTTCTTTTAACATTGTCAAACATTCAAAATGCTAAATTTAAGAAATTTTTTTTTCTGAAGTCAGAATGAATAACGATTTTTGCATGAAAATTAAATTATTTTTTCTTCCGTTACTCTAAAGTTCGAATTTAAGTTTAAGAAATTACTTTCAATGCATTTTCCAATTATTATTTATCATGAATATTAACTCTGAATATTTATATAATTCAAAATCAGCACGCTAACAATGACCGATAAGGTTGTTAGCTTGACATAAGCTCATTTTAGAAAGCGGAAATCAATTTGAGGGAGAGGGTGGGGGTTTAATCCAATAATACTGTGCAGACAGATGCGCAGTACCATGACTTTAGTACATATAGCTATTCAGTCAATAGGGCTGTACTTTTTATGATTAAAACAAAAACTACGCTGGAATAATTCCAAATTACTTCTGGAATAATTCCAAATTTTGTTATGACAATTTTGTAGGGTGTCCAAAATACAACGTTTTTCTTTTTCTGAGTTTTTTTATATCTTGCATTGTTTTGCTTGAAATGTTCGTTTTTGTTTGTTATTTGGAATATTATAAATACTCTAACACTTCTAATTTGTTTTCTATCAAAAAAATTATTAGGATAAATTGTTCGTCTTTTTCAATATCACTAATAGTCGTACATAGAATTTTCAAATTCAGATAAAACGTGTTCTGAAAAATTTAGAAAATTTTTTCACTTTTTGAATTTTCATCCGAAATGTCTGGCCAACAATTGAAAACAATCTGAACTTCAATTCAAAACACTAAAAGAGAGTACCATAGGCCAATCCAATCTTTCAATTCTTTCGAAAGTTATCGTACTAACTAACTAAAAATCTACAGACCCACAGAAAGACACACACGCATAGCTAGGCAGAAAGACAAATTCGTAAAAACCTGTTTTTCGGATGGAAAATTGATTTTTTAACAAAGTTGTTTAATTTTTAACGAAAGAAGTTAATTTTTAACTA
The DNA here is from genome assembly GCF_010883055.1 of Belonocnema kinseyi. Classification (NCBI taxonomy): domain Eukaryota; kingdom Metazoa; phylum Arthropoda; class Insecta; order Hymenoptera; family Cynipidae; genus Belonocnema; species Belonocnema kinseyi. The sequence continues at coordinate 108,333,358 of NC_046665.1, read as the reverse complement.
AGAAAAATCAATTTTTATCTAAAAATTTTTCAACACAAAAAGATGAATCCTCAATCAAAAAGATATAAAACTATAAGTTTCAAACTTAAAAGGATTGTATTCAATAAAAATAAGTTGGCCTTTTTTATTTGTTAATATTAATAATTCAGTTAGCATTTTAGGGGATCCGCGGGAATACTTATTTTGAATAAACATTTAATTTCATTGTGTTCTAATGTTATGTTGTCAAATAATGTAGTGACACAGTATTTTTTGAAAATTCTGCTATTTTGTGAAAAATCAATTTTTTGAATTGAAAATTTGACTATCATTTTTATTTGAAAATGTATTTGTTTAATTTGTAAATTTTTTTAATGAAAATTTACCTTTCTCAGTTAAAAAAACATATACATATTTTGGTACAAATTTATTCTTCTTGTTTAAAGTTCATCTGTTTCAATTAAAAATTAATTTGTTTCGTTAAAAATGATATTTTTATTCAAAGATCTTTTCTTTTTATTTAATATGATGCGTATATATAAAGACTTAACCTTCCATTTTCGTTAAAAATTAATCGTTCGAGTAGAAGATTCAATTTTATAGATAAACGTACCTGTATTATATTCGAAATGAAACTATTTTTCCAAACAAAATTTTTGTTGTTATAAACTTATTTCTTAAACTGTCAACTTATTACAGCCAGCTCCGCTTTTGTTTGTTCACGCCTGAGTGACAACCGCAAATCTCGCGCACCCCGCGCAGCTCCTGTTTCACCTACCAGCGGCGCGGCGTCAATTCTGGGAAGGGCTATAGAGGGGAGGGCTATTGAAGAGTTTCACTGTACTTGTTCTTAACTTTAATTTTTTGCTTAAAAAGTGAAATATTTTGCTGAGACTTTGTTTTTAAAGAGTGTATGATAATTATTTTTTACTGAGAATGTAACTATTTCATTTTTGGTTAAAACTTGATCTTTTTCTCTTAGAAATTCAACTATGTGGTTGAAAATTCGTCAGGATTTTAAAGCAGAATAAATTTGAGGTGCAGCTGATTAGATCGTCCTTCGTGAAGTCAGGTAAACTCGGGTTTGTATTCGCCAATTTTCTGATTTACGCGAGGCTGGTCTTCGCAAGAGCAAAGTGGACGACATTAGCATAAGTATTCTGCCTTTTTTCTGAAGACAAAATGATGTTGGAAGTCTTTGACTACATTCTAGAGATCGCAAACTCTTGCGATAATTTTTGCGACTTCTTGAAGAGATAAAGCAGCAGAATTATTGCCGCATTGTGTAAACAAAGATCTTGGTTGTTCATCGCTAAGTAATTTTTAGACGCCTTTGCTTCTGCCGGACAGATTTTGCCCTCCGTCAAAACATTTTACACAAAATTTGTGTAAAGCAATGCTCTGTCTCCAAAACACATCTTTTATAGCAAATGTCTGAACTAAAGTAGTTTACATCTTTTATAGCAAATGTCTGAACTAAAGTAGTTTTTGGTTAGACTAAAACTACTGCTTCAATGCAGGGATATCGGGTATTCTTTCTTGTAGAAGTTCCATGAAATTTCCTGAATATGTTTACGGCCTCGAATAGCTAATTCAGATTGTCGCAACATTTGGAGGATTCTGATTATCACCATCAAATATTTTTGAGCTTTTTTTGATCTGCCTGCATCTCAGCTTCTTTTTGATTAATAACAGGCTATTCATTTTTTCGATGCCATTTAAAATTTGAGAAACACGTATAATTGCATCTTCTGTCGTTAGTTCCAGGAAAGTTGTGATTCACAGAAGGTTGCTTCTGTTCAACAATTGCTTTTGAACCAACCCATATACCTTCCTTCCTTGCTCGTGCATGCTTCTCACTTCATCTATGTTTAATCCATGCGTTTTGAAATACCTTTCCCTTTTCACCTCCATCTTCCTACCCCCACGTCTGTTCTCCTTTTCCCACCAGTACTCCCTAAGCAGGTTACTGCCCCGCTCTTTCAAAAATTTCTCCTTATATTTACACGCTAGACTCCACGCTAGAATCCCTAAACTCGTTTTTCCTGTCTCCCTCATGACAATATAAATCGGCGTATTGCTTGCTAATCCCAGTGCTCACTTTGCATAACTCTCCTGTATCCTATATACCTCCTCACTTACCTTCCACCTCCATCCCTCCACTGCGTAAAATAAGACACTTATAAATAGCGAATCAAACAATTTTATTCTCCTTACGAAATCGTCTGCGAACAACCTCTTCTTTAGCCCCCACACCTGCCTCTTCACCACATTAGCCCTTCTCACCCTCTCTTTTATATGACTATCTACTTCCCATTCCTCCGAAACAGGAGACCTAGGTACACCAACTCTTTCACCTTCTGTACCTCTTATCGCTTCCACTTCCACTCCTTTCCCTTATCTCTGCCACCTCCTTTCCAGAACACCAGAACCTTTGACTTGTTTGCATTTAAACTTAACCTATTTTTGTCTAAGTATCTACTTAACCTTTTTATTCTCTCCTTTAAAGCCTTTTCGCTCTTTGCTAGCAGCACTATGTCATCTGCATTTGCGAGTGACCATATCCTGACTTTTTCTACCCTTACTCCGCCTATAACTCCGGCCGCTAGCTTACTTTCCATATCCCTTTTGGTTAATTCTTTATCTACCATGTGCTGCAAGACGTAAATATTATAAATAGTACTCCTTCCCTCCCTAAGGTCCGCCTGCGTCTCCGGCAATATTTCTTGCACCTCACTATCCTTCCGCAGCCTATCTACCAACACCATCGCGTATATTTTGTATACCGTATTCATTAGAATAATTCCTCTATAATTTTTTTCCCTCGCCCTATCACCTTTCTTATACAGTTATATAATCAACCCTTCCCTCCACCATCTTGCGAATTTCTCTCCCCTTCATACTTTCTTCACCAAACCCTTTAATCTCTCTTTTACATTTTTTGTGCTAAACAGCGACCTTTCGTTCTCTACACCGTCCAGTCCTCCTACCTGAGATTTTTTCAGCTTCCTTATCTGTTTCTCTATCTGCTTGTCATTTAGTTGCTCTTCATCTACCTCCCTCGTTCTTCTAATCCTAATCTTACTGTCTCTTCTCACTCACTTTTGTCAAATTATTGAATTTTATTAAATCGTTGCTCATTTTTTTTAGCAAAAACATTTCCTACAACTCTGCTGATTCTATTTTTTCAATTGTTAGTCAATCAATTAATACAATTATTTGTTTTGAAAGTGTTTTCTGAAGCCGTTGAACGAGATAGAATTATAGGCGGTTATATAATTGAGCCACACAATTTCATCCTCATTTATATATCTGAATCTGATATTCAAACTACGAAGATACGTTTTTCCTCCAGTTACACCACTTGGATTGAAAACAAAACATCATATTCTGGATCCCATGCCAGCCGCTGACCAAATTGTATTATTAGCGTGTAATGGCGACGTCTTTGCATTATTAGGAAAAACATCAAGCAAAACCACGCAGCTTCGTCCAATATTGACATCTATTTTTTGGATCCCAAAACGAGTTAAAATAAACATAAATAGCGGCGCGGTAAAAGAATTGACCGCACAAGAAATCGCGGAATGTCCAGTAACTTCGAAAGGGTCAATCCCTGAAGAATATCCTCCTTAGTGCTGTCAAAAAATAATGAAGACGTAAGGAGCATCACAAAATTAAAGTTAATCAACGTCTTTTTTTTTTAAATCGATTTTTTTCCAAAACGGAACGATAATGGCAAATAACACAGCCACCCAAAAAAGAAGTTGTCGGATCTCGGTATGAGACACATGTACCCCTATGTATTTTAATGCACTAAATTTAAACCCGCCTTCAGAATTTGTCCAATGGGTCCAAATTTAGCCCTAACCTTAATAAAACACCTTAAAACTGGCTAAATAGCTGTTTTCACATGAAAAAAGTTTAAATTAGATCTGCTGGGTCGATGTAGGTTGTATATTTAAATACATCGCAATAAAAGACATAAAAAAATGTACGTTTTCACACAGATTTGACAAGTAAGTTTTTCAGTGAAGGGAAAAATCAGCTTTATTTGCGCGTTTCAGATGTTTTTTTAGGTTAGGGCCAAACCTAGACCTGTTTGCCTAATTTAGATCGCGAATTCAAATTTAGCCTGTCAAAACACAAAGGGTCCAGTACATTTTGACAGAGATTTTAGGTTTTTCATTTTTTTTAACTTTGCAGGCGCAAAAATAGTTATTTAACCAGTTCTAAGGTGTTTTATTGAGGTTAGAACTAAAGCCAGACCCGCTGGACAAATTCTGAGGGCGAATTCGAATTGAGCGCATCAAAATACATAGGGGTACATACACTTTTCATAATATTTGGAAATCTACAAAACTTCTATAACACTTCTACAATACAATACTAAGGTAAAATTGTATACATGGTATTGGAATGACGAAATTGCAGGACACGTATTGTACGTTATGTGAATCGTGAAGTCACCGTCCAGTATTATATTTGATCTATTAGAGTTCTTGCAAGACGAAAATTATGCACAATGAATGCACAGTATTATTAGAATTCAATAAATTTACGAAATTTGTGAAATTGAAGGAATTCCAAAAATCTATGGAAATCATTCAATTCGCGGAATAAATGGAATTCAAGGAATTCACGAAATTCATGGATTTGAAGAAATTCACTGAATTATGTAATTCAAGGAATTCTTAGAATTCTGTGTATTCCCTGAAATCCCGCAATTCACTGAATTTGCGGAATTTACGGAATTCACGGAATTTACAGTGGATTCCAGGAATTAATGGAATTCAATTAATTCACTTAAGTCAAGGAATTCAATAAACTTGTAGTTTTCAGTGATTTCATAGAATTTACGTAATTTACGGAATTCATGGAATTTTCTGGATTCATGCAATTCATAGAATTCGTTAAATTCCGTAAATTGTTTGGATTTTGCGAATTCCTAAAATCCCGTGACTTCCATCAATTTTGTGAATTTTAAAAATCTCGAGAATTCCATTAACTTCGTCAATTACATAAATTTCACGAATTTCATTGATTCTTTGAATTTCGTGTATTAAATGAATTTTGTGAATTCCATGAATTGCGTAACTTTCATTAATTCTACAAATCATATTAGCTCCGCGAATTCCACGAATTCAGTGAATCTCTTGAATTTCATGAATTCCGTATATTACGTACATTTCATGAATTTTTTGAAGTCTGTAAATTCTTTGATTTTCATTAATGCCGTGAACTTAATCTATCAGATGAGTTTAGTGAATTTTAAGAAATTGTTGAAATTCGTGAATTCCGCAAATTCTGTGAAATTTTCGTTGCTAGAATTGTTTATTATATCCAATTAAACATAGTTTACATTAATGCGCAGTTTATTCATTTATTAATATGTAATTAAAATACAATTCATTTCATTAAATTTACAATTATATTCTTTTGTTGATAATATATAAACAATCATTTTGCATGAGAAAACCTTCTAACCCATTTTAATGTATAAAAGAAATATTTTTAAACAGTTCTAGTTTTATTTAATTCCAAAATATGGGGTACCTATGCATTGTCAAGACAAAACTCAGTCAATTCCAAGAATTGTTTTATCGGAATAAGAATTGTTTTACCTTGTAATGGAAGGTTTCGAAAACGATATTATTTCTAAATTATCTTTTAAACCTATTTTATTTTTTAGGTACTTTGATGATATTTTGACATGCATTCCTGAAAATAAAACCAATGAACTTTTGTCTAAATTTAACTCTTATCAGCCTAGATTGAAATTTACAATTGAAACTGAAAATAATATCAGAATTAATTTCCTAGACATCACTATTTACAAAGAAAATAATAATTGAATAACTAATTGGTACCGAAAGGTACCAATTAGGAAGGTATGTCAATTTTCATTCTAATATTTCTATAAAAGACAAAATTTCAGTCATTTATAGTCTTGTGGATAGGGCTATCACACTTTCACACATTAAATTCCAATCACGAAACTTGCATATTGTAGAAAAAACTTTAAAAATTAATAATTGTCGGAAAAATTTCACAAAAAAATATATTAATAAAAGATTGGGTGTTTTAAAAAACAGCAATTTGTCAGCCACGATTCAAATCATGGATCAAACGTTAAATTTGAATAAACTCATTGTTCTTCCTTTTATTAATAGCCTTACTAGCTTCTACAAAAAATTGTCAAAGAATTGAATATTTTAATTGTTTTTAAATATGAGAAGAACCCGTTCCATTGTTTCACTAAAAATAAAGATAAAGTTGCTACAGATTACAAAACTCATATTGTTTATCTTGTTCCGTGTGAATGTGGTTGCGTTTTACATTGGCCAGACTGAATGTTCTTTCAAGGACAGGATTATAGAACATAAAAATGATTGTAGAAAAGTTTCTAGAGGTACAGCACTGGTCGTTCACTCTCATACTTTTGATCATAACTTTCACTTTTATGCTAGAATATTGAGTACTGAAAGTAATTACAAAAAACGTAATTTTAAAGAAATGTTTCAAATAATTAAACATAGAAATTCTGTTAACAAACGTACAGACACCGATTTTCTTAGCGACATATATAGTTGTCTTATATTAGCCACTAATTAGTTTTATTTGGGTTACTTTTGAGTTTTTGAATTTACCGCTCTCTGTCATTTAAGAACACATGACTGATAGTTTCAAGTAGGTTTGTGAACGGTATAATGCTTATCCCCACTCTTGGACAAGGGGTCATGGTATAAAGGAGTAATGCCTATTGTGAGCGTGGTCACTTTTCCACATTGAGATTAGGGATTTTACACATGCTTGTAAAATTACAACGCTGCATATCGTAACATAACCTAAATTCTGTGAGAAACCTACGTTGGACCTCGGTAATAATCGAGCCCACATTCAACGTTGGGATTTTCCCAAAATAGTAAACTCGCAACAGTTTTTGAAAATTCAATACGATATGTAGTATGTGAGAATATACACGTAAAATTATCAAAAAGAAATGGAAATTATCCAATGCGCATGCAGAGAATTCCAATACTATGTAAAATCACAAGTCTCAAGAATGTGGAAAATGGAAAAAAATTACGAGTTAATTAAAATTTTTTCTGAATTAAATATTTAAAATAAATATATTGTTTACTTTTTAAATATTTTTTTCAATACAGATTGAAGTAAAAATATATTTTTTTAATTGAAAATGAAATAGTTTCAACTAAAAAATGTTCTGCCCTATGTTAAACGACAATTATGTTACTTGTTAAATTAGTTTAAAAATTTTTTTTAATTTCACACATTTAAGAATTAAAATGACCTACATTTTTAACAATGGTTTTTGATTAATATTTTATTTTAAATTGTACTTTAAATCTCCCGTCGAGAGAACTATAGGTCTGTCAGAGATGGTATAAGCAAGCCTCAGAATTCTGCGTCATAAATCTTCAGCAATCGTGATTACAGATATGCTTTTCCAAACGAGCACTTGTAAGTTTCGTTCAAAACAGATGAAGGGTATTTTAAGGTAAATATAGTGATTATAACATTGAAAAAAAACAGCATAATCGTACTTGTCCAAGTTATTCCATTGTCGTCTCTGTTTTGAGGTTATATTACCGCATTCGTATTTTCAACATTGCAATAAACTTGGATAATTATAATCATGTTTATTTCTTTTTTAATATTTTAAAATCGTTAAACTTGCCTTTTCTTCGAACTTCTCATATTCGCTTTGAACGAAAGTAACAAAATCTTGCGAAGAAAAAAATTCGAAAAATACCATAACCTATAAATTAACAATCATTTGTAAATTTACAACATTACCACACTATTGTTTTCTTCTTCCTGTGGTACATTTTTAATACTAAATTGTATTTAAAAAATTCTGTTAGGATCCAGTTATGGTTTTTGCTTTCGATTATGTATCCTGGTGAGGTCCGGCGTTACAGGACGAAAGCTAGTTTTTTTTGTTGTCTAATAAACATGAGTGAAATTTGGATATTCTCGACTAGTAGATCAAAAATGTCGTAAGATCGACCTTTAAAATTTATCGCCCTAGTCAACAACCTAACATCTCAACTATATTATTGACTTATGTTTATTTTCCATCCTAAATACTGCTTCTAAGAGATAGCAATGCATTCTTAATCAAGAGAAAGTTTTTTGTTATTCAAAGTTCCTATTTTGTATCAAAAATTATTTTTCTTCTTAAATTTTTATATTATTGCGTTTTTTCTATATTTGAAATTTTAATTTGTGAAAAAATGTAGACTATCAAATCTAAAGGTTACAATTCACAACTTGCAAAACGGAAAGATTTACATTTTTTATACCTTTTTTCAAGATTAAGGTTTTATAATTGGAGAAATGTTTGGAAGATTTTGTACGTTTCCTGAATTAATTAAAAATCTCTAAATTCCTCGAATTCTCTGAAATCCTTGATTTTTTTGAATTTCCTGAAATCTTTGAACTTTGAATCTTTCAAATTTTCAAAATATATAAATTTGTTGAATATCCTGCGTTTCTTAAATATTTTAAATTTGGTGCATTCTCAAAAATCTCGGAACTCCTGAATTTTTTTTAAATCATTCAATATGCTAAGTTTACAAAATTTTTTGAATTCTCTCAATTATATGAATTCGTCAAATATTTTGAAGTCCTAAAATTTCTAGATTTTTCTTAGCTCCGCACATGCTTTGAAATTCAGAAAATTGTCTAAATTCCCGGAAATACCTGAATATTCTGAATGTAAGTTTCTGAAAATTTTTGAATTCCTTGAACTCTGAAATCTTTTGATATTCTATATTTCTTGGACTTCTTGAATTCCTGAAATTCTCTTACTTCACTGAATTCCTTGCTTATGTGTAATTTAAAAAATTGCCTAAGTTCAATGAATTTCTTCAATATCTTAAATTCAGAAAAATGCATGAACTTAGAACATTCCTGAAATAAAAAAAAAATGTCTGAATTCCTTTAATATTCTAAAACATCTTGAATTCTCGAAGTTCCTAAATTCATTTAAAATGGTTTAAATTTCCCAACATTCAAAAGACTTCAAAATAATCCAAAGAATACAAAAGGATTCAGAAAAATTAAAGTAAATTAGAGAATTCAGAAATTTTAGAAATTCAGAGGAATTTAGATGCATTTAGGAAATGTATAAATTGAAGAGCATTTAGAATATTTTAGGAATTTAAAAAACTAAAAGGATGTTAGGAATTCCCTGAATTTAGAAATTTTCTGAATTCGTGCATGATTCCGATTTCATGAAATTCGGAGAACTTAGGGAATTTAAGAAATTTAAAACGATCAAGAAATTCATTGGTGTGAGAGAATATCAGGAACTGAGAGAATCTAGAAAATTTAGAACATTGAAGGATTTCAAAGAATTCACGAAATTCAAAGATTTTGAGGAACTGAGAAGATTTCAGAAAATTTCACGGATTTTAAAGCATCCAGAGAAATCAGAGGATTAAAGGAATTTGAGGACACTTTAAATCATTTTAGAAATGCAGGTTGTTCAAAGTCTTTTAGACACTCAGCATATTAACAGATTTAAAAGAATTTCAGGGATTCCGTAATTTTCAAAAATCCACAAAATATTAAATATTTAAGAAATTAACGTATTTTAGGAAATTTAGATAATTTCCGGGATATCCATTAATTTCTTCAAAAGAATTCCAAGTATTTCGGGAAGACAAAACACTCGAAAAACTTCGAAAATTCTAAATATTTAAGAATTCCGTAGAATTTAGAGAAATAAAAGATATCAGAGACTTTAAGGACATCAGAAATTTTAAGAATTCAAGGATCTCAGAGAATTGGTCAGAATTTTCGGGACTTCAGAGCCTTCATGGAAGTCATAGTAGTCTTCTATTTTTATTCGCTTTTATTTATCAATTATTTTTTTGCACGTGCTCCATTTAACTCTTTTTTAAACTGAAAAATATGACAAACTTGAATTCAGTGTACTCCTTATAAATTGTTCAAATGACCTTGACTTTGAATTGAATTTTCAAGGCTATTTAAAGGTCAACGTGGTTTTTTATAAATAGGAACCCCTGCTTTGAGCCCAGATTTGAAAGTAGAAGCAAATTTAACTTTAAGAATTATATTCTTATGAAGGTCATGGTAGGACCAAACGATGGTCAAATTCGCGATAATGTTTCAATAATGGGTGTTAGCTCGGAATTAAGGTTGAGAACAGCAAAATGCTTCAGATAAAAGTTATCAGAGGCAGAGGGATTACCTACTTGTACCAATTACCTTGACTTTGAATTTTTTCGCCTTTTTTGAAGGTCAAAGTAATTTTTTTTTAACGGGAACACCTACATTTGACTCTAGATGTAAAAAGAGCGAGAAATTTTTCCTTTAAAGCTATAATTTTCATCAAAGTCATGGCATATTTTAATGAAGGTGAATTTAATGTGTATTACAAAAGCTAAAAAAAAACTTTCAAATGTTAAAAAATATCGAGGTATTTGGTCATTCAATTTCATGAACTTCTTATTTTTAGCGCTACCCAGAAACAACGACGTAGATGTAATACGATTTTTTTACTTTGGCGTTTATTTTTAACTTTTGTAATACACATTGCACAGTAAATTAACCTTCATCCGACCTCGTCATGACTTGACCTTGACTTTAAATGCAATTTTCAAGGTTATTTGAAGGACAACGTGGTTTTTTATAAATAGATGCCCCTCCTTTTGACCCCAGATTTGAAAGTAGAGGGAAATTTCACTTTCAAAATGATATTCTTATGAAGGTCATGGAAGGGTCAAACGAAGGTCAAATTCGCGATAATGTTTCAATAATGGGTGTTAGCTTGGAATTAAGGTTGAGAACAGCAAAATGTTTTAGGCAAAAGTTATCAGAAGCAGAAGGATTACCTACTAGTACCAATTACCTTGACTTTGCATTTCTTTGGCGTTTTTTGAAGGTCAAAGTGAGTTTTTTTAAGGGAATCCATCATTTTAACCCTAGATGTAAAAAGAGCAATGAATTTTTTCTTTAAAGCTATGATTTCCATCAAAGCCATGGCATCTTTTGATGAAGGTCAATTTACTGTGTATTACAAAAGCTAAAAATAAACTTTCAAATGTTAAAAAATATCGTGGACCTTGGTCATTCAATTTCATGAACTTCTTATTTTTAGCGCTACCCAGGAAGAACGACGTGGATGTAATAGGATTTTTTTACTTTGGCGTTTATTTTTAACTTTTGTAATACACATTACACAATAAATTAACCTTTATCCGACCTCGTCATGACTTTCATGAAAATTATCATTTGGAACGTAAAATTTCTCGCTCCTTTTAAATCTGTTGCTAAAAGTAAGGGTTTGCATTTTTTTAATCACTCTGACCTTCGAATAACCTTGAAAATAATATTCACGGTCAAGGTCATTGGTACCAGTATGTGATCCCTCTGCCTCTGTTAACTTTTGTCTAAAACATTTTGCTTCCCAACTTCTATTCCGAGATAACTCCCATTATTTAAACCTTATTGCAAATTAGACCTTTATCCAAACTTACCATAAGAATCATACAAATGTCGTTTTGAACGTGAAGTATTCCGCCCTTTTCAAATCTCGGGTCAAAAAAGGGAGTTTCCATTTAAAAAACTAACTTGACCTTCAAGTAATCTTAGAACTTGAATTCAAGATCAAGCTCATTGGTATCAGTAGTTGACCTCCCCTTCCTCGGTTATCTTTTGTCTTAAAATTGTTTCTTTATAAAACAAAAATTTTAAATTATTTCCCATAATACACGAAAATTGTCCATGACAGGTTTGGAATGCAATACTGAGCATTAACTTATGGTCTCCAAAATAAACTTGGGTCAGGGACTAAGAAAAAAGAGAACCAATAAAACGGAACGATAGCGAATCAAGATTGAAAATTTACAGAATCCATAAGTATAAATATACTTTCAGAATAAGATTAACAAATGGATAAAAGAGAAACCTTCGAAGGTGCTAATAGATAATAAAAATATAGAGGGCTTTTCTGCTATGATACAGGATGTATTAGTCAGGAGTGCGAGTGAAGTGTGTGGTACTGCGGTTGTAGGAAGAAAGTCTGATGGTGCACGGTACAATGATAAAATTCAGTCTGGCTTTAAAAGCAAAGAAAGAAGCGTACAGGAGAACTTTGAACATCGCGAGATTTGGATTTTCCTCTAGCTCGGCAACCAAGATGGAACACAAAAAATGGATGTACAAACAGCACAAAAATCTTAAGAACGTGTGCAAAAAGAAAATTTAATAAATTTTATCTTCAGTCTGCCAATTCACTACTCCACCAATATTTTGTTTAATTTTTATCTTTTTCTGTTCTATTTTCAAAATTCCTTGTGAGTCCAGAGTCCTTGACATTTTCTTTTACTCTTCCCAAACTTCAATCAAGAGTATCTTCTCAAATTCTCCTATTTCCTTTTCTCTAAATAATCTTTATTTTTATCCTCTGTCCACTCTTTTTTCTCTATTAATTTCCCTTTATTATTTTTTACTTCCCTCCGTGTTCTGCTTTTAAAACACAGTCAAATTTTTTGATGTTCTGATTATACTCTGTCTTACATTTTCATTTTTTCACTTTCTCCCAACTCTCCATACAAGTAATAACATAGTCTATGCCTGTTTTCTAGGTCCCTCGAAATTTATTACCTGATCTTTCGAGTCTTTTACGCCCTGCACTTCGCCGAAGTACCCATTACATTTTTTCCATATTCTTATAAGGGAGTCCCTCCCTATCATAAATATTCCTTCTTCACTTTCCTTAAAAGCTTTCTCTATGTATTGCTTTACCACTTTCATTCTCTTTCCCTTATATTTTGTTACGATTTTACACTAGTTTCCTTTTATTAACACTTATTTTCCCTACATTCCCTTAAACTCTCTTTCTTTCCTTTTTCTAGCACCTCTTTCGCTGCTGTGATTATTCATCCACAAGCTATATATTTTTTAAAAATTTTTTGTCCCCTCGTAACTCCCACCTAAAGCCCTTTAGCAATGCACTTTTTAATATTTTCTAATCCTTTTCTCCTATCCACGTTTCCGTTAGACCTAACACATAATTTTCTATATATTTTGAAAATTGCTGTCCGTTTTTATTCCTGCAACGTTTCAAAACATTATCTTAACTTTATTCTCTCTAGCTTGACCACTGTACTCGTGTTTTTTCTACTATTTTTATTTTTATTCTAACCATTTTTCTTTTCTCAACTCGTCCTTATCCGTTTTTCCCTTCTCCCTTACTTTAAACAACCCGTGTCTTTTTTCTCCCATGCTTCTTTTTACATTCCTTCTGCACCAGCTCCCTTCCCTTAAAATTTATTGGTATCCTAACTTAACCTTCTTTCCCTTGTGCCTCTATTTCTAGCGATTTTGCTTATCTTGCGCTAAATTTTCTTTTCTTTTATATCAGATTATAATCATTGTAGATTTTTCTTCCCCTTAATTTACTTTTTTTCTTCATTACCTATTTTTTTCCTCTCACAGGACGACTTTTACTATGAGGATTCCTTCACCCTTTATTCCTTGCCTTTTTACATTTTTCACATTCCCTTCAGCTCCTAAACTTTTATAAATGATTAATTTGGTTTTTTCAGTGAAGTGAATTGCTAAAAATATGTTATCTACTTTCTAGTGTGTGTGTCAAGATATCATCCAGATTTAACACATATTCAATATTTAAATAAGATAATTTTTCCTGGGATTCTAAAGTTACTAATTTTAAGCAGGTACAGTACCAGGTCGGGGATCTCGCCTGCTTGTCCCAAAAGCTGTTCCCAAATTAAAGAAAAAGAACGTCTTCTAAATTTACTCCTAACTGCATAAATAAGGTGTGCGCGATTCAGAAGATTTCACTTTTTATTTAAAAATGAATCATACTCTTACAATTATCATTGTAATTGCTCTGCTATCTGTGGCGGTTTTACTTGCCGCTGACAGATGTGGTAAATTACGTAACACTAAGCCATGTATATGGTGGGATGAATGTTGCTCTAGCAGCTGCGGTAAGTTGAACTTTTATTCTGAACACATCCCGTATAATTTTGTAATCGTTCATAAATTCAAATATGTAAATATTGTACAGAAAGCATTCTAAAGAAATTCAGGGTGGCCAGATATGCCTGGAAAATGTAAATAATTCACTAAATATTAAAATAAAAAAACATCTGGTTGAATAAACCAGAATTATAGCTAGTGCAACCTGAATAGAAAATGAAGTATGCCCTCGCAAAAATTTTAGGTTGAATGTATCAGAAGCTTCTAGTTGAGAATGTTTCTTTACTCTGATCAGAAATTCAGGTAGCTCTATCCAGAATTTCTGGTAAGGTTAATCAGAAACCTTTATAAGACAGTTTTCTGGGAGCATACCAATATAACATTCTGGCTAAGATAACCGGATAATCTTGTGAACTTGACAGGTGTTTTGGTTAACTCAACCAGATATTCTGGTATATATCGATTTTCTACTATCGAATTTCAATACTTTTCTTCCTTCATGGCCTCTTCCTAATCCCCTCTTATATGAAGTGCGTCCCAAAGGAAATAATCTAACAAAAGTTTTCGAAAACAGAGCGCAGAAACTGTGGAGCTGGAATGAGAAAACTGGGGGCGTAGCGCATAATTTATAGGAAATTTTATTCCAACATTAAAATAATAAATATTTCAACTTCCTATCATTGAAAAAAGTATGACTATATTGCCATTAAGTAACACAGCATGTGCCATTTTTTGTTTCAGATTTTTGGACCCATACGTGCGTACAGAAAATCAACTCCGACCCTTGCTGTAAAAAGCCATAATAAAATGAACTGATGAAATATGAATTGCAGCAGAAATTTGAAGAAAAAAAACATCTGCCTGCTGCAAATCTTTTTTTCGATATACGCAATGTCGCAAAGATTCCTTTTTTCATTCTTATGATATTTATCATATTTTTTAATGAGACAATACTCTTGATTCTTTTGCCGAATATGTTCAAATTATTGTAACAGCATATGTATGTACAATTATTATGATAAATATTTTTCAAATACTTCAATGCAATTATTTATTCTTATTTCTCAACTATTTGCATGAAAAAAATTCTACGTGGTGTTTACTGCATATACATGAATAATTTTCTACAAACATACGTTTTCATCGAACAAATCACACAAATTCTGGATAGCGAATATTCGATTAAAACTTAGTGATAGATGATTTCTCATATTTTTTTCGACAAAATCTCATATGCAGATACTGCTGAGGAAAATTAAAAAAATTTAGCTTTATCTTGTATCATCTAAATTAATAGATTCGAACTTTTCTCACGTTTTAAAATTTTTCTAACCGTGTGCGTCTTGAATTGATGTTCTATTTTTTCAAACCTATATCCCTTTGGGCAAAACTACCATAGTTTGTATTTTAATAGAAATTTCCTTTTAACCATTAAGCAACATTTTTTAGGAATAAAAGAGTGAAATGCGTGAAAACATGACAAATAAAACTCCTTGTAAAAGGTAGAGGGCTAGATTAAGAGTAACTTTTCGAACTTATTAAAAAAAAACTTTTTGAAGGAAGTTGCAGTTAATCAACTTTTTTCGTTTTTCTCTGTATTGTCCAACTTAGTTTGCATTTTATTAACAGTAAAACTTTTCAATTTGATTATGAAAATATAAAGTACGAACTCACTTCATTGACTACGTTAAAAATGGAATAATTCGTCATCGCAGAATTCTTAGAATTGAAGGAATTCACGAAATTAAGGGAAGTTATAAAATTCACGTAAATAACGAAATTTAAGAAATTCACAAAATTCGCAGAATTCATGGAATTAAAGGAATTCATGAAATGTAAGGAAGTAATTAGATTTATGGCATTCAAGGAATTTATGGAATTCACGGAAGTTACGGAATGAATGGAAAGCTTGATTCAAGGAATTTACGAAATTCATGGAATTCTCAGAATTCAAATAATTCAAGGAATACAAGGAATTCGCGTAATTCATAGAATTGAAGGAAATCCCAGAATTCGGAAAAGTTCAGAAATTCCATGAATTCCTTGAATTTCGTAAATTCTCAGAAGTCCACGCGTGATGGCCAGGAATCTTTATAATTTCGGAAATCTCGAGAATTGTATTAATTTCATGAATTCTGTGTATTTCATGAATTCTGTGGATTCTACGCATTTCGTGTATTCCATGAATTCATTGAAATCTAGGAATTTAATTAATTCTGTAAATTTCATGCATTCCGCGCATTCCATGAATTTCGTAAATACCATGAATTCTGGGAATTGTACGAAACACTTAAATTCCATGCATTCCGTGTATTCCATGAATTCCGTAAATTCCATGAATTCGAATAATTCTGTGGATTCCATGCATTCAGCGTATTACATGAATTCCTCTAATTTCATGAATTCTGGAAACATTATAAATTCCGTGAATTCCATAAATCCTATAAATTCCGTGAATTAAGCTAATTTGGTAAATTCCATAAATTCCGCAGATTCCATTAATTTTAAGAATTTCATGAATTCCATGTATGCCGCGAATTTAGTTAATCCTGTGAATTCCACAAATTCCGCGCACGCCATAAATTCCACAAAGTTAATGAATTTCGTTAATATCTTTGATCCTCCAATTCATCGATTAATGAATTTGTTGTATCTCATGAATCCTCTGCATTTCATGAATTTCGTAGATGACTTAAATTCTTTGAAACTCGTGAATTCCATCAATGCCGTGAATTTTAGGCGTTATATGAATTCCATGACTTCCGTTATTTCTGAGAATTTCACGAACTAATTAAATTCCGTGAATTCTTTGAATTCCCTGAATATGCGTGTTATGTACTATAGAACTATGTATCTGAGAAATCATTTACATTTTTTCTTTACATTTTTGGCTGCAACAGGTGACAAGATATCCACCCACGAGGATGATACAGAAGTATCACTGGCTACTGGATTTGTATTGTAAACTTCCAATACATGTAAGGTACCATACCAATGCGGAAGGATATTTTAGGTCAAATTATTGAAACCAGCTTTGCGATTCGGCTGAAGCGTCGAATTCCAAACATGCAGAACAAGAGAATGATGATGTGAACCCATCATTTATGACTATCAATGATGAACATAATCAAGAAGCTTTATGACCGTGATGCAGTCAGAAACAAAAAGAAACTTTAATAGAGAGGGCAAGGGAAGACCATATCTTAGAGCGGTTCTAATGACAATGGTTAAAGAATAAGGCTGAGGTCTCTAAAATCCTCAAAAACCATGTAAAGCCAAACAACCCTGGTGATGAAATCCAGAGCATAAGGCAAACTCAGAACAGCGATATCCTTAGCATGGTTAGAAACGAGGCAGAGGCCATAATGAAACTAAGCTATGTCATCAGAAAGGCTATTAGGAATGTTTGGAAAGTATGTGACCTCCCATCCTAATACCTCTACCTATAATAAACAACACCATCGTGAGTACCAGCGACACCAAGGTTTTTGGTAAGACCACTTACCGCGTTTTTTTCTTGCGAGAGCTTCTACTAAATACGATTTCAAAATTACATAAGGTCACCGGCATAATGAAGGCATAGTTTTAAAGGCAGTCGGTAGTGGAGCTCTATTTGATGTCTCTAAGCTATCAGGTCATCACATAGAGATTCGACACCTTACCCATGTATGTGAATCTCTGCAAGAGTAGAACGTATACTTGCCTAACTACTCGTCAAATTAAAGATTAAACAAAACATGTTTAAATCGAAGATTGTGTAAGAAGGTGTTTAAAGTGGAATTAATAGTCTCGGAGACTAATGAAGAGAGAAAAAATATATTGTGGGCCAATTTTTTATTAAAGCAATACGAGCTAGTCTTAAATGATGAAATTCTGCGGTAATTCTTCATCTAGAAAAGAAGAGTTTTCCTTAAAAGCATTAAAATCTAATTTGGGGCTGATCCTGTCAAGTGAGGTTCGGCTTTTAGATGTCAGTTAGTTGTGATGGAAGTCGAAACGTTGCCCGAAACATAAATCTTGAAATATGAAAATACGGGTCTGATGTCTGCTACCTTGACTTTGTATTATTCGCTCCACGAGTTTTGTAGGAAATATCATTCTTGTGTGTGAAGGTTTTTGAGTAGTATTTTTTTCAGTATTCACTTGAAGAGGTGAAAGAAAAGAAAGGACAGATTATTTTTCTGAGAATTTTATTTTGGGTGTTCCACACATCTGGAATTGTGTTTCGTGAGGATTTAGATTTTTACTCTTTTCCCGTTTCCAGTCAAAGGCTTTGTTTTTCATGCTTGCTGCAACGACTTTAATGCATTGTGAGCCATTTTTAGAAAGTCGTAAGTGTCCCTGAGACACAATGGCTTATGCTTTATTAGTACCTCTTTTCTTTTCTTTTACAATTTACGATTTATTGATTCAGTTTATTATTATTAGTATTTTTGCTTTACTACATTCGTTCCATTATTTTGTAGTTTTTTTACTAAAAGGTTTCACTATTTCTTTCCTGTTCTAAAGAATCTGGTTATTAAAAAACAATCTTTCTTAGTGGTAGTCATTGTCGTAATTTAATTTTAATTCGGCGCTTATTGGATTTTAAATTATAATGGTAATACAGGCTCCTACGTCACACTCTCATATGCAAATACTGATAAGGGTATCGCGCAAGAAAGTGGAGCGTCTAGTGGCATCGCATATTAAAGATATAAGATATTAAGGCGATAGTGTCTACAAAGGTAAAAAGATGGGCGAAGGAAATGAGACGTCGGAACTGGGATTTAGTTTTTGAAATAGCTACGCATGGCACCTGTGTCGTGAACAAGTGCTTTACCGATAAAAAGAATATTAGCGAAATTCGCAATTATAAGATCACATGATCGATATCCTCCTGGGCTAGAAGAAGTAAAATATTTAGTGAAGAAATTGGTCGCTAAAAGTAAATCTAAAAATCGCCATCACATTTACCGTAGCTCCAACGTTGATGTTTACTTCCAAGATCAAAGGTGAACAAATTAAAGATAAGCGGTGCCAGAATGGAGCTCTGAGGAACATCGCTGTAGACTTCCCACCAGTCCGAAAACCCACCACTACAATTAATAACTCTGCGAGACTGCTTATTAAAATAGGATTCTAACCATTTGATGACAGAATTAGACACATTAAATTATTTTAACTTTTCCAGGAGTAACTTATGGCTAACCATATAAAAATCCTTCGAAAAATAAAACAGAACAACAATCGTGATCCCCGTATTATCAATTGCTAATTTAAGATCCGTCCCTACTTTAAGGAAAGCAGTAAGCGCGCTATGTTTCGCCCGAAAACCTCATTGCATTAGGTAAAAAGCCTTAGTTATTTCGAGAAATTTAGAAAGTTGCAAGTGAACAATTGTTCAAGTGGTGTAGGGAGTGCACATAAAATAGAAAGTAGACGGAAGGATTTTGGGGACAGTAGGTTTGGAAATTTTGGGAAATGGGCAAATGACAGCCTTTCTTCTGATATCTGGAAAGATACCGATGTGAAAGGAAGCATTATAAATAGGCAACAGAATAGGTAAGATTATCAAGAGAGCAAGCTGAATCATTTTCATTTAGGTCACTATACTACACGGCGCGCGGACGCTGGAGAGATACCAATGTCTGACCATAATGACGTCGTCCACTGCGTAGACGGTATAGTGCCGAATGCGGTCAGTAGTACGAGATTTCATGGTCAGACGTTGGATGAAAAGCCCAGTAGTCGAGTGGTCCAAAAATGTATTGCTAATTTTTTTTCACTCTAGAGAGCAAGTTATCCCCCCCCCCCCCAAGTTTTCATTGCTGGAAATATTATTGTAAATTTTTAAGAAATTTCTGTCGTCTTTTTCATAGATATAATTACTGATGGACAGTATGAATATCATCCGTGACTTTATAAACAATGTTTTATTGTTCAAATAAATGTAACTTATATAAACAATTATTCATTCCCAAAAAATAACAAAATAGTCGTATTTTCGGATAAAAATATAATAGTTGGTAATTGTTTGGAGTAGTTGATTTTTTTCAACATTATGTAATTATTTAAACAATAAATTATTGTTTATTTACAACGTTACTAAAAATTGGGTCAAATATATCCAATTGCGTGTCAAATTGGTGTTATATGCTACTTTTTATGGAATTATTATAAATTTTTCCTAAATTTCTTTTAATTGTTTACAAAGCGCTATTCGCTTAAACAATTTGTATTGGCTCAAGCAGTTTTTTCCGATAACTTTAAAAAAATGAATCAAAATAGGTTACATACAGGTACTTTTCTTTATGTATAGTGTACACAAAAAATAAAATAACCATTTTCTAATTGTTGAAACAAAAATAATTTATTTGATAATTCGAACTTATCATTAAGTTCCAAGCAGATTTGAAAATTATTTGAATTTTTTCATTAATTTTTCAAAAAGTTTGCAAAACTAAAAAAATTACCCTAAAATCTTCTAGATTATTTCCTAAAAATTGAAAAAATCTTATCAAATGTTTTGAAATTTTGTTAAATATTCTCTTAAACTAAATCTTATTTCGTTTGAAATTCTTGAACATACTCAATAGAATTATAAATATTTTGCTCAAAATATTCGAAGATTTGCATTTCGTTATAAAATTCTTAAAATCCTTCCAAATTTTTGTTCAAATCCTCTAAAAATCTATTAGAATCATTCGGATTTTTTTCAAACTTTAAACAAATCTTTTAAGACTGAAGAAATTCTCTTAAAATATTAAATATTCTTATATGAGAATTTGAAAAAAAAAAACAGTTTAAATGTTTTTAATTTTTTTAATATTCTCTTAAAATTAATTTCACAACAAAAAATTTATTTTATTTTTCCAATTGTGGGTCCGGATGCAATAAGGGCACATAAAATTTTTTCGTGCGAAAACGAAGTCCCCTGGAGGCTTTAGAAAAAATTTTCGAATTTTAATTT